>NC_090921.1:495927122-496230153 GCF_040938575.1 Ambystoma mexicanum | reverse complement strand
TTCTTTGAAAACTGTGCAAATTAAGCGGTGGTTTGTGAAAATGTGGCAAGCAGTTTTTCATCATTGATAGATGTACAGATTATTTTTGAGGAAGCAAAGATAAAAATGTACTAATGTTAGCTAAATTCAACACATGAGGTGCAATTAAGTCTTTTATGAGACATCGAAAGCAGACCATGACCCTCTGTGGCCAGAAAAGAGCATCTACTTTGTGATGTGACCTCCAGAGGTAGGTTTGAAAAGGATCCCCCAGAGCCTTTCTCCCCTCCCCATTCTTTTGTGTGGAAGTACAGTAGTAAGAGTAATTAATAGACCATTGTGGGAAACCCTATGCAAGCGAAAAGAGTACTGCTGGGAATTTCTGGCGCTGCAATCGCAGAATCTATTGACAATTTGATGAGAAGCTCATGGGGCACTTTACATTGAGATAGTATTGCAAAGCTAGCGAGCAGCTTCGAGACCCGCTCATGCTTCTCCTGTAATACTCAACAGCCACTTGCATCTTCTTTGGCTAACTATAGCTATCCCATAAACGTTTTTCTGGTTGTTTGCTTATAGACTTCCTTTCTGCTTGCAGAGAGACTTCCACGGATGTCTGCCTGATAGCGGCAACTCAATTTTGTTTGCTGCCCTTGGTAGCTACCGAGCCAGGGGTGCTTCTATCTGGCGGGAAACACTGGGACATTTGTGTGACAGGCAGTGAGGAGAGCAAACTTCTAAATAGGGCAGCCGAATCATTGAAGGACATTGCTAAGAGAATACTGAGGGCTCTAATCCAGGTCCTGGCAATGACCAGAACGACTTAAAGAGAAACCACCTGATTCGAAGCCTGCTGGGGGCCACAGTCCAGAGCCTGCCAGGAGTCAAAGACAGCTGAGCAGGAACAGTCTCATCACAGCGTATAGTGGGCTCCAACCCAGGTGCCAGGCAGTGCACCTTTGAAAGCGGAGAAGATGAGAGCCTGCAGTGGGCTAAAGCAGAGGAGGGTGGCCCCTGGAAGGTAGGTTTCAATTTCAGCCTGAAAAGGACCACGACATGGTCCAGCAGAAATTCCTGCTGGTAATTGTTTTGGGTATCTATTACAATGCAAAATCACAAGCTCTTGGTTGGTAGATGTTTGCAGTTTCTCCACTTCCTTAGCCCAGGAAGGCGATACGTAGCAAGAGGGTGAGCATATCTGAGACAAGAAGCTAATCAAGAAGAACATCACCTCAACCACAGACAATCCAAAAAAGTGTGCTGGGGCACTATAAACACCTTTGGACTATGAGTGATTTGGAACTAGCAACCATGGGCCTGTACCCCTGAAACTGTGTTTCTTTTGTAGATCGTGATCTGGACATGGACTACTAGACTAGGTTCTCCATTTGAAACCTTTGCACAGATTCTGTTGGCACTCCCTTCTGACACCATCAGATAAATGATTCCCCTTTTTATATTGAAAAGATCCCACTCTGGTTCAGATAGGCAGTCATCCAACTCCTTCTGTGAAAATAATAAAAACCGTTGGATCTCATTTATTGGTGTCGAGTGCTCTGTTGTTCCCCCACTGTGAATTGTATTTCATGCCTTTCTGGGTCTTTTGAGGTTGAACTGTCAACAGGAGCTCGTACATGCATGCGGTAAAAAGGCCATGCAGAGGCACCCAGGGCTCTGTGGGGACCCTCTGCTCTTGCTTTGGGGATCTTTGTCACAGATGGAGCCCTAAACCTGAAGATGGAGGACATTCAAGTACTGCTCATTAAACTCGCCAGCAAGTGAGATGTCGGTTTCGGTGTGACCCTGCTGTCGAGCAAGTTCTCTATGTCAAGAAGTCACCATCATGATTCAAGTTCTCGATCAATAACCGTCTGTCCTCTTAGTAGCCTTGGGGTATCAAAGCTGGCCAATGATGAGGATCCTGGCAAAGAAAATTCTTCTTTGGGGTTTTAGGTTGCAGGGAGCCCTAGAACAAAATAAGGCAATGGGCTCATGATCTCTCTAAAGAGGCTCTGAGCCAGATTTGCTTGCTGCTTTTTTAACCCCTGTACAGCATTTTCTGGCAGACGGGGTGTCCATCTACGGCGTGGGAATCAAGACAAACATATCAGACGACATGGTCATCTTTTTAAAATTTATTTCCACAGAGCTAGCCTGAGTGCCAAAGCGCTAGAACGATGTTTAGGAAAAAAGGAATGAACAGAAGATTAACCTCTTAAAAAAAGGAAAAAGATCCCTACACCCCCTTTAAGATCCAATCTCTGTCAGTGGAACTATTCAAAAGACATCAAGTGAAAGTCAGATTTCACTTTTTTTTAAATTGGTTTTTCAAATATAACACAATAAACCATAAACACTTTTCCAAACCTCCTCTTCCCCCCCTTATCCCCTCCTCTCCATCCACCCCCATCCCCTCCTGTTCGTACCCCCTCCCCTCCCAGTACGCGGTTATGGATATTAAACAATAGATTTAAGGATATACCCAGTAACCATAACTTGTGCGGACAATATTGCTCAACAAAGTGTCCATGAAGAAATTCCAGGATTGTCACCCATTCTGCCGAGAACTTGGTCTTCTCCCCTTCGATCGCGTAGGTGACCCATTCTAAGGACATAAAGTTCCAGAGTTTATAGAACCAATCCTTCATATGTGGCGGGGCTATAGAGCTCCATTTCTGAGCAACCACAAGTAAGGCCGCCATCTGAAGAATATAGTATGTTTTCCTATTATGTTTCGACCATAGTCCATTGTCCTGTTCAGCCATGCCCAGGAGGCGTTCACCTAGGGATCGCTCGGATTGAGACTCAAACATTGACTGCATGTTACTATTTGCCTCTTCCCAGAATGGCTGTAATTTGGGGAATGAGCACCAGACGTGCAACCAGTGGTCGAAGTGAACGGGAGCGGTGCTCATCTATTTTTTTCAAATGAAGTTCCAGAAGGGTTTCGTTTTATAATAAAAGTATAGGAAGAAGTTGAAACTTGCACTTTCACTGCAACACACTGAACGTTTCCTTAAGCAGCAGGTGCATGTGTTTGGGGGTTTGTATTGTGTCTGGGATGGGCTGTGGCGATGGGGTTTGTGGAGAGCAGGGGCAGGCCAGCAGGGAACATAGTTCCACTACTTCTTTTTGTACACTTCGACCGCTGCATGCAACCAGTCCCCTGTCCCACCACACTCTCTCTAACAGGAGTCTGGAATGATCAGAATTATCTTGAGTTTGGTTTGGTTTGGTTTAGTTTATTGCTTGCTTGTTAGGCACATATACAGTCAATACATTCGTTTTCAAAGCACCCACAGGGCAACATGGAGGGAACATGGGATTGCAGAATAATTAAAATATACAAAGAAATAAAGTGGGGTAAGGGATGGCTCAAACCTACTGTGCCTTCTGAGTATTCTGAATGTGCAAGTGCAGCAAGGAAGAGGGCAGAGGGTAGGTGCTGGAGTGTGCATGCTCGAGGGTGAGCCACAGATGAAGTGCAGGGTATGGTAAGTGCTATGCGGTCAGGAGCTGCGTTGGTTGGAAAGTGCAAGTCTCCAGTGCAGAGGGTGTGCCGAGGCAAGTGCTGAAGGTATACAGAAGCAGGGGAGAATGGGTGTGAGTGGTCAAGGCCCGGAGGATGCACAAGGGTCAAAGACACCAATCACAGCAACTGTGAGATTAGCACAGGAGGGAAGAAGGGAGGAGGAGGAAAAGAGGAAGGTCTTGAACTGCTTTCAGAACTTAAGGTCCTGCTCAAGACGCAGAGGGAGGGGGAGGCTGTTCCATAAGAGTGATCAAGCTGAGGAAAACAAACAACCGCCTGCTCTCTGTAATGAAACGCTTTACACACAGGGAGTTGGTGCCAGAGGAAAGTAGAGGTCTCGAAGGAGAGTATTTTGTAAGAGAGAGTTGCAGATAGTGTGATCCACAGCCCCAGACAGCCTTGTGGATGATGCAGAGGGATTTGAATTTGATCCGTGCAGCAACCGCAAACTAGTGGAGAAGTTTTAGGGCAGGAGAGATGCGGCCCCTGGCCTTAAGGCCAAGGATAAGTCTCACTGTTCTATTCTGGATTAGATTAAGGTGTCGCAGAGTGGAAGAAGGTAGATTGAGGAGGAGGCTGTTGCAATAGTCAAGCCTAGAGAGAACCAGGGCTTGGGAAATATTGAGCTTCTGGGGGAAAGTGAGAAAAGGGTGAATTCCTTTGAGAAGGAAAAATTGAACGTGGGACTTCTTAGCAATGTCCTGGATGAGAGGGAGGAAGGAGAGAGAGCAGTCAAAGATGACTCCAAGGTTTCGGGTTTCAGAAGAAGGAGCAGGGGGAGAGCCCAAGGTGGGAGGCCAGAGAGAAAGGAAGAAGGAAGGAGCAGGGGTCCCATTCGGCAAGATCTCAGTTTTGCTGGCAGAGATAGTTGGAAGTGCACCAGGTCCGGATGGCAGAGAGGCAGTCTGGGATGAAGGAAGGTGCGAGTGAGTCAGCCGGAATTCTGAAAAGTTGAGTGTCATCTGCATAACGCTGGAAGTAGGGGGAGAAGGAGGAGAAGAGGAGTGGCAGCTAAGCAAGAGGATAGATCCTTGGGGACACCACAGGTGGAGAAGGAAGTAGGAGAGGAGAAGGTGCCCAAGATGACTTGGGAAGAGCGGTCAGTTAGGAAAGAGGTCAGCCATTCCACTGCCTGTTCTGAGATACCAAGGTTATGGTGGAGCCTTTGTATGAAGATGGAATTCTTGACAGTGTCAAAGGCAGAGGTGAGATCAAGTAGGATGAGAACAGCTGGGGAGTTGGTGTCCAGGGATGCAAACAGTTCTTCACAGGTGTTCAGAAGAGCAGTTTCCATGCTCAGAATCCAGATAGATGATCGTAGAGACAACTGACAAGTTCAGTGTGCGTGTTCAGTTGGGGTAAGGCCAGCTTCTCCAGCAGTTCCCCCAGGAAGTGGGTGATTGAAATACGGCAGTAATTGGATGGACAGGTAGGGTCTGCTGAGGGTTTTTTCTGGAGTAGGCGCACAAGAGAGTGCTTGAGGGAGGAGGGGAAAGAACCAGTGGCAAAACAGTGGTTGCAGAAATCAGCGAGTGTGGGGACAAGAGAGCCAATGTTGTCATTGATGGTTCTGGATGAGCAAGGGGGAACCTGTTTGGAAGAAGCCTTCATAGAGCGGACAACTCTGGTAACTTCTTCAGGTGTGACAGGGGTGAAGGAGGAGAAGGCAGAAGGAGGAGGGTGAGTGGCCAAGGGAGGCAAGGGGGTGTGGTATGGGTTTGGTGGGTGAGTAACAAGGGTGTTCAAGATGTCCTGAGTTTTGGTGGCAAAGTGAGTGGCTAGTGCATTGCAGAGGGCCTGGGAAGGAAGAGGGGAGGAGGAGACTGCAGAGACGGGTTTGCTAGCTCCCTGCAGATTTTGAAAAGTTCAGACGTGTTATTGGATGCACCAGATATCCGTGCCTGAATGTGGGCCCTTTTCTTGGTACGGATGGAGAGTCTATTGCCTTTGGAGCAGGTGGCAGGCCAGTTTGTCAGAGGGTGAACCTGAGGTTTGCCACTTCCATTCTGCTACTCTTCACTTTCGTTTCAGGTCTGCAAGTTCAGAGTCATACCAGGTGTTAGGCTTAGAGGTGGATTTCATGTGGATCCTCATGACTGGGGCAAGGATGTCAAGAGTATTGGTGATGGCTGAGTGAAGGTTGCTGAGAGCAGAGTCAGTGGTAAAGTTGGAGTTGGGGGCTAAGGAGGGATGAAGGTAGAAGAGAAGGCAGCAGCTGACACTCATTTCATCAGGGGGATGTTCGAGAACAAGGTTGGCAGGGGTTTTGAGGGTGCGGTAAAAAGGCCAAAGGGGTATAGTGCCATTGGAAAATCAATTTGAGCCAGAATTCCCTGATCTGAAGGGATCTAGTCAGTCGGGGGATATCCGACCAAAGGTATGGACATGTTTCCACCGAGAGGGTAGACCCAAGTGTTTTCCCCCATCTAGATTGGTATGGTAATTGTGTCTGCAGAGGTTCATCTATTAGGAATTTGTATATCTTTCAGATGAGATGTTTGTCCCCGGGGTTAGTGGTCAGGAATTGTTCAAATGGTGTAAGGGTTCTCTGTGCTGCTGATATATTTGGAGGGGCCATCAGCTAGTGGCAAACCTGAAAATATTGGAAACGCTGGTTCTCATGTTGTTCTAATTCTTCTTTGCATAGGTTAAATGATTTAATGTCCTTCCCAAGAAACATGTTGCGAAATTTTGGAAAACCAGTGTGAGAATTAATGGGAATCGAAGCCAGGGGTGAATTGTGGGTTAGCGAAGAGTGGGGTAAAGGGGGAGGGAAACATTGTGGTATGATTGTGCTGTATCACTTGATGGCACAAGTCCTCAACGACTCTCGTGATCCCACTAAGGTGTATATTTAGTGGCCAATCCGATCTTGGTAGCCATAATTTTTCACCCATTCTTGAGCATACTATTGCTTTTTACATCTGCCCTCATCTCTTACAAGTGTCTTCTCCAAATCAATTTTTTATCACTCGCAGTTGTGCTTCTCGGAAGTATTCTCTGAAGTTTGGATAAAGAACCCGGGGCAAGATGACAATTTTGATAGTATCAATATGCCCCAGCCACGAGGCTGAGGGTGGGCTCCATGTCAGAAATTGTTTCTGTATATCCACAATGAGTGGCTAAAAATTTGCAGAGTATAGTTCCCTGAGTGTGCATATGATGGTCAACCCCAACATTTGAATACCATTTGAGCCCCAACAGAACTGTGTTGTGTCTTTGGCTGTTAGTAGTTCTTGTTTGACCGACAAGTTAAACATTTCAGATTTAGTGATGTTAATTTTTAAGCCAGTAACTGTACCAAACCTTTCTAGTTTATGTAGTGCCACAGGGAGTGAGACAACTGGGTTGGTGATAGTGAGAAGCATGTCATCTGCATACGTCATTAGTTTGTGAGTGTCTCCTCCAAATGGTATTCCCTTAATTGCCTCTGATTGACGTAATTGTGACAGTAATGGTTCCAGGTGTAACGCATAGAGGAGAGGGGACATCCCTGTACCGTGCCCCTTTGGACGGAGATGGGGTTGGACAGCTGACCATTTATTAGTAGTCTGGCCATAGGGTTGATATAGTTAGCTTGTATCATGGCAATAAACCTGGGGCAGAAGCCCACTGCTTGCAGGGTATTATAGAGGAAGGATAATTCGACCCTGTCAAATGCCTTTTCTGCATTGAGCAACACCAATACCACAGCGTCCCCCTTCTTAGCCACTTTTCCCAATAGATGGCGCGCTCTCCTGATATTATCATGGGTTTGGCATTTTTTTATGAACCCCATTTGGTCAGGGTGGATTAGTGTGGGCATTAGATTTTTCTGCCGATTGGCAAGAAATTTGGTGTAAATCTTTGCATCTACATTTATAAGTGCAATCGAGTGATATGATCCACATTTAGCTGGATCGTTCCCAGGTTAAGTAAAGAGAATGATTTTGTCTTCCCTCCATGATGGCGTTTATTTTGCCAGAAGCAGTGATTGAATTGAAGAGGTTGATTAATTTGGGGCTAGGGTCGTCCGGAATCTTTTATAGAAGGAGGCTGGGTACCCGTCCAGGGTTGGCGATTTATTTGCCAGGAGGTTTGTTATCACGTGTAGGACTTCCTCCTGGGTGATGTCTTTCTCAAGCCGATCCGTATCCGGAATGGGGAACTTGTTTAGTGGGATTGCCTGTATGTATTTGTGTTGAGATATTTGATCAGGGTGATCCCATTCATATAGGGTTGAATAGAAAGCATGAAATTGTGTGGCAATGCCTTCTGTCATCGTCCCCCTTTTCCCAGT
The DNA here is from genome assembly GCF_040938575.1 of Ambystoma mexicanum. NCBI lineage: Eukaryota > Metazoa > Chordata > Amphibia > Caudata > Ambystomatidae > Ambystoma > Ambystoma mexicanum. The sequence continues at coordinate 496,222,363 of NC_090921.1, read as the reverse complement.
CGAGTCTTCCACCCCCAGAATTGTTTGCGGTACATTTTTCTGTTTTAACTGTCTTGCCAGAAGTCTATCTGCTTAGTCTGCTTTTATATAACATTTCTGCTTTAGGTAAATTAGGCTTGCTTGTTTCATATGAAAAAGGTCTAACTTGCCCTTTACGTTCCTATATAATCTTTGGAGACCCAAGCTAGAATCTGTCGCCACCTGCTTCGGTGTATCTTGTACTTTGGCTTCGAGGGCCATTTCTAATTTTCTCTTAGGTTTCTCCCTGTGTGCTTCTGCCCGCTATGAGCTCTCCGGAGAGTTCCTTTAAATGCCCCCCATATTACAGCATTTCATGTTTCCACAATAGTGTTGGTGTTAAAGTATTCTATAATTTTGTGTTCTAAATCATCGCAGATGACCGGTTCTGCTAATAGCGCATTGGGGAATCTCCAGCTCCATAGTTTAGGTTGTAATCTGGGGAGTTTGAGGTCGAGAGTTATTGGGGCAACATCAGAGATCGTTATAATGTGGGTGTCTATGTGTGGCATTCTTCCTATCAGCGTTGTTGAGGACCAAATGTAGTCAATTTTAGAGAAGGATTTATGGACATGGGAGTAATGAGTGTAAGATTTATCCGTGCCTTTCAGGGTTGTCCAGACATCTCTAAGTGTCAGTTGTTCAAATTTGGTTTTGAGGGTGTGCAATGGCAGGTGTTGGGCGTATTTCGTTTTAGAACTTCTATCCCAAGGGGGATCCCATGCGATGTTTAAATCTCTCATCAATATAGTCTCATCTTTGCTAAATTGTTCTAAGTTTGAAAGGGATGTTTTCAGAAACCCCTCTTGGCTAGAATTTGGGGCGTATATAGCGGCAAATGTCAGGGTCAGCGGTCCCAGTTGTATATGTGTTCAGGATTGTTACATGGGTGCCTGCTTTAAAAGCAAGGTGTACCCCCGCTGTTTTTCACTGTATGATTTTTTGGGTACTGTCTTATATTTAACCTGTGCCGATCCTGTGTTTGAATGTGCATTTCTTGTAGTTCAATTAGATTGGGCTGGTGTGTTGAGAGAAGGTATTCTAGTTTCCTCTTCTTGACAAGGGTGTTTAAGCCCCTTATATTAAGTGTCAAACACCAGAATGTGCTTTGGGGTTCAAGCTAAGGGATATCCTGGTTCTCGAGGCCATGTTTTGACATCTTTTAAAGACCCCCTGTGTACTGCACTGCTGCCCATAACACAATTTCCAAAACCCTCCTGCTATCCCCCGTCCCCAACTTCCCCACTCTCCTCTAGCATAACATTCCCCCATCTCTCCCTGGTCTAGACCAGCCTCGCTAATCTCTCTTCGGACTCCGTCCTCAGAGGTGGCCTACTGATATTACCAGGAGCATGTGCCGGGTATCCTAAAACCTCAACCATTAAGTCTTTTTATGGATTCCAAGATGAGCTTTAGCCATGCCCCAGCTTAACTAGAAAATGATTACCAGCATAGCGATAAGTTAGCTACATCAGCCGCATCGTCCTTTTTCGGGTGTGTCTTTAGCGTTCAGGGAGCTCGGAATTGCTTGAATCGGGGGACCTTTCTGTTTTTTCCTCCGGCCTTGTTCCGTTGAAGTCCATTCCCAAGGCCGTGGGCTTCGGGGGGGTGGGGTAAGACATAGCTGTGTTTGGTCCAGGATGGTCGTCTAGCTCAATCTGCAGTAACCAGGCCCCTTCCTCCTTTGATGTCACCCTGTGTTGTCTGCCTTCCCAGCGAACAGGAGGTCAAATGGTAAGGTTCACCTGTATGTTTTCTTCTTGGGTTGTAGATATTGCAGCAGCCCTCGCATATCCCTTCACTTCTGCAGCATCAGTTGTTAAAGATTTTGAAAGAGTTGGATTTCTTTACCATTGTACGTGATCGGCGCTGCCCTTCTGGCTGCCCTTAGGATCTGCTCCTTTTACAGGTAGCATGCCAGTGCGGCCAGGATATATCTGGGACGTGCGCCTGGGTCGTCGTGTTTTTGACCTACTCTGTGAATCCTGTCGATTGGGATGTCGACCTCTCCCTCCACATTTAAAAGGTTCTTGAAAATACCTTTCAGGCCTTCTTCATGCACCGTTTCTGGAAGATTCCTGATACGGATGTTGGATCTCTGCTATTTTCTAGGTCCTCACAGTGCAGTTCGATGTTGTGTGTTGTCTTGGCCAGGTGTTATAGCAGCTCATATAACTTCGTACAGTCAGGCCAGGTCTTGAAGTGCCTTTTCGTTTGTGTCAGTTCTTTCCTCGAGAGAAGAGATGTATTTTCATATTGCAGACAGTGCAGACTTGAATTCACTGGTAAAAATGTTAAATTGCGCCTGAACAGAGGTGGAGAATCTGTACTGAAATTCAAGCAAGCAGCAGTCTATATCTTCTTTGGAGGCTGCCATGTTGGTATCCGTTGTGTTTAGTGGTCTCCTGTAGGTTACTGTGTGCACTCTGAATTTGATTGCTCCCCCTCTGACCTTAACCAGCAATTTAGAATTGAGTTTTCTTTGGGGGTGGAAAGATGTGTGGACTGCAGCGACACCTTTTTCCCTTTGGTTCCTGGCATTGACTTTAATCCCCAGAGGAGGGGTCACCACTGCTCCTTGAAAGTCTATTCACCAATTATGGGATGGACACGGGACTCATCAGGGACACGGATTGTGCTGCGTATTTACTCCGCTGCGCAGTTTTACCCATAGGTAAGATATCCTTCTTGTCTGGTCTCCCTCGGGTGGGCCAGCCAGACCGTACACCAGCCCCTACCCGGACCAGGGCCCGGGTGATCACCCCTTCGCTGGATGTAGGCCTTTGATGGATCCGGACCACGTGGGGGGGACAGGGAGCTGCTCCCGCCAGCTGGAATATCTCTCTCAATGGAGGTTTAGCAGCCTCGCTGTGGCTGCCAGACTGCTCAACTACCAGTTGTGTGGCCCAGCGTCCTCATCTGCTTCACCCGTCATTTTCCTGCTGCTGGTTGCAGGATCAGATCTGGAGTGGTTCTCAACGGGAACCCTACGGCGAACACCCAGCCCGTGTGTACGATTCCTGGCAGGGAAGGGGCAGCTCTGAGCTTCAGGGCGCGCAACAGCACCAATTGTCAGTAGTAGGTTTGTTCTTTGGAGGCTCCCAAGTCACAGGCGCATATCTCTATCGGTCCCTTTCCTCCTCTCTGGGTCCCTCCCCAGGAGAGAGGGAGCTGCAGTGCCAGGCCTTCAGAGAATGCGTTTGGTTAGCTGACCGATGATTTGGCTAGCCCAGTATTGCTTCTGTTCTGGTGTTCGATCAGATATGGTACTTCTGGTCCGCAGAGATTGCCGGATCCAGATACGCTGCTTGCCTGAACTGCCATCCCACAGCGAGCCAGGCTCCCCAGACATTCACTGTGTGCTTTGTAGATGTTTCTGAGTACGCGACACGACCGTGTCGGAAGCTTGCTAGGGTACCCGGAAACCTTGCTCAGAATGGACTCTGGAGTCGTCTGTGCCGAGCTGAGCTTCTTTGGGGACAGCGCTCAACTAGCTGCGTCCCTACTGGTAGGTGGCCATCTTGGGATCCAGATTTCACTTTTTAAAGCATACATTTGGACTGAAACAAATTGTCAATATGGAGACAGTGTCAGTTATACTGGTCAAGTGGCACGTCTGTTTTCCCTAGTTATCTCGGTCTGCCTAGCGGTATACTTGTTCAATTTCTTTCTAGGGGTGATAGATAATTCTATCTCTGCTAAGAACAGAAACAAATATGCCTTTCTTGGGTAGAACAAAACAAAAATACAAGGACAATTTTGGCATGCTTTTCTTTTATTTAAATTAATTTTAGAATATTTTTTGAACGTTTTGAGATGCCACCCATATGCAGATTATTCAGTGTTTATGCACATTAATCAAGATAACATGATGGAGGAGTGTTCATTTTTGAAACAGGTTGTGAGATAGTGTTTTCCCAAAGTGTAACGAAGGAAGCTTCCGCCACTCTCCAGTCCTATCATGTAACACTGTTCGCAGATTCCAGCCTCTCCGAGATACTGGTTCTATTTCACAATGGTGAGGCCACCCCTTAGTCACATAAGTTACACCTTTCACAAAACGTCATTAGTTATGCCTCTTAGCCATGCACCAAATAAATATATTTTTTAATGCTTTAGGCCCCGGCCCACACCCTTTTTCATCCAACCTATAGAACAAGTTATTTACCTCCATGAACACTTGTTATGGTGGATACAGTACTGTATTGTAGCCCCGGTGGATACTATTGAATTAAAACATTTAATATAAAGCATGAACTTGGCCTGAAAGTATGAAGAGCTCGAATGACATAATACGTGTCACCAGCATCAGTATTAAATAACAGTACCTAATACAACCATTAACAATTATCCCTTTTTTATGATGAGATCCGTAGATAACAGAGGAAGTCTGTTTTCTATTCTTCGCTTTACTTATTGTACTAATAGGAATTTGTGGGACACAGACAACTTTGCCATCCCTCCCTCGTTATCCAAAGTACCCAATTACTCACCCCCATTAAATTTGAAGGCGAGTGATACTTAAAAGGTAACTCTCTTATTATCTCTTCACCATAGCTCTAGGTTAAATTCTAGCCTCAAACAACATATTTATAATTTTAGGAATAGCGTAGGCACAACCGTTTCTTTTCCTTCCAGATATCTCGCTCAGTTGGATGGAAAATGCTTCTCCACTCAATTAAATACTAATACAGCTGGACTAAGATGGGTTGTCTTCACAAGAAATACCTCTCAAGTCAGATCTGAGCACTGGAAACCTTATGATAATTCAATAAACACTTAGCCTGATCCTATTGTTTCTAACAATTGTGTTTTTGTTTTCTTTTTCTTTTGTTATTTCATATGTTTGATTAATATATCTCTACCTCACAACCGTTGAAAAAGCGCATCATAAGTCGTTCTCATGGTCTATAGCGTGAAACACGCGTCAGTCCTAGTGTGTGTGATTCAAAACTTTGGTACCAGTATATGTCTCGATAACTCAAATTCATGCTGTTGTTTTTCATGCAATTACACTCCGAGCAAGATTGAATACGCACAGGTTACAGGTAGTTATAATCTTAAGCAACATTTTATAAATGCTATTTTCAACTTAAAGATGGGTGCGTATCTCTACCCAAACGTCTTTTATTCATAATACCAGTTATAAAATAAGAAATTATTAGGTGCACCTCTGAACATCTTTGCAGTGTGGCCTGGGGGATGAGGTATAGTGCATTGCACCCCCCTGGGCTACACTGCACAGTCGCACTCCGTGGTATGCTAGAAGATGTGGTCCATCAAGGGATGTGGTACTGGTTCCCACAGGATACGCTGCACTCTGAGGCATGCGTGGAAATGTGTCGTATTGGGCAAAAGGCTTCTGACTGATTTACTGGTAGTAATAACAGTTAAGAGGAAGTCCTCTATAGGCCAGGGACTCAAATGCCCCACCTTTTAAGGAGTACACGATTTTGGAGGTACTGGGCAAAACACGTCTTCCATTCCGGAGCAATAGTGGCAGGACGGTAGTGCGACTGTTGTTCTAGGAAGATTTGATAGCAGAAAATTGGACTGGATGCACTACATCATCAAGTTCTCCTTGAAAAACAGATGGAGAGTGGAGGTCATAGCTCATACTTGTCAAGACATGGCTAATATTCTCAGCCAAGTTGCTGCAGCTGTAGTGATGACTCCTAATAGATGCTTCCCCTCACCCACACCGTATACTCAGGCACAGCTAAGATTCTGAAGATTTTTCTTAGCCGCCAGGTGGGGTGGTCCCACATGGCTCAGTACCTACTCCCATCACCTGACAAATTGGCACCAGAAGTGAGAGCCACCATCTGTAAGCAGAGCTCCATGAGCTCAGTCAGGGTCTCCCATTTTCTACACTGACAAATGCTGAGAAAATGGAAGAACTGGACTAAGTAATGACCAATTCGATTGACAAGAAGTAGGGGTATATTATCCCCACCAGAAATATCACCGTATTTGGAGGGTATAATTTGTGGGGGCGGGATTTGCGGGGGTGTCCCCCACACATTTAGAAATAATGCAGAGATGGCGGGGGTGTCCCCCGCAGGGTCCATGCCTCAATATCACTGCAAAAATATGGTGATATTTTTGTATTGCGATATTTTTGCAGGGATATTAAGACATGGAACCGAAGTAGGAGGGTTGATGAGGAATATGAGAAAGAAAAGAACATTGCTGAATGCAAGAGATTCGTTAAGAAAATAGCTATCGTCTTCTCAAAGATTTCCCATCTCTTGAAAGATTCCAAAATGTGGACTGATACGGAGACACAAGAATACAAGGAACCATAACCTACAGAAGGGAAGGGCTGTAAAACAGAGCACCCTTCCACAACGAGTGTCTCTGGGCAATTATGCTTGGCAAACATAAGCAATGCGGCCCATGTCTCCCAATGGCAGATGCCCAGCACATGGACACTTACATGGAAAACTTTCCAGAAGTTGAAGCCCGACCCCTGGAAGGAGCTCTGAGGCCAGATGGAGTCGCTATGCGGACCAACTCATAACAGGTTTGCACCAGAACATCCAAAGAGAAATAATCTGTTTAGAAACATCATTGCTTCTCGATAAAACCGAAATCTTTATTCTTGGCAACATAAAAGTGTGGCATCGATGCTAGCCCCTAATAACGACGAGGAGGTGGAAAGCAGAAAAGGGAAACTAATTTGCCACAAAAGGTGAAACTTTGTCACAATCTTCAACAGAAAGAGAGGCAAACTTGAAGAGTGATCTTGCCAATAGGAAAGACCCAAAAAGCGTCTTAGTACTCAACACTTGCAGCTCTATCACCTGCCTGGCAGATGTGATAGCAACCCAAAAAACAACCTTTAATGTAAGCAAAAGAACCAGACAGGAATGTAAAGGGTCAAACGGAGCTGCCATCAAGACGGTCAAATCAAGATTTAAATCCAAAAATGATACAGCAAAACCATTATCAAGCAAGGAATTCACCAACCCTTTTAGAAACCTCATTATGGTTGGAATCGAAAAATAGAAGCCCACTTCCAGTGTCCTTGTTATCTAAGACGAGCTGAAGAAAATCACTTGGCATGCCAAAAGGCACATGCTTGGAGGCCTCTCACCATCAATAAGGAATGAATGCAACTAGTTAGGGTACAAGACCCATTCAACGTACGCACATCCAGATGTGAAAAATCTTGCTTCTGAATACATCCAACTTGTTGGACTTTGCCTTGCAGAAGAGTAGAAAGGCATTGTGTCGGGAGTGTTTGCCGAGTGTTTGGCAAAGGTGAAGGTAAAGCTCTGTTGCCTGTTCCCTGGAAAGAAGGAAGCCACCCTGACTGGAGTCTGTTCTTTGTTTCTACTATTGGAGACCATAAAAACCAATCAGACGCGGAGCGTCGCGGAGTGTTTGCCGAGTGTTTGCCTATGTGCTAGCAAATGGACCCTGAAATACCCGGAGTAATGAATTCACGAACCCGGAGTAAGGTACGTGCTTTGGATTCTATTGTTGACAAGCAGACGTATGCTTTATCACATCTCACATCTGCTTCAAATACTGCCTTAAAGACTTCCTCAAAGCAAAACATAAAGCCAACCTTAAATCTACACACAAACATAGTCTGCAAATTGGACACTAACAACTCGCTATCTCCAATTGCAGTAAAAAACTGCTCCTCACCCATGATTGATGTCTGTTTTTCGCCGTGGGGGTTGAGGGCGTGTATCAGGGATGGCACTCTGTCAAGAGTGGCACAGGGCACCCAGGTAGATTTTGGGTGGCTGTGCTGAAGTAAGATGACAGATAAGTACACACAGCAGGAAGCTCAACAAGAAAGAAGAATAGGCAACAGTAGCTGTGAACAAAAAAGGGGGCAGGAACTACAAAGGTACAAACAAACTGGATTCCCTCTTGGGGTGTATGCATAAATGGAAAAAGTGTGTTCCAAGAACCTTTGGAAACTCCAGCCTTCTGCACAGATTGCTATTACAGGGGCCCACTCTGTATGTTCATGGCTGGGAACAGCAGCAGTGGGTGTCTGTACAATACTGAAAACGCGACAAGGGAAGGGGCAGAGGTTGCCTGCCGGAAACCAACAGTCAAGCTCTGTACAAAGGATTTACATAAGACAAGAGAAGACAAGAACAGAAATATCCAAGGAAAAGGAAGTCAAAGAGAACAAGGTTAAGAACAGGATCCGGAAGAAAGGAAGGGTAGAAACCTAGTATCTAACTGTAGGGAATGGTGACCGGAAACTGTACACAGAATAGTAGAGCAGTATAACTGAAATGGATAACCTAAGGGGAGGACAGAAGACTCAAGGAAGAGAGCAAGGGGGCAGTAGCCAGGACAGAGGGGGGCTGCAGATAAGGAAGCAGGGCTGCAGAAACGGATGGCACAAGGTGCAGGAAAACTGTAGTGGACTGCAGAGGACTGTAGTAGGCTGCAAGGCAGGGAGTCCAGAGGAGCAGGACAGAGAGCTGTAGTAGGTTGAGGCAACTGTAGTGGACTGCGGAGGACTGTAGTAGGCTGCAAGGCAGGGAGTCCAGAGGAGCAGGACAGAGAGATGTAGTAGGCTGAGGCAACTATAGTGGACTGCAGAGGACTGAAGTAGGCTGCAAGGCAGGGAGTCCAGAGGAGCAGGACAGAGAGCTGTAGTAGGCTGAGGCAAACTGTGGTGGACTGTAGAGGAATGTAGTAGGCTGCAAGACAGGGAGCCCAGAGGAGCAGGGCAGCGCAGCAGGGAGCCCAGAGGAGCAGGGCAGCAAGGCAGGGAGCCCAGAGGACTAGGGCTGAAGGCAGGGGAGTGTAGCAGGCTGCAAGGCAGGGAGCCCAGAGGACTAGGGCTGAAGGCAGTGGAGTGTAGCAGGCTGCAAGGCAGGGAGCCCAGAGGAGCAGGGCTGAAGTCAGCAGAGTGTAGCAGGCTGCAAGGCAGGTATCCCAGAGGAGCAGGGAAGCGAGGTAGGGAGCCCAGAGGACTAGGGCAGCGAGCCCAGAGGAGCAGGGCTGAAGGCAGCGGAGTGTAGCAGGCTGCAAGGCAGGGAGCCCAGAGGAGCAGGGCTGAAGGCAGCGGAGTGTAACAGGCTGCAAGGCAGGGAGCCCAGAGGAGCAGGGCAGCGAGGCAGGGAGCCCAGAGGACTAGGGCAGCGAGGCAGGGAGCCCAGAGGAGCAGGGCTGAAGGTAGCGGAGTGTAGAATGCTGCAAGGCAGGGAGCCCAGAGGACTAGGGCTGAAGGCAGGGGAGTGTAGCAGGCTGCAAGGCAGGGAGCCCAGAGGACTAGGGCTGAAGGCAGTGGAGTGTAGCAGGCTGCAAGGCAGGGAGCCCAGAGGAGCAGGGCTGAAGGCAGCGGAGTGTAGTAGGCTGCAAGGCAGGTATCCCAGAGGAGCAGGGAAGCGAGGTAGGGAGCCCAGAGGACTAGGGCAGCGAGGCAGGGAGCCCAGAGGAGCAGGGCTGAAGGCAGCGGAGTGTAGCAGGCTGCAAGGCAGGGAGCCCAGAGGAGCAGGGCTGAAGACAGCAGAGGGTAGCAGGCTGCAAGGCAGGGAGCCCAGAGGAGCAGGACAGCGAGGCAGGGAACCCAGAGGAGCAGGGCTGAAGGTAGCGGAGTGTAGCATGCTGCAAGGCAGGGACCCAAGAGGAGCAGGGCAGCGAGGCACTGGATCAGAAGCAGGATAATACGGCAACAGGAATAGCATACAAATCCTGGCTCAAGGCAAACAGGTGCTGGGAGAACTCTTAATGCAAGAGACTGAGCTCCTGCAGGCATCTGCTTAAATACAGCCCTGCCCTGTACTGAGGCAGGCTAGGCAGGCTAATTGGCAGCACCTGGAGCAGCAGACCTGAAGGTAATCTGCCTCCTCCCTCTCTGGTCCTGAGATGGTGGAAGCAGCACTGATCGCTAGGGCTTCTGGGGATTGTGGTTCCAATATTGATTAATGGGAATAGCCAGGAATTGATAACTGCAGCAAGGTGCATTATGGTACATGTAGTTAGCTGAATTAAATTAGAAAGTACCAAAGTCGCGCAAATGGAAATTAAGGACCAAAGTGTGAATAGGGGTTGTTCAAAGAGTATTATGAAGATAAATGAGTACCAAATAGTCCATGATGGTTGCCAATGTGTGCGCCAGTGCCACAGGCATGACAGCGTGCTGCAAGGAGGTGCTTCTTGGCTCTTGTGGCTCTGGCGGCTCCTGCGGTGTAGCGTGTGTGAACGTGGATGCGTTGCCCGGCCAGCGGGCGAGGGGCGAAGATGTGACCACTCTTGCGGCGCCATCAGTGTGCGTGCCTGGGTGCTCTCCTCCTGCGACGTGTCGCGGGTGAGAGGGGGTGTGCTGCGGGGGGGGAGCGGCAGCGGCTGAGTTGCTTTGCTGTGGGCCGGCAGTCGATCCGCTTCCTTGTGTGGGCAGGGACTTCGGTGTGAGTGAACGGGTGCTTCCCCTGGCCGACGCAGACGTGGACAACGTGAGCAGTTCTCTGTCGTCCTGCGCTACGTCTGGCGAGTGCCCTATGGCTGGAATGCAGGGGACGATGGGAGGCTTTAGCGAGGCAAATATGCCTCAGCCTGCATACTTCTCAAAACCTCCAAATATGCCTTTAGCTGAAGTCTCAAACATAATTGTGCCTCAGTCAGCACATTTCCTAAAACCTGCAAATACGCCCATATCTGAAACCCCAAATACGTCAACACCAGAACTAGAACCTGAAAACATGCAAACACACGAGCACCTCGTCCACCACAGGTACCCTTACGGTGGCCCTTTTGACTGGCAGCTCCTCTCTGTCTACCCAAAGAGGAGTAGAAACGAAAGGAACCTACCCTCCATTGCTGTCCCCTAGGACGAAAAGGCAGAGGTTGACGTACTGCAGCACTCAAAGACTTTGCTGCAGCTTTGGAGGTCTTCAACCTCTCAAGGCTCTCGTCAGCCTTGCTACCAAATAAATGAATGCCATCAAAGGGCATGTTCAGAAGACGGGCTTGCACATCAGGAGCAAACCCCGACTTCCGCAACCATGCAAACCTGCGTGGGACGGTGCTCGCAGCCATGGACCAGCTGACACAGTCTGCCGTGTCCAAACCAGACTGAAGGGATTCACACATAGCATCCTTGCCGTCACGCATGAGGGCTAGGAAGCCATCCCTTCCCTCCCCCTCAGGAATATGCTCAGCTGCAAAGGAAGCACACTTCCACAGAGTGTGTGTAAATCTTGCCAAGGCACATGTGGAGTTGACAGCTTTCAGTGCCATGCTCCCTGAAGAAAAGACCTTCCAAGCCCATCCGTCGAAGCGATTGTCGTCCCTATCCGGAGGGATGGTAGGGTACGCCTGCTGCCTTGAGGTGGCCGTAGCCGCCTGAACCACCAAACTCTCAGGAGTTGGGTGAGTAGACAAATAGCTGGGGTTGCTAACAGATGGGTGGTACTTTTTCGACAAATTCTTATTGACCGCCGGAAGCGAATCCGGAGCCTGCCAAGCCGATGACACCCTTTTTTGCAATGTGAGATGGAAGGGCAATACTGGGTCAGAGGGGGGACCTTGGTCCAAGTTGTCAGTAAGGTCATCCTGAATAAAATCCTCAGGAGGACTGGACCACCCCAGGTATTCGGAGACTCTAGACATGAGCCGCCTGTAGGAAGAGTCTGCATGAGCCCCCGGCTCAGGCCTACCAAACTCAACCTCCGGAGAAGTATCCAGGCCACTGGCATCATGAAGGGGCTGACGCACTCCTCCAATGGATTGTCACCAAACAATCCCAGAGCTTCATCATGAGAAAAAAGATCTTCAACGTCTGACATTTCCTCCTCTTCAAAAATGTCAGGCAAAGGTCCTGAAAACCCAGCCACAGTGACAGAAGAGGGCCTGGGGCCCAATACCGGCCTCCCAGACATAGAGGAAGCCCCATGAAACTCCTCAGCCACATTATGCCCAAAAAGCGCAGAGGGCACCGAAGGCCTCGACGCCGATGGCGTTGAGGGCCTCGACGCCAAAGGCATCGAAAACATTTGACGCCGAGGGCATCGAGAACATCGACGTTGAGATCCCCAAGGGCTTCGACGCCAGAATCCACGTCGCGGGTGTCGACACCGAGAACTTCGGCATTGACGCCGCCACAGGCGTGGGCTGATAGGACGGTAAAGCATCATCCGAGTCCGACTGGGCCGGCGCCGAACGGGTCGACTCCTGCCTCGGTACCTCCACAGGCTGCAACAGTCTCGCAGGGGACGAGGACGAGGACCGAGACCTGGACGCACGTCTCTTGCGACTGCTCTTGTCCGCATGGGACCTTGAGGGCTCCCGGTGCGAGTCGCGGCGCGATCTCGAGCCCGAAGTTTATGAAGTGTGTTTTTTTTATTCTAAATCTAATTAATTGCTATTAGGGATTCAATTCATGTACTTTTTAATGTTTGTAAGTCATTTTTTACACACCATCTTTATATTGAAATTCCTTGTTTGATATAAAATAAAGAATACTTTGCAAATTAAAAATGTATGGGGTTCCAATGTAAGGAGATCACTATTACAATAAAAATGATTATATAATGCCATTAGAGTTGGTATATTCCTTTGGGTCTATACATTTTGTACGGATAATGACACACACCTGAGGGAGACTGGGAGGCATAAAAGGCCCCCTCAGGTTAAGGCCAGGGGAGGTAGCAGCAGAGGTAACAGCAGGTGGTGTAGTTGTGATTTCTCCACATTGCAGCAGATGCAGAATATGGAGGAGAACGGAGATGCCGTACCAGTGTTGTGTATCTAGCAGTTGTCGGTCCCGAGAGGGTCTATTCCTCTGGAGACCTTGATTGCAGAGGTCACGCAGTGGGAAGCGTAATGAACTGGGGGACTCGACCCAGCCCTTTAAGATGAGGCAGCAATACTATGAGATGAATAGGGATGCAGAAGTTACTGAAACATCAATAATCGAAATGACTCGGGTAGTTGGCAAAAAGGTTGACACAACGGACATCAACGGACGTCTCACAGCATGGTCTCAATGATTTTCATAAAAAACATCCTACTTATAGTAAAAACCCGTCATTGATGACGTTAACCTACGTATTCACTAATGTCATCCTACGTGGCAAACTACAAAAACATATTGAAGAGAGTGATTGGGTCTAAGGGAACAGCTAAGTATACGTTCCATACTAGTCTAAGAAAATGATAGGCTCCTTAACATCAGTTGGGGCAACTAAGCCCTCCCTTCAAACAGGTCACTATGAATGTCACTAAATACATGACGTCTCATTGGTTACACAAACTATAGGGCCCTTAATTACGCTGCCACCAACAATTGGTTGGCACTCTTTCATTCGCCAGTACTTTTCCACCTACATTAGCAGCATGCAGGCTAGACTTCCAGGTGCTGGTGAGCTGGTCATAACCATAGCTTCCCACTAATTAGCATATCATCACCTCAGTGGTCTGCTGTCAGTTAAGGCTTTGAACTTGTTCTTGCAAATGTTCTTTACTCTGGAGAATTCAGGGGAGTGAAGGCACGCTCTGCCGCTGTGCGTAGGTGTAGTTCGTCATGTTTGTCCAACTTCATCCTTCCACGTGACTGAAGACCACAAATTCGAGCTCTGATGTATTTAAAATACTATTTTTTAATAGACCTATGACGTCTTCCTTGTATTTGTCCCTGCCTTTTGAACAAGAGTTTCGTCCTTTCACACAAATGTAACTAATGTCTGTTCATCCCAGTCCGATAAGACCTTGGCTTCTTGGGGCTCATCTAGCCTTTCTGAGATCTGCTTCTGTAAGTCAATTGCTTTTTCAACTGTGACACACTGGAAAAGAATTCCTTCTCTGGTCTAGCACTGCTATAACGTAGTGGATTCATCCATTCTTTATTTGCTCCTATATATGTATACATTGGTGTATGCCGCAATCTATTCACTACTTAGCTACCCTCAAGAATACTTTTGTCTGCTGGAGTTTCTCTGCATATGTACACGTGTAAAATGACTTGATATCTTCATTGTTTCTGTAGCATAAGCGTCTTCATCTTGATCCCAAGAAGTCACTTATATTTGATACTTTCTTGATGCCTTATACAATATCTTCATTCTCTTGTCTCTGCATCTCTTCTATGTACGTCAGTCTGGCTTCGTGCGTGTGTGTCTCGTCACCATTCTTCTCTTCCAGACATTTGCTCTGCTTCTTCTGGGCTCTCCTTCAAATGGCCATCATACTGTTGTGTATGCAGGTATGGCTTTCTCAATGGGAACCTTACTTCCAGGAGTCTCCTCTATATTTCCACTGGTACTGCACGTACCTCACACTCTGGTTCCCAACATATAGGCAATATGGGCGAGATGGTTGAGGTGGGGGTACTTGGCTCCTTCTCTACACGCCCCCCTCTGGGCGATTCATCGACCACTCAACCATCATCTTTCATATCTAGACATCCTCTTCTGAAGAAATGCTTCTTTGGTATCCATATCTTTATGACTCCTTTCAGGCATCCATATGATTTCACATGCTCATCCTTGTTCCAAGTCATGAGCATGTATTGTCCACTTGGACTGCAATAGATCAATTTTCCCACATACTTCTTATGGTTATTTGCATACGGAACTTTGTTCCCTCAGGTGCATGGATGCTGGCCTTCACAAAATCTCTGATTTCTTCATCTGTCAGATATCTGGCCTTCCATCCTGATTTAACGTCAATCATAATTTTCATTCATATGGCTTTCTTTGCTGTCTTCTTGTATTGTGAGATTATTATCATAATCACACAGAATCCAAGCAACACCAACACGATCAGGGCTCCAAGGAACTTGAACATGTCTGCCATCCACTGTGGAACCCAAGAAAAGATTGATCCAAACCAAATATCATCAGTAATGTCTTCCACTTCATCTATCATCTGGATATGTAGCTTTGTCAGCATCTCTATGGCCTCTGTTAAGGTACCACTCTTGTTGTTATGAGAAGGTTTGAATGTGCAACATGATTCCCTGATTTTCTATCTATTCTGAAGAGTCATCAGTCGTATGGCTCTCATCTCTTCTCTGATAGCATTGAATCCCTTTATGGTAGTATTTATTGTCTGCGGCAACTCCCATCTGGTAATTGGCAGCCATTTAGTATTTGCTCCAACCTGGATTCTTAGCATGAAGATCATCGTGAATATCGATGAAGTCTGAATGAACAGTCTGTGTTCATATGGGATGGAGTCAAAAGCCTCTATTGACTTGGCTGGGAAATAGTTCTCTCTCTTCATTCAATTTATCAGCTCCACAGATCACTTCTTCCTCAGGTGAGCATCTGCTTTACGAAAGCTGTCAAGGCTTAAGTCACTTTTAGGAATCACCAACGCTGGAACATGAAAATGTACTAGTGAGCCTCATCCTCCCCAATCCTTGGGTAGCTTCATATAAGCTCTAGATCCACAAGCCCAGTAGTGATCTATGATAACTGCTGTTCCAATTTTCATTCCTGGTACATCAAAGATTCGACCACAGTTCTGGTTCTCTCCGACTTTTCTTGTGCCATTGTTTCTGAAGCATAGCTTTGTCATTTCTAGAGGCACTATCTGAAAAGGTCCTCCTTTACCTTTGACCCAGGTCAGTAGTTTAGCAAGTCTTGGCCATAGAGGCTTACATCCATTCTGCACTATGTCAATGGATGGCTGATAACCAATGACTACCTAGGCTCTGCAGATGACCACTCCTCCTTCCCATCCCACTGGTGATAACACTGATCCGCAAATCTGCATCTGGCCTCTGTTCTTCCATCTACGAATTTCTTCTGCAGATTTTCCTGGACTCTTCTGTTTACTTTCCATCTGATTTCAGCTCCTTTTACTACAGGCTTTTCGTATCTGATCACATGATTCTTGGTGTGCACCCCGTTTCTTGTCTTTGTGTATTGGACATAGTCGTCTTCATCTGGATCTGTCCATTCAGTTGCCCATTTGAGATAGGCTGTTTGACCCATGAACTGGCCTCTTGTACAGCAGATTGCTATGTGTGATAGACAATGTGCTGTGTGGACGTCTATTTCAATAGCTATGAAGATCTTAGACTTCCCCATGCTATAAGGCAGGAGTGCACATACAAAGCATTCCTCCTTTGAGGTCCTCTTCCCCACTTCTTTCATATGCTGATATCAGATGTTGTTCCCCAAGTGTGCTGTACTATCCAGGTAATCATTTAACTCATGATCATGATTTGAGCATCTATAATCATCTCATGCAATATGTCAGCATGATTCCTTCTTACTGGACCAATCACAGAAACATTTGTCAGTGGACTTGGTGTTTTTACATGTGCTACCTGTGTAGGAGAAAGTTCCAAAAGCCTCTTCCTATCCCAATGCCTTCTCTTAGCAGCAGAGAATGACGGCCATAGAGAGTCCGCTATAACCGCCATATGTGACCTCCCCCCAAAAAGAAGCCCCGCTTTATCTGTTTCAGGACTAGGTACTGCCACATGTACTTCCAAAGTAGGAACAATCACATAAGGTCTTGGTTGCCTTGCAGTTGCCACATCTGTACCCTCCTTCTGCATAGGCAGATACGCAGGAATCCTTGCTCTATATGGAAAATAGTAAGCAGTGCGCACTGTAAGTGAAAGAAGTATCACTATAAACAAAATGCATGTGTAAATGATGTACAGGTATGCCCACTTCTTACAACAATAGCTTCTTGCGCATCGCAGAGATCTCTCTGTTAGCCATTACGTTGTTGATATTGACGCTGCCCATTCTTAATCTTTTTTAAGGAAGAAAAAAGAAACTTTTAATCGGGCAACATCATAAATATTCGGGGAACTGCTGTCTGCTTCACACGTTTCTCAGTCAGCTGGCTGCTGCTGGACGATGAACAAAGTTCCCAATGCAGAAAAAGGAATCGTCCTTTCACCAGATTAAATGAGGATTCTCCTCCAACAAGAAGTAGAGGACTACAGCTAGTAGGCTCTGGATCTCTTCCTCCAAAATCTCATCCAGTTCTCAGTGTTCTCTCAGAATATAGATTGACTGATGTTCCTATATCTCGTAACAATTCATTAAGTGTCACGTTATTCCTCGTATCTCTCATAAAAGTGCGAACATCAGTTTGTCTTCCAACAAGATGCAGGCATTCCTCAACCAAATAGTAGAACACC
This sequence comes from Ambystoma mexicanum, assembly GCF_040938575.1. NCBI lineage: Eukaryota > Metazoa > Chordata > Amphibia > Caudata > Ambystomatidae > Ambystoma > Ambystoma mexicanum. The sequence continues at coordinate 496,205,253 of NC_090921.1, read as the reverse complement.
ATGCAAATCAGTCTATGCGCATTATCAGCTGATAGGGGCATTTGTGTTTTCCCCATTGTACTCAGGAAGCTGAAGAACTTGCTCTATTATGGCTGTGAGCAATCTCCTGACGATTGGACCAGAATTAGGATCTTGCAAGAAATGACAAACATCAAAAGTTGTCCCCCACCAGCGCAGGGCAAGAACAAAGAATGTAGATAAAAACAGCAAGGATGATCCGATGAACGTTGTCACTGGGCACCACCATGGGCACCTCAGAAAAGAAACTTTGTGAGAAAGTAATCAGGGAACTGTTCCCTTTTCCATTTGCCGACAAAAATGAACTCCAAATCTGGCATGCTTTCCTCCTCGATCAAGACTTACAAACTCCTGTGGCTCAAGAACAAATGGCTTTCTATCACTCCTTTTTAGTAGCCAAAAAGTGTCCTGAAACAAGCCACAGTCCAATGTATTTTCCATCTGTTTTTATTTGGCAGTATCTGCGTCGTCCTTCCACGTCATGGACCAAGTCTGCATGTGCAGAGGTTCTTCCCCGATGCTTGCTTCCGACTGGGGTGAGGGTGAAGGGGGTTCTGCGGCGTAGATCTTTACGTCTCTGAGAAATATCCACACACGTCTGCCTTGCACCTTCTCTGCTGACAGCGTTACGTCTTCCACAACGAATGGGGCGTTAAAGCGTGGCTCGTGCCATCTCCTAGTAAAATTCCGGATCAAGATTTGATCACCAGGAAAAAGTTTGGGAAGACGTAGTTCTTCAACACCAGTTGTTGTAACATCATCTTCTGTGTTCTGTGCCCTACACCTCTTTCGCTTGAGATGATCTGAAATGACAGAGATACTTGTAGTCATACATGTTAAGTAATCACGTAACTCCTTTCCTAACAATTCTGCTGTCGTCTGGGCATCACTTCTAGTTCTAGATGGATGTATGAGGGGTGTCTTCATCCACCTCCCTGTCACTATTTCATGGAGGGTAAGATGGTGGTCGGGACCTGGCTGATTTCTCAATGCATACAATGCCAGTGGTAGGCAATGCAACCATCCTTTCTTCAGGGTAAGCTTCAATTTAGCTATTCTTTCTTTAAGCAGGCCGTTGAGTTTCTCAAAGATTCCATTCACTTGCAGGTGATAAGCCGATGAAAACTTGTGCTTTATACTAAACAACAAGCTTAGCTGTTCAAAGACTTCATTAACAAAATGAGGGCCATTATCTGATCTCAATACTTCCATATTCCCCATCTAGGAAACACCTCTCGTACTAGAAATTTCATTGCACAGGTGGAATCTGGATGTGTACATGGACCAGCCTCAATCCACCTTGAAAAGGGACATACCACTACAATCATATATCTGTATACATTACAGACTTACAGCATGTCGACATAGTCGATATGTAAATGCTGGAAAGGACCATTAGGTCTCAGAATAACTCCTCTAACTGTACGCAGTGTGCGCCCAGCAGTAAACTTGTGACATAAAATGCAGTTTACTACATGAAATGCAACGTGTTGTACCAAATTTGGAACTAACCATTCCACTGCTATTGTTGTGGCGAGGCTCTCTCTAGTGACATGCACAGGGTAGTGCAGCTGTTCTAACGCCACCCTTAATAAAGCTACAGGCATCACCGGTTTACCAGTGCTGTCTAGTCGCCACAGTGCTTCGGAAGGGTTTAAAGAACATCCTCTCAGTGTCCACAGGTCTTTCTCATCCTGAGGCGCTTCCCATTGAATTTCAACTAGCTGAATCTTGGACAAATTGCTATAACAATTGGGTACACTCATCATCACTACCATGCTTTCATTCACATCAGGCCTGTCAAACATCATGATGTTCTCTGAATATGCAACACGTTTCGCTTCCTATTCTGCTGCTTGTTTTCCAAGTGAGATAAAATCTGCCCTTTAGTATGAGCTGCGCACTTAACGACTGTGATGGCTACTGGTAGTTGTAGTACTTTAATAAGTCTATCCAATAAGGCGGCATTCTGCACTGGAGTGCCGTCCACTCGGAGGTAGCCCTTCCTTTTCCAACGTGCTAGCCCTGCATGGACTGTCGACGTCACATAGGCGGAGTCACTGTACACCATTACTTCCTGGTCTGCGTGATTATCGAGCATGACAATCAGCACCACTAATTCTGCAGCCTGTGCTGAAAAGTGAGACGGTAGTCATGCACTTATTGATACTTCAAACGGTTTACAGTGATAATTTCGACAACAAAAATGTTGAAAGTCAAAATATCGAAAAAAAAATGTCGAAAAAAAAAATGTCGACTTTTTTTTCAATGCATTTTTTTTTTTTTTTAAATGGGGGGGTTCCCCCCCCAACCGCCCTTTTTTAATTTTTTTTAAATTTTTCCCTTTTTTTTAACTCCCGAACCCCTAAAATAAATATATAATTAAAAAAAACAAAAGTCGACTTTTTTTTCCCACATTTTTTTGTCGACATTTTTGTCTGTCAACATTTTTTTTTCGAAATTATGACCACCCACCACTTCAAACTCCCCATTGGCCGTGTAATTCACCACAGCGGCACCTGTATATCTTTGTTCATCATTTTAATCGATACTTGAAGAACCATCAATAAAGATAATCTCCCCAGCTGCCAACACATTTTCCTTCACCCTCTGGAGTTTATCATAGAATTCCTCATAGTTCGAACAATCGTGTGCATGCTCGTCTTCTGACAGTGGTTCTGCTACAAACATGGCAGGGTTCACTACTCTGCATCAAACTATTTTAATCGCTGGATTCAATCTAACCACCTCGTAGGCAGAAGCCCTTTGAGACGTCAATGTGCCTTTAGGTTTTTCCAAAATGGCAAACAATGCATGTTCAACAAATAACGTCATGGAACACCCCATTACTATGTTTGCAGCCTTCTCAATGGCGAACGCGGCAGATGTCAAAGATTGTTTGCAAGGCAAGTGACCCCTCATTACTGGGTCTAGAATCCCATTGTAATATACAAGGGGCGTGTACCCCCAAGTGATTCTCTGCGTGAGTACTTCTGTCATAACAGTGCTATTTGTGTGCAAAAATAAAAATAATTCTTCCGCATAATTTGGAATCCCTAAAACTGGAGCTATGCAGATTGCATTTTTCAATTCGTCAAACCCTTCTTTCATCTCCTCAGTCCAGACCATTTCTTCCTGATTGCCTGTGCTTTCTTCAGAGCTTGCAACAAGGGCCTTATGTATGAACTGTAGTCAAAGACTCATGCTCTCACAAAATTACATAGACCCAAAATAAAATTCTTTGCATGTGCTTTATCGTGTGTGGCTTTACTGTTTTCAAAATAGCTCAGCTCTCTGAGGGTAACCTTTTTTCCCTCATGCAAAATTAACTCACCTATGTATAATACTTCGTCCTGACAATATTGCAATTTCTCTTTGTCTGCTTCATATCCTTTCTCTGCAATAATAATCATTAGTCGAACTGAATGGTGTCTGCACTCTTCTTCTGAGGTGCTGCAGACTAATATGTCCTCCAAGTACTGCAACACAACACTTTCCAAATCAATATTGCTTAAATCCATGTGCAGGACTCTATTGAAAATCGATGCAGACTCACAGTACCCCTGGGGCAGGCGAGTACTTTGCAGTCGAGTTTGGCAGTAAGTAAATGACATCAAATCTTGTGCGTCTTTATGCAATGGGATTGAGAAAAATGCATTTTTCAAGTCAATCACAGTGAAATATCGTGCTTCAAAAGGGATACAAAATAAGATCTCTGCAGGATTAGAAACTAGTGGGAACTCAGACTCTAAAATTTGGTTAATCGGGCGTAAATCTTTAATTAAAAGCCACGACCCCCCCCCATTTACTTTTTTAAATCGGATACAGTGACGTATTACACTGTGACTCTGACGTCACTCAAATACCCTGTTCCATCATGGCGGATATCGTCTTGAAAATACCTTCCTCTGCCTCTCGAGACATGGGATCCTGTTGTGCTCGACGTAAAATTGCTCCTGGTTTTAATGTAATCTTTACTTCTCCAGCCCCCTGCAATCGGCCTACATCATAGGGGCCTGCTGTCCATAATGCAACGGGCACTTTTGCCATGTCCTCATCAAAAAACTCAGGATGCTTCTGATCTAACATCATTTTCTGAGGAACCTCACGTTTAATTGTCATACCCAATAAGTAATACTCATCTCGAATATTACTTCGTCATCTGACATATTGGTCCCCAAACATGTCCTTATCAGTGACGTCAGTCAATCTATAACCTTCCCCAATGGCAATCACTGTGCACCATCGTCTGCCTTCATAATGGTACTCCCCATATGGTCACTTGTCCTGCAAACGCCATAATAAATTCACTCACGTTTAAATAATGCATTCCTGGTGTTGCACACTAGGCCTTCATCAGTGAACGAAATCGTCATGTTCAACTTTGTCATTAAATTTCAACCTAATATATTGACAGTTGAGCAAAATCGGAACACCCATCCATTCGTTCTGTATGAGCGCTACCTCATCAGTCTTATACTTTTCTCCTTTCCATCTCTTTATTTCTCGTCCTATATCTAAGAATGTACTCAGTCGATCACTTCTCTCCTTGTCCCGTCTCTCTTTGTCCCTCGGGACTTTAGAGATCATCTCTCTTTCTGGAATCTTCTCTGCACCCTCATCGCTGCTTTGCGCAGGCGACTAATTTTTCCCGAATTACTGTACCCTGTCGCTACCTTAAGCTCTCTTATAGGGTACAATCCGTCATCTTTTTTGCTATCGTCGTTTATTTCAGGCGCAGCGGGGGAGCAGAAGGCTCCTCACCCCACTCTTTGCATATGTTAAGTATCCACTCTTCAGGAGGCGGCTCTTCCCTTTCCTCCTGGTACATTTTCCAGAGCTCTAAGCTTGCTAGCCTTTTGCCTAACTTTTTTCCTGTGAATGCTGCATGCAAATAAGTCGCGTGTTTCGGCAACTGTTTGCAGAGTTGTGTAAGCGGAGTAATATCCTCCATTTTGACTCGTCACACTTGACTGTTAATACTCACCTTTACTCTTTGCACTTTTCAAATATTACGTTTCAAGAAAAATAATACAATATGAGCGTGCACCAACCGTTGCAGCTCCAAACCCTCTGCATCACGTTTTTACTCCAAACTACTTTATTTGTTAGACACCATTCATTCAATTTCAACAAATAAATAATTAATTCTTAAATCTCAGGTTTTCCTTTTCTCGTCTCTTAATTCCTCTATTATTTTTTCATCACCTATATATCTATACAATCATATAAAACAAACAGACAAATAGATGCACTGGACCGGCCACATATATCTCAGTCTGCGATCCTCAAGACTTATCCTCGCCCCTAAAAATACCCCAATTGGGATGTAAACCGTTCTCTTTGGACTGTCTTTAAAAAAGTCTGTAGCGTATGTCATCCTCAAATGGGACTCTAGATACGATTCCTTCTGTTACATGCTTAGGACGCATGACACTGGGCTTACTCTATCGTGAATTTCCTTGTCTCACGATTTCTTAATTGCTTGGCTCCTCTCCCAAGTCGATTACTTAATAACTCGACGCTCATCGTCTCGAGTTGCTTTTACCCCAACCTCCCTCCGTTGCTTGCTTTCCCTTATCACTGTCTCCACTTACTGCCCCATTCCCAATTTTGCCACCTCACTCAGTTTTTACTCACCATTCGCTTTTTCAAATCCTGGATCTCAGGATCGTCGCCTCTTTATCAGCCACTTCAACCTTCCATTCGTTCAGCTTCCTGTAGACATCGGGAGGGGGATTTTGCCTGAAAACAAGGGACACGTCTCACCTGCACTTGCGAGGCCATGTTTTTTAAAAACTGGTTCCACTATCTACAGGGAGCTTCACATCCTTTCAGCCGAATGGCGGAGGATGTCCGATATTGCCGGGACCCCAAAGCTTACCAACTCGATGGATTTTTAACCATCATCACTGCTACCATGCGAAATGGGGAACTCGACCTAGCCCTTTAAGATGAGGTAGCAATACTATGAGATGAATGGGGATGCAGAAGTTACTCAAACATCAATAATCCAAATGACTCAGGTAGTTGCCAAAAAGGTTGACTGTTTTAATATCAATTATCTAAAACAGGGAGTACAATGGACATCTCACAGCATGGTCTCAATGATTTTCATAAAAAACATCATACTTATAGTAAAAATTCGTCATTGATGACGTTAACCTCCGTATTCACTAACGTCATCCTACGGGCAAACTACAAAAACCTATTGAAGAGAGTGATTGGTTCTAAGGGAACATCCAAGTATACGTTCCATACTAGCCTAAGAAAATGATAGGCTCCGTAACCTTAGGTGGGGCAACTAAGCCCTCCCCTCAAACAGCTCACTATGAACATCGCTAAATACACAACGTCCCATTTATGAACGTCATTGCCTCCTCAGCTGCCTACCAGGCCAAACTCCCAATGCAGTTAGACCCTACCTCTCCAGCGACACCTGCACAAACATAGCTAGGGCTATCACGGGATCACGGCTGGACTACTGCAATGTCCTCTTCCTAGGGACCTTCACAAAAAACCTTGAGAAACTGCAAGTCACTCAAAACAACGCCCTCCGCGCAGCACAAGGCATCTCCAAAAGCAAGCATATATCTACTGCCAGAAGAGCCTCCCACTGGCTACCTATAAAAGAGAGGATCATCTTCAAAACCTTGACCCTCACCCACAAATGCATCCACTCTGCAGCACCAGCCTACCTGGCACAAAGGATCCACCCGGCCATGTCCACAAGACCAACCAGGACCCCTACACCAACCTACTCACTGTACCCAGGGTAAAAAAAGCAAGAGCAGGGGGTGCCAGCTTCCCCTACCTTGCGGCCCTACACTGGAATGCCCTCCCCACTGCCCTGCGAGCTGAACCTTCTCTGACCACCTTCCGAAAAACCTTGAAAACCACCCTGTTTGCTTGATTCTCTACCGTCTCTCATGTACACCCGCCATATGTATACCTGACCTGTGTACGCCTCTATGCATATTATGTGTTACGCCTATTTACCCAATCTGTAACTTATGCATAATGTAACTAAGTTGTCTGCAAGTAACAGCGCCACAATGCCCTTGGGCTGCCTGCGCGCTATACAAATGTAAAAAATAAAAATAAAATAAATTGGTTACACAAACTATAGGGCCCTTAATTACGCGGCCCTCTACAATTGGTTGGCACTCTTTCAGTCATCAGCACGTTTCCACCTATGTTAGCAGCACGCAGGCTAGACTTCAAGGTGCTGGTGAGCTGGTCATAACCATAGCTTCCCACCAATTAGCATATCATCTATCATCACCTTAGTGGTCTGCTGTCCGTAAAGGCTTTGAACTTGCCCTTGGAAATGTTCTTTTCTCTGGAGAATTCCGGGGAGTGAAGGCACGCTCTGCCTCCATGCGTAGGTGTGGTTCGTCATGTTTGTCCAACTTCATCCGCCCATGTGACTGAAGACCACAAAATTTGAGCTCTGGTGTATTTAAAATACCATTTTTTAATAGACCTCTGACGTCTTCCTTGTTTTTGTCCATGCCTTTTGAACAAGAGTTTCATTCTTTCACACGATTGTAACTAATGTCGGTTCACCCCAGTCCGATAAGACCTTGGCTTCTTGGGGCTCATCCAGCATCCACTTTCTGAGATCTGCTCCTGTAAGTCAATTGCTTTTTCAAATGCGACACACTGAAAAGGCCTTCCTTCTCTGGTCCAGCACTGCTATAACACATAGTGGAATCATCCATTCTTTACTTGCTCCTATATATGTATACAGTGGCGCAGGCCACAATCTATTCACTACTTCAAGCCTCAAGAATACTTTATCTGCTTGAGTTTCTTTGCATATGTACGTGTGTAAAATGACTTGATATCTTCTTTGTTTCTGTAGCATAAGCCTCTTCATCTTGATCCCAAGATGTTACTTATCTTTGATACTTTCTTGTTGCCTTATAGAATATCTTCATTCTCTTTTCTCTGCATCATCTCTGGAGGATAGCTCAGCAGCAACGTGCTCGTCTTGGAAGCAAGACGACACGGAGCAAGACAGGCTCGATCCCGGATCAGTGCTTAGAAACCTCTGGGTATTAAGTGTGTTATAAATAACCTATCATATCATATCTCTTCTATGTACGTCAGTCCGACTTCGTGTGTGTGTCATCACCATTCTTCTTTTCCAGACATTTACTCTGCTTCTTCTGGGATCTCATTTAAATGGCCATCATAATGTAATGTACGCAGGTATGGTTTTCTCAATGGGAACCTTACTTCCAGGAGTCTCCTCGGTATTGATATTTTTACTGGTACTGCACGTGTCTCGCATTCTGGTTACCAACATATAGGCAATATTGGCGAGATGGTTGAGGTGGGGGTACTTGGCTCCCTCTCTACAGTAAACTTTGAAAGCTTTCCTCAAAGTAAGGCAGGCTCTGGTGGAAAGAGCTCAGGAGAGCCTCTTGAGCAGAGAATGCTCCTTTTTTGAATGGTGCGGGCCGCAGCGGTCCGAAGGAAGCAAGTTGGTGGGCTGTATAAACCAGCAGAAGCAGAAGACCAAGTGGGAGCGAAGCAAGCGGACACGCACGCCCCACACAGTGAGTTCACTATTGCTTTGTGACCCCAGAGCACTCTGTGATCACCCGTTGCCCAAGCCGGGGAGCCCTAAGCATGGGACTAACATCAAGAGAGAAGCGGCAAAAAAAACATATGGAATACCAAACTGATATAAAGCTGAATAATAATCTGTTTGAAACCCAAGATGAAGTAAAAAGGAGAAAGTGGCAAAATAAGAACTTGACAAACAGACCAGATAGGTATGACTGTGTTTATGTGGGTCAGAATAATAGCCAATAAGAGAGGGCAATATTGCAAGAAACCACTACAAACAAGCATTGCCAGAGCCTAAAAAGAATAACAAGGCAACTTAAAAAGAACAAACATTGCCAAAGCCAAATGTTTGTGAATCATATTGCATATGTGTCAAAGAGGCTATCCGAGAAATTGGCTTAAACCCACACTGTCAAAACCAAAGAAGTGTAAGAGAAAACCATTGTCAGTATTTGGTTAATGCGGAAGTGGGGAACAAGAGTGGCAGGAGGGCTGTCCTTCTGACAGAAGGTATTGAGGAGATGTGGACCATAACCTGCATTGAGTGTGACAATCACAAGTGTGCAATAAACAGCACCAATGTGTTTCTGGTCTTGCCTGAAAAAAGTATTGAAGCTTGAGGTTGTAAATCAAAGGACTTTGCTAACGTGTTTGTCATGATGCACGCTCCTGGGGAGCCGGTTCAAGCCCTGCGTCCCCGAAAGCGGACATCCAGTCCCCAAGGAAGGACCCAGCAACCCCATATAGGGGCCCTTTGGACAGTGTCCTGGCACCATAGGCGCCAGGCTCATTATGGGAGTGCTTGGGTGCACTTACCTGATGCAGACCATGCTGCAGGATCCCGGCCTCCTTGAGGCCTGAAAGGAACTACTTTACCTGTGGGACTAATTTACCATCCGGGCGTGGTCGGGGAAGGATACATGCCAGATTGGAGGAAGGATACATACCTGGAACTTCTTCCAAGGCTATTTAAACCCCACCCGAACAGCCACACGTGCTTCGCGTTGTTCTGCATCTAGCAGCTGGACGCTCACCGTGTCTGCTCCTGCATCCTGACTTCTGCCACGCCTGCCAGCATCCTGGATCACCTGCAAAGGAAGAGAAGAAGAGAACAGAAGAAGGAAAAGTCCTTACCTGCTAAAATCCGCATCCCAGAGACATCTCGCCGACAATCCTGAAAAGGAAGACTTTTATTTAAAAGCTCATCGCGTCGATCGCTGCAGCGCCGCATTCCACTCACCTTTTCAGGGCGCCTCCATGTTCAGCAGGGATCATCCGGATTCGCAGTCACGCCCCAGAGCCTAGGGAGAAAAAGACCAGAACAAAAGGTTAGAGAGAGAAGGGAATAAGGAAAGCTAAATCTCCATGTTAAGACTTACCAGTTGATTCATTCCCTCTTCATTTCGGGTCCGCGCCGCATCCTGGCATTTCCGGACCCCGGCCCCTAAGGGGAAAAAGAGACATCAGCGTTAATGAGCGAATGAAAAGACATTACCAAAAAACGCTCATTAGAGACTTACCTGATTTCTACAAGGATTTCACCTCTCATCTCGGGTCGGTGCCTGTTCCCCGGCATTCTGTACCCCGGCCCCCATGGGGAAAAAGACACTAGCATTAGTACATTAATGCATGGACACAAGGGGAACCTCTTATCAAAAAAAACTTACCTGGAAGCCAAGCAAGTTTGGTTCTCACCAATCCGAAAATCCAGTGAAGTAACTGGATACCAACGCGCCCCTGCATCAGAAGCAGGATGGAGAGCTCGTCCTTCCAGACCCTAAGGTGAGACGCTACGAGGAATCACAGAAGGGTTTCGAGGAGGGTGAGAGGGGAAAGTGGGAGGCCGATTGCATTACCCCGCAGACAGTTAATCCCCTATTTTCGCCTACAGAAGGATACTTCTGCGAGCCAGGCAAGCCAGATTTGGGGGCCCGGTCCAGTCCGTCTTCCGAACCCTGCGCATCACCTTAAAAGAGGTCACAGCAGCGCGAACCAGGCCAGCGCCTCCGTGGGAGTCAGGTGAGCGTTACAGTGTTGGAAGCTAACCTTTACCATGGAAGTACTTGTAGTTAGTAGTTTTATTTTGTCCGGGCAGGAGAGTCCATCAGGGCAGAGAACATTCTAGTAGTAGGTCTGGCAGGTGAGTGGACCAGGTGGCAATAACTGAAGTACTGTGGTGTGGTTAAAAGTCTCAAAGAAGAAGTGGCAGAACCCTGAACTGTTGCATAATTATCCTAATAAAGAAATGTTTGTTGATCCTCATGAACTGTGGAAGTATCCTTGGTTGACGGGAAGAGGTTGTTTTGAATTGCATGTCATAAATGGAAAGACGAAAAACTTGCTTAACATTTTTGAACTGTTGGTTGAATTCAAATTGAAACACAAAAAAGTGCATTGGAACTTTGCTGCAAGACAGGATTGCCTGATCATGTTGGAACTGTTGAATAGAATCCTGCTTGAATCTGGGGAAGGGGAATTTATCCAGATTATAAGGAGAGGCATTTACCAGATTATAATCATACCTGTTATTTCTGTTATATTTGAACCGCCATATATTACCTTGTTGAGTTGTTTTATATACAAAAGTGAGGGACAGAAACCTTTTGTTAAAGTGTTCCTTTTAGTTTATTTTAGGCAGGGAAATCCTCATCAGGGTAGGGATAGTGAGGCGTATATCTAACCTTCTGAGTTAATAAAATGGCATCTTTTGAAAAATCTTAACAAAGGTGTCTGCCTCACACTTCTGACCCCTCACAGTAAGCATAGGCATTGAGAACCAGACTGAGAAAATGAAAGAGGGAAAACCCCTTACCTGTGTGAGAAACCCGAGGTTATTCTCTCAGGTAGACCTCGGAAAACCCTTATTCAGAAGGCCAGGAGAGGGCTGGCGCTTTCAGATCCCAACCCTGGGGGTGGACGAGCGAGGGAGGATCACCTGGGTTATGATCAGGTGAATGCCCCAGGTGAAAAGCGGTATGTTACCGGGGAAGAAGATGAGGAGAGTGAAGTCCCCGAGACCTTTATCGGCTGTGCCACATCTGGCCCCTTCTACGCAATGAATCTCTTACCCAAATCCACCGACCCCTCTGTATATAACCTATTCCCTAGGATATCAAACCCTGTCACATTCAGAAATTGTCTCTCCCAAAACCCCTGTAGCGCTGTGCCTTACTTCCATACACCTGGTCATTGTTTTCCATGCCCCTCTAGTCACTATTTCCCGCACTCCCCTTCTGTTCAGACAAAACACTACCATTCCCACAATCCCCCATGTTCACTTCATACTAATAATCCTGGTCATTCCCGTTTGCCCCACAAACCCTACCAATCCCGTCCCTCAGATTGTCATCTTCCGAACACCCAATCTACTATGACAAACACTACTGTTCCCACAATCCCCTATGTTCTGGTTTTCATTCTGGTCATTCTTGTCCATTGCGCAAACCTTCCCTCTCACGTCCTTTAGGATACACCCTGACACTCCAACCCCACTCCCCTTTTCCGACACAAATATTTTTTACACCCAAGACAATGGACTAATGAAAAACCGATTTACCAGACATGTTCCGACACAAGTGTCAGGCACAGTCAGGCAACTGACTTAAATCACACACACCTGACAGCCCTTCCCTCCCCACAGGGATAAAAGGTGGAGCCAGAGAGCACAGGACGAGCAAGGCAGACAGCAAGACGAGACGGCTAAGCAGGCACAGCAGTTCAAGAGAAGGAGAAAGGCAGCAGGAATCAAGACAGTGGCAAGGAGAAAAGTGACCTTGTCCTTTTTTGTACCAGACCTGCGGAACCTTCGAGGAAGAAAGCCTAAGACCACGAACAATAGCACAAGTGTTGTGCGACAGATGTCAATGGTACACAGGGCACGCCTATGCCGATTAGCAGGAGCGAGGGAAGCTCCTGTGCCCGTGGTACCGGCCTTGACGCCAGAGAAGCTAAAAGCCAAGCGGTTCATCATACCCGGTGACTCGAGGGGAGATCCGATAAGAACCAGGCTGTGTTGAGGGAGAATCGCAAAGTGGCAAGTTTGAACCATGATTTGGTGAACTATGAAAGAACAGTAAAAGTGTTAAGGGCAAACCAGCTGCAGAGGGTAACCGGTAACACATGGGTGCCAACTCAAGAGACTGGTCGATACCCATGTGAAAGAAACTCGGATTACAAGAAGGCCGTAGAGGGGGCCAGCGAAATAGGTCAAAGTGATATGATATGATATATGATATGGCATTTGTAACGCGCCTATACACAAGTGTTTCAAGGAGCGATGAGGCGGGGGGGGAACAAGGGGAGACAGACAACGATCCTACTAGGTCAGGTGTCATTCAGATCGCGGAAGTGCAGGGGTAAGGGGATTTGGGAAAAGTGCAAGGGGAAGGGGAGAGGGGGGAAAAGTGCTGTACATGGTTAGTAGAATACAAGATAAATAATAGGGCCAGGTGGTGGCAAGTGCAAGGAAAGTGCAGTACATGGTTAGTAGAATACAAGATAAATAATAGGGCCAGCTGGTGGCAAGTGCAAGGTAAGTGCCGGGAGAAGGGGCTGAAGGATACAGAGACAAGCCCGTAGTGCAGGTAGGCAATGCAGGGAAGAGTGGCTGGGCCAAAGACCGAGATCGGTGAGTGGCCCAGTAGCAGATTCAGTGCAGGTTCAGTGAATTTAGCAGGGGAGAGAGGGAGAGAAAGCGGAGGTAAAGAGGAAGGTTTTGAGGTGCTTCCGGAACCGGAGATGGTTCTCCTCAAGTTTCACGGAGGCAGGAAGGCTGTTCCAGAGGGAGGCCCCTGCTGCGGAGAGTGATATACCCCCAGCTCGTTGCTTGGAGAAGCGGCTGGCCCTGAGGTAGTTGGAGGTGGATGAGCGAAGAGCTCGAGAAGGAAGATATTTCGGAAGAGAGAGTTGAAGGTATTTTTGCCCAAGGCCCCAGAAGGCCTTGTGGACAATGCAGAGGGTTTTGAACTTAATCCTCGCAGCCACTGGGAGCCAGTGTAGTGATTTCAATCCTGGAGAGATACGGTCCCGGTCCCTGGGCTTGAGGCCAAGGACAAGTCTTGCAGTCCTGTTCTGGATGAGTTGCAAGGGGCGGAGAGTAGAGGCAGGAAGATTTAGATAGAGGCTGTTACAGTAGTCCAGCTTCGAGAGAACCAGGGCTTTGGAGACAGTGAGCTTCTGGGGGAAGGTGTTAAAGATTGCGTCTCTTGGGCGCTGAGTACCTGGGCTTCCGGTAGTTGTTCTTGGTGAGGTCGCCAGGCTGTCCGACAGGTGATTGAGGAATATGAGATGCGAGAAACCAGCACACCCCTTCCCCTAGAGTCAACAGGGTTAGAGGTGGACCAGCTCCCAACGCCACTAAAGTGCACCTTCCTGGTTCTTGCAGTGTTGGAACAGTGTAGCAAGATGGAATTGCTGACGGAATGCCGTGGTGTTTCCAGAGAATGCAAATAACTGGAGGAGGCAGGCAAGTCTTGTAAGGCGAGGCAGTAGAGCAAGACCGTAGCGGACACAACAGTAGAACAAGGCTGGAGCAGGCTGAAGCAGGCAAGGAATGGAGGGCAGGTTGGAGCAGGCGAGGACTGAAGGGCAGGCTGGAGCAGGCAAGGACTGAAGGACAAGCTGGAGCAGGCGAGGACTGAAGGGCAGGCTGGAGCAGGCAAGGACTGAAGGGCAGGCTGGAGCAGGTGAGGACTAAAGGGCAGGCTGGAGCAGGCGAGGACAGGAGAGCAGGCTGGAGCTGGCAAGGACTGGAGCTGAAGCAGCGAGGCTTCAGGAGCGAAGACACGATCCGTGAAACAAACCGCATTGAGACGCGGTGAGCTTCAGGATCATGCGCCTTAAATAAGACCGGCAGCACTCGGGAGGCTTGGAACGCAAGCCGTGTTATCCCCGAGTGCTGCCGCGTCCGAAACGAGGCTTGGGAAGCAAGCTTGTGGCTTCCCAAGCGCCTCAAGGACTGCGCATGCGTGAAGACCAAGACGCGGTCTTCCGCGCATGCGCAGGCCCCGGGACACAGAAACCCCGGAAGCGCCGGGTGTCGCGGACAACCGCGGACCCCCCAACCGGTATCGGGGATAACAGCGCCAGGATGGGGCGCGGCGGAACCCATAACCGCGCCCCCACCGACAGGTAAGTGAGGTGGAGGTGGTGACACTATGCCCCCTCCCAGAAAGCCCAGGAGCCCCAGGTTTCCACGGAAAGCGGCGATAGAAATCACGGATCAGGCGGGGGGCATGCACATAACTGCGTGGTTCCCAAGTTCGATCACAGGCTGGGTAACCCTTCCAGTCCACCAAATACTGGAGCACCCCTCGCCTGATGCGAGAATCGCAAATTTCCTGTACCTCGAATTCGGGAGACCCCTGGACAACAACAGGTGCGGGACGAGGGGCAGAACGGCCAAACGTGTCCACCACATATGGCTTCAACAGGGAGACGTGAAAAACCGGATGCACCCGCCAAGTTTGAGGCAATTGCAAACGGAAAGCCACAGAAGACAGGCGTTTAGTGATCCTGAAAGGGCCAAAGAATCGGGGAGCCAATTTGGTGGGTAAATTACGAATGGGGAGATGTTTGGAGGACAACCAAACTAGATCCCCTACCTGGAAAGCAGGTTCAGGTGTCCTTCCCTTATCAGCCTGTCGCTTCATCCGTGCCTGCACTTCCACCAAAGTACTGTGAGCCAAGGAGTGTTGATCCTGAATGGAAGTGATGAGCCAATCAGCGGAGGGAACCGTACTAGAAGGTACAGGACAAAAGGGTACCAATTTAGGATGTAAGCCAGACAAACAGAAAAACGGACTCAGGCCCGTAGCTGAATGAACAGTGTTGTTATAGGAGACCTCGGCAAAAACCAGATGGGACTTCCAGTTAGATTGAGTGGCATTGGCAAAACAGTGAAGATATTGTTCCAGAGTCTGGTTAGTCCTCTCAGTCTGGCCGTTGGTATGAGGATGATAACCTGAACTGAGTGCACGATGGATGCCGAGATGACTGCACAATTGACGCCAGAAAGATGACAGGAATTGAGACCCACGGTCGGATATGATCTTTTGCGGCAGTCCGTGTAACCTGTATATCTCCAGAAGAAATGCCGATGCCATCTGAGTAGCGGTTGGTATTTTAAGGAACGGAACAAAATGTGCTGCTTTGGAAAAGCAGTCCACCACAACCATAATGCAGGTATATTCTTCAGACGGAGGGAGTTCTACGATGAAATCAACTGCCATGGTGTGCCAAGGGTAAGGAGGAATCTCGGTGGGATGAAGCAACCCTAGGGGCCTCTTCCTAGGAATCTTCACCTGGGCACACACAGGACAACTCTTTACGTAACGTTCAATATCATGGGCCCAACCTGGCCACCAGAACTGTCTGGATATTAATTCTCGAGTTGCTCCGATACCACGATGGCCCCCAACTCGGGAGTCGTGAAACCCCTGAAGCACAAGAGCTCGAAGGGAGGTTGTGGGAACATATAGCCTGTTCCGGAAGAAAAGCAGTCCATTCTCTTCAATAACCTGAGGATTCCTCATGAGGCCTTCCCGGTCAGGATCGGTACTAGTGTCTTGTAGAATCTTCTGGAGATAAGGTGATAAGGTGTATAAGAAATGCTTTGGGGATATAATTGGCTCCTCCCTGTACTGCTTTCTTGCTTCTACCTCCAAGGATCGGGACAAGGCATCGGCCTTTAAATTGCGAGCACTGGGGATGTATGTGATATGGAAGTCATAGTGGGAGAAAAAAAAAGCCCATCGGGCTTGGCGAGAGGTACGGCACTGAAGAGACTTTAAGTACTGCAAATTTCGGTGGTCTGTACGTACTTCCACAGAATGCCGGCCTCCAAGGAGATGATGTCTCCACTCTTCGAATGCAGTTTTTATTGCCAATAGTTCTTTCTCGATTACTGCATAATTCTGTTCGCTAGGCGTGAGCCTGCGGGAAAAGTATGCCACAGGGTGTTCCACACCGGTTTCTGGTTCCATTTGTAAAAGGACAGCACCCACGGCAAGATCGGAAGCGTCGGCTTCTACTATGTATGGCACTTCGTCATTGGGATGACGCAAAATGGGAGCAGTACTGAAGGCTTGTTTCAAGACGTTGAAAGCCTTGGTTGCTTGTGTATTCCAGAAAAAAGGCGTTTTACTGCTAGTTAGTTGAGTTAAGGGAGCCGTGAGTTGAGAAAAATGGAGTATAAATTGCCGATAAAAATTAGCAAACCCCAAAAATCGTTGTAGGGACTTTATATCAGAAGGTTGAGTCCGGACTTGAATGGCTTGTACCTTGGCCGGATCCATGAATATTCCAGTGCCACTGATCACATAGCCCAGGAATTCCATCTTTTTCTCGTGAAAAGAGCACTTCTCAAGCTTAACGTACAGGTGGTTCTGGGACAAACGTCGAAGTACCTCTCGAACGTGTTCTTCATGTTGCTTCAGGGAGACAGAAAAAATGAGGATATCATCGAGATACACCCAAACTGATATCCCGATTATATCACAAAAAACGCTATCCATAAAACGCTGAAAGACAGCCGGGGCATTGCACAAACCGAATGGCATTACCCGGTATTCATAATGCCCGAAAGGAGTCTTAAAGGCCGTCTTCCATTCGTCTCCCTCTTTGATTCGTATTAAGTGATAAGCGCCTCGTAGATCCAACTTAGTGAACACCTGGGCAGTTCGAAGGGACTCCATGATGCTTCGAATCAATGGCAATGGATACCTATCTTTTCTTGTAATGTCATTTAATTGACGGTAGTCAATACAGGGTCGTAAGGTTCCTTCCTTCTTCTTCACAAAGAATAGCGGGAATCCAGCTGGTGATTTCGAGGGAGTGATATAACCCTTCCTAATACAGTCTGACAAGTATTCTTGAAGAACTGCCTTCTCAGTAAGGGACAGGGCGTATACCTTCCCATGAGGTATTACTGAACCAGGTACTAATTCGATAGTACAGTCAAATGTTCGATGAGGTGGCAGTGGTATATCTTCGGGTTCAGAAAATACTGGCTGGAATTCGGCATATTCCTGAGGGACAGACAACAGGGCACAAAGTTCAGAAGAGCCAGTACCCCTCGTGAGGGGTATGGTTGAAAACCCCTGTCCTAACACACCGGCCGAACAGCAATCCTGGAGACAGAGAGCGGAGGTGAAATCCAAAAGGCGAGTTCCCCAATTGATGGTAGGATTATGGTGAAGAAGCCAAGGTAAACCCAAAACCACGGGATAGGAGGGTGATTTGATGACATCCAAGGCGATCTCTTCCCCATGTTCTTTAATCTGCATATGGAGACACATGGTTTGTTGACGGATTGGACCGGAAGACAAAGGGGTTCCATCAATGACCTCGACTGGCAAGACACTTCTCCGGGGTAGCAAGGGTATTCCTTGGCTAATTGCAAATGTCTTGTCTATATAGTTCCCAGATGCTCCACAATGCAGTAAGCCTAGCACCTCTGTCTTCTTGTTAAACCATGACAACTTGATCCTTACCACCAGTAAAACAGCCGGTTGCATGGGCTGAAATGAAAAGGCGGAACTGGAAAGGACTGAATACGGATCTGGACCTGTCGTTGCCCTTCCAACTGACGACAGGCCAACTAGTTTTCCGGCTTTTTTTTGTGGGCGTAAAGGACAAGTACCCAAGAAATGCCCTGCAGCCCCACAGTACAGGCAAAGTCTTAGATTCCGTCTGCGTTTCCGTTCAGCTTCCGAGAGCGGACCCCTAACGGCTCCCAACTGCATGGGTTCGGAGCCGGAATCCGAAAGTCCGGAATTACCAGTTTGAACGTTGGGTGGTCTTGTGAACAGCCGTTCAGCTCGTCGTCTCTCACCCCTCCGTTCCGCCAATCGATGGTCTATTCGCAACACTTGTTCAATTAATTGTTGCAAGGTATCAGGTTCAGGGATGTGTAGCAATTCATCTTTGTACTCCTCTCTTAGACCTCTTCGGAACAAAGTCTTTTGAGTTATCTCAGGCCACTGGGAGTCAGTTGCAAACTGACGGAAACGGCCGATGTAAGCTATAATATCCATAACACCCTGTTTTAGTTCCATCAATTGATTCTGAGCTGCGGAGGCTAGATTAGGTGACTGAAAGACCTCCAGAAATGCCTTTTCAAAGGCTGCAAAGTCATCGAGTATGGGGCTATTGGCAGACACCAATGGAGCGGCCCAGGCCAGGGCGTTTCCAGTCAAATTCCCCAGGATGTATCCTATCTTGGCTTTATCGGAATTGAAATGAGAGGTTCTGAACAGGAAATGTATTCTGCAATGGTTGCAAAACTCTGCCACTCGTCTCGGGTCGCCGTCGAACTTGATGGGCGTAGTCTGGGACATAGCCTCTTCACCCTGGGAAGCTACCCCAGAGGCTTGCGACACCATCTGTCTTAGACCGATGTTCTCTTGACGGAGTGCTGTCATTTCAGCCCGAAGAACACGCATCTCTTCCCGGAGATCTTGAGCCTCGTCCATCTCGAAGTCGGAAGGTAGGCGTCTCAATCTGTTAAAGATTGCGTCTCTTGGGCGCTGAGTACCTGGGCTTCCGGTAGTTGTTCTTGGTGAGGTCGCCAGGCTGTCCGACAGGTGATTGAGGAATATGAGACGCGAGAAACCAGCACACCCCTTCCCCTAGAGTCAACAGGGTTAGAGGTGGACCAGCTCCCAACGCCACTAAAGTGCACCTTCCTGGTTCTTGCAGTGTTGGAACAGTGTAGCAAGATGGAATTGCTGACGGAATGCCGTGGTGTTTCCAGAGAATGCAAATAACTGGAGGAGGCAGGCAAGTCTTGTAAGGCGAGGCAGTAGAGCAAGACCGTAGCGGACACAACAGTAGAACAAGGCTGGAGCAGGCTGAAGCAGGCAAGGAATGGAGGGCAGGTTGGAGCAGGCGAGGACTGAAGGGCAGGCTGGAGCAGGCAAGGACTGAAGGACAAGCTGGAGCAGGCGAGGACTGAAGGGCAGGCTGGAGCAGGCAAGGACTGAAGGGCAGGCTGGAGCAGGTGAGGACTAAAGGGCAGGCTGGAGCAGGCGAGGACAGGAGAGCAGGCTGGAGCTGGCAAGGACTGGAGCTGAAGCAGCGAGGCTTCAGGAGCGAAGACACGATCCGTGAAACAAACCGCATTGAGACGCGGTGAGCTTCAGGATCATGCGCCTTAAATAAGACCGGCAGCACTCGGGAGGCTTGGAACGCAAGCCGTGTTATCCCCGAGTGCTGCCGCGTCCGAAACGAGGCTTGGGAAGCAAGCTTGTGGCTTCCCAAGCGCCTCGAGGACTGCGCATGCGTGAAGACCAAGACGCGGTCTTCCGCGCATGCGCAGGCCCCGGGACACAGAAACCCCGGAAGCGCCGGGTGTCGCGGACAACCGCGGACCCCCCAACCGGTATCGGGGATAATAGCGCCAGGATGGGGCGCGGCGGAACCCATAACCGCGCCCCCACCGACAGGTAAGTGAGGTGGAGGTGGTGACAGAAGGAGAGGAAAGAAAGGATACCCCTGAGGAGGTGTAGCTGGTAGTGTGACTTCTTAGAGACGTCAGATATGTGAGGAGAGAAAGAGTGTGGAGTCGAAGATGACCCCAAGGTTTTTTGCTGGTCATAGAGAGGGTCAAGCAAAATCCCTGTACAGTCGAAAGACTTTGATCTACAAGCATTGGGAAAGAAAGGGAGGTGAATCCCGCAAACAATGAACTATGTAAAAGGAAAACATTGAAAGTAAAGAAGGGCCAGCACCCAGAAGAGGGCGACACAGGGGTGAGCCACTATCACCCTCATTGAGAGCCATAGTAAAGCCGGTGAAGGGAGGCTAAGGATCGAGAGGAGTCAGAGCCCGGCAGAGGAGGATCCAAGGGTGCAAATTTGTCACCCAAAGATTGAGAAAAGTGAAAGCAGAAGATAAAGAAACGGCAAGAGTGAACCCGAAGACGGGATGCCAGAGAAGAAGGGTCCGGCCTAGCAGAGGGACTT
Source organism: Ambystoma mexicanum (assembly GCF_040938575.1). Classification (NCBI taxonomy): domain Eukaryota; kingdom Metazoa; phylum Chordata; class Amphibia; order Caudata; family Ambystomatidae; genus Ambystoma; species Ambystoma mexicanum. The sequence continues at coordinate 496,184,692 of NC_090921.1, read as the reverse complement.
CCAGAGATTAAGCTATCGCCCAAGTATTAGCAGTCAAGAAGGGGCTGAGCCCGGTAGAGGTAGATCCAGAGGTGAAGCCATCACTGAGTGCTGCCAATCAAGAGGGGTCCGAGACGGATGGAGGGAGATCCAGGGGTGAAGCTATCATCTGAACTTCAAGTATGAAAAGAACTGTCATATAAATTGAGGAACGATATGAGAAGGGTCGGCGCCCGGAAGAGGGGGACCCAGGGCATGAAACCATCACCCTATCTGAACTGTGTATTACAATTGAGAAAGGCCAGCGTCCAGAAGAGGGGGAACCAGGGATGAATCATTATCACCCTAACAAACTTTCATTTGGTTAAAGGAACTTTTGTTCTTGTTATTTGAACATGTCAGGCCTGAAGGCAAGAGGCTTTCAAAGGAAACAAGACTTGGCCTTCGACGGTACTGAGAACTGCCATTTGAACTGTTGTCTAGTGCTGGAGAAGCACAGGACTGTACTGTGCGCCAAGCTCCCATGGGGAAGGGGAGGCCCAGGCTACTGCATCCTGACATATTATTTGAGAACACTTCTTTATTTTCTTGAGAACTGTCCCACCCCCCTTTTTTTATTAGTTGTGAGGTTTGGCAATAGGTTTCTTAGTATAGGCCCTTTTTTATTTTGACACAACGCCACTAGGACTGCCTTATTTTTCATTTGATGGTCGACACATGCTCCCATCTTAGATTTATGTTTAAATTAGACGTTTCTCCAACCTGCATACAGCATTCATTGTTCAATAAACACCCTTGAACTGTGATCACTTGTGTCTGTCTTACTTGTTGCCACCATGAGTTTCTCAAACCTGTCACAATAGAAGATACAAGGAGCTAGGTTGATCAAGGCAGGCCAGAGAAACGAGACCCAGAAAAGGAGGCCAGAGGAGGACTAATCAAAAAGACCATGGAGGGGGCCTTAAGCTTTGTGGAAAGAGGGTACCTACACTGAGGGTAAGTGGAGTGTTAGATTTTGGAAGGGGGAAATCCTGACTCCATCCACCAACCTCTGTTGACCACAAAATACTAGTTGCAACCCTCAGTTGCTTCCAAGATTTGCGATACATAAGGTCATGACCCCTACAAAACAACTCCTAGATGAGAATCCAGTTGATTTCAATACAGAAGAAAACCCTAGTTTAGGGTTGACCTGGGTATTAGCCTGGCGTTCCTGGAAGGGGTTAAAGACTTTATGATCACTGTATTACCCTATTGAGTTAAAAGCAATTCCTTAGTTCTAAGATGGCGGCCCCGCTGGGTTAAGGAAGTTGTTTTTCAGTAACATTTCAGATTTCGAGCGTGGCTGTCTATTTAAGCCTTGCTTCCCTCGGGGCTTGCGCTTCGTGTTGTACTGCAGCTGCAGTGTTAACGCTTACCACGGTTCTCTGAGTTTTTTCGTCTACAGCTTTTGTTACCAGTTTCCACAGAGAAATTCTCTCAGTATTAGCCCTCCGCAAGTATTTTAATATACGTGCTTCCCAGCTAATCGTTTTTGTGAGTAGATTCGGTTCCTTCATTCTACCTGAAGGTGGAGCTCCCGCTTCACTTTGTGACTGAACTTTTCTTCTGAAATTGCTCCGGTAATTCAACCTGATTTTATCTTCGAGTTCCATCTACGAAAGCAACTTGGAAATATACCTCTGGCGACTTCAGAATAAGAAGAGAAAATGTATTTAGTGTAGTTTAGAGTGGTTGTGAACGAACTATTGAAGTTAGATAGCGTGTTAATTAGGTGCTGCCAAGGGCAGCATTTTCTTTCACAACCTAGTTTCCTCAAGTTCTGCGGCACGTTGCCGCCGCCTTCTTCAATAATTAGAATCTTTCTGTCAGAAGGCCTTTCCTGAGGAATATTCTGCCCTCTCCTGAAAGCCATTCAGAGAGGCTCGTTTAAAACTGTCAGTCGAGTACGGGGCTATCTTCCCCTTTCAGTCCCTATCATTTTTTGTTTGAACATTTAAATTAATCGCCTCATCTCTACATGGAGTATTCACTCACCACAATTTTTTGAAGACATCAGAATTCACTCCTCGGCAACTTGCCGCATTTCTGTTTTTTCTTCAGAACTTGCATCCCTACCCCAGAGTAGGATGGATAGCGCATCATTAATAAGCACCAGGTGAGCCCTAGGTATCCAATCACCAGAATATACTTCTATTGACTTGGGGGTCGAACAGATGGGGAAAGAGTGGGAACTACAGGGGTCCACTTAAGATTAATAGCATTATTTTATTCCCAGTGTTGCATCAAGACCTGTACTGAAAACATTCCAGAGGACAGTAGGGGTGGAGGACCTATCGTGAGACGCTCCCGCAGGGAATCTAAGGTAAGCGTTGCAGAACGCGAAGCCATACTGAAACAACTCTGCCTGAGTGTCATGGGAACCCCCGAGATGGATCAATTATCGCAGTTGTTGGGAGAACTACGGGCTGAGGTTCATTCAGCCCTTTCAAAGACAAATGCTCTACGAAGAGAACTAGTGGTCAATCGGGATCGGACCAAAGAATTGGCACGACAGCTCCTGCAGGACTAAGCAGGTCAAGCTTCTCTTCCTGGGGGGCGTGGGGTCCCCCGCGCCTTCTCAACCAGTGGTACCGGTTCAAGTGGTGATGCCTGGCAATATTCCATTGGCTCCTCCTGAACGGTTCATGGGGGATCCAAAAAAGCTTGCAGTTTTCATTAATCGATGTAGATTACACTTTCTCTGCAGACCAGGGTTTTTTCCCTCTGATCAATCAAAGGTTTCCTTTGTGTTATCTTACCTTGGAGGCTATGCTGCTGACTGGTCTATTCCGCTAATAAATCGAAATGACCTGGTATTATGAAGTTTTCAGGGCTTCCAACAAGAAATGGAGAAACTTTTTGCTCGTCATACTCATGGACAAGCTCTGGACAATGAACTGTTGTCACTTCGACAAGGCAATCAGGACCTGCTAGCTTATGTTGCGACGTTAACAGGTTGGTTGCAGAATCTAACTGGCCCGCTGACAAGAGTACTACTCTATTTTACTGAGGGTTACGGAGTGAGCTGAAGGATGTGTTGGCTCAGGTGGTAAATCCACCAGAAGGATGTGCTGAATTAATTGATTTAACCATTCAGCTGGATCATCGATTGCAGATCGTAGAGCAGATCGTGCTAGGTCCGACATTAGAACCTACTTTGTTTGCCCACGGGACAGTCCAGTGAGAACTGCTCCGGACAATCATCCTGAGCCGATGCAATTAGGTTGTGTCAGAGGACCTATGTCTAAGGCCAAAAGAGAGAAGAGGCGTCAACAGCAACTATGCCTCTATTGTGGCAAGGCTGGTCATTTTCTACGGGATTGCCTGATAAAACCCCCCTGGAAGCCTGTGGGAGGGGTAAATAAAGCTGCAGTCGAAAGGAGTCCGGAAAACTCCAACCCCCGGCAAGTCTAGATGTCAGCTTGTCGAGCACAGAACAGGTTTCTTTGACCTCATACTTTGTGACCCCGATAATCCTGATTTGCCTGAGTTACCCACTCGAATGCACACCTTGCAAGCCTACATCGATAGTGGAGCAGTCGGTAATTATATGGATTTCGATCGGGCCAGCAACGTTGGTTTTCCCATAAAGACTAAATTGGTTGCTGAGAATTTTACGGCTGTTGACGGCATGCAATTGGTGTCGGGCCCCGTTACTGTCATGTCATGAAGTCAGGGGCACAGGCATGCAGGGGTTGCATGCACAGGAGACCTGGGTGGACACTGTCCTGGTGCCTTTGGCGTCAGGCTCATGAACAAAAGTAAACAAGAACATCCATTTAACACCAACAAGCTTTTATTATGGACAAGCACTTCAGATGCATTAAGCTTGAACATTCCATCCATTATGCAGGATGCATTAACCTCGAACATTGCATCCATTAAGCAGCCCCAGGTGTATTCTTGGGTGTGGCTGCTAATGGATTGCCTTTGCACATGATCACTCTCTAGGAGTGGCAGGGTGTGGCTGGTAAACCGGCCCTAATGGGCGTGCCCACGATCTCAGCTATACAAGATGCCCCGATCCTCAAGACAGACACTTTGTGTTATTCTGCACTTGCAAGCAGCGTAACGCTCACCGTCGCCTGAGATCAGACTTAACTTTGAAGATCCTGCTTCCTGGACATCCTGCTTCCTACCAGCATACTTACCAAATGGGGGAAGCTGTTCTTACCTGTACATCTCTTTGGCGAACCAAGTATTCATCTTTACACTTTCGGAAACGCCGAAATCTTCATCTTGGCACCGCAGCACGACACGCTCCATTGTCGACAGCAACGCCTGCAAGGAAAAACTGAAGACAAGGTTAGACATCGAAAAAACAGTCAGTTTAGGTTGCGCTTCGCCATACTTCACGCCTTTCCTTAAACCATCACTTACCTGCTGTCGAACATTGAAGTAGCATCCATCTTCCATCCGGCCGCGTCTCGCGTCTCCCAGCTGTATTGAGGCCGCATTTCCATCTAAGGGAAGAAAACAGAAGAGAGACATTATTGCGGGCATAAATAGGAGCAACATATTCATATAAATCTGTATAACACTAAACAGAACGAACAGCATCACAAGAGCTCAAGAAAGACTTACCAATCATAAGGAGAAGCATAGTCGCAGCTGGACTGGACTAATCCTTATCAGGGATCAGTAAAGGAACTAGATCCCATTCGACGCGTCCCTGCCAGAAGTAGCAGGACAGAGAGCTTATCTTTCATAATTCACAGGTGAGCTTTATGGGCCGTTGTATGCTCACAGAAACCGTACTTTGGGGTGAAGGGTTTGAGAGGTACAACAATCACAGATTGGCACACTCACACACTCTTATCTCCACGCAGGAGCAGTATCACCACGTACCAACACTCACAGCTTTTCTACTGAGGGAGAGGCCTGAAGGGGGTGATTCAAGTTCAGGGAGGGCTGCAACCGTGCCCCAACGCCTCTGCAGAGACCAGGTGAACATAACAGTTACACAACGTACAGACCAACTGGTTATGATATGCCAGGATGGACATAAGGAGAGGATCTTTTTCGACCTTATCAGTGCGCCACAGTTTCAAATAATTCTAGGTATCCCTTGGTTAGAAGCATATAACCCGCTACTCGATTGGTGGGCTTGAACCCTGACCTTTCCTCCTGAGTGTGGCGATTCTTGTTATGAAGCTGACACAACCCAGAGGGAGTTGGTGCCATCTGTCCCAAAGAGAGGAACTACCTTAGGATTACTCTGCAAGTTGCCTTAGGAGTTTCAAGATGTTTTCAAAGAGGAACAGGCGGATGTTCTACCCCCTCACAGACCTTATGACTATCAGATTGATTTGGTTCTGGGGTCTCAAGTTACTTGTAGTCGAATCTATGCCCTAACAGAACAAGAGAATATTCACCTCAAAACATATCTAGATCAGTATTTGGCTAATGGTTTCATTAGGCGGTCTAAGTAACCCACGGCCTCTGCACTCTTCTTCGTGCCCAAGAAGGAGGGACTTTTGAGAACCTGTATCGACTACCGCACCTTAAATCAAATCACAGTGAAGAACCAGTATCCACTTCCCCATATTCCCGTTTTATTGGATCAAGTAAAACAGGCACGAATTTTCACCAAGCTTGACCTTTGAGGGGCTTACCATTTGGTGTGCATCAAAGAAGGTGATGAGTGGAAGACAGCTTTCCGTACCAGATATGGCCTATACGAGTACCAAGTGATGCCCTTCGGATTATGCAATGCTCCAGCTGCCTTCCAATATTTTATGAATGATGTGTTGCGCGAATTATTGGATGTCTGTGCTGTAGTCTACATTGATGACATCCTAATTTTTTCCAATACTGTTCAAGAACACATTCAGCATGTTCGGTCCGTCCTTAAGAGATTGAGAGAGAATCATTTGTATGTCAAACAAAAAAAAAATCTTTTCATGTTTCAGAAGTAGAATTCCTGTGTTTTGTACTCTCTCCACAGGGCATAGAAGCCAGACTTTTTAGTTAACCCATCTGATCACTTCCCTGCTCAAGAAGAATCGCAAGTTTGAAAGGACAAAAGAGGCAGAAGAAGCCTTTCAAAGTTTGAAGAACAAATTCACTACAGCCCCAATCCTCCAACACCCTCAACCCAATCTTCCCATTGATGTTGAAACAGATGCCTCCAGTGTGGCTATGGGTGCGGTTTTGTCGCAACGACACCCAGAGACTAATGTACTACACCCCGTGGTGTTCTGGTCAAGAAAATTCTCTGCTGCCGAGCTCAACTATACTGTCACAGACAAGGAATTATTAACCATAAGGAGAGCGCTCAAGGAATGGAGGCATCACCTGTTGGGTGCCATACATACAATTACTATTTACACAGATCACAGGAACCTACAGTACCTACGTTCAGCTAAGGCCCAGTCTGCACGGCAATTGCGATGGGCACTCTTTTTCGCACAGTATGACTTTGTCATTACCTTTCGTCCAGGGGTGTGCAATGGAAAGGCAGGCGCTTTGTCACACATTGGATCAGGAGAGAGTGTGTTTGCTTCCCCAAAACCAGTTAACCTAATCCCCGGGGAGAAGTTGCCTAGACTTGTTGGTGGGAATGATCGGCATTTCTAAGATCTCAGAGAAGAACTTAAAAGAGTTATGTCAGTAGAAGAACAAGAATGGGTTGCTGGAAAGAGCCAACGCCATATTCAAGATGGGTTACCTTATTGCCAAGGGCGGTTATATTTGCCAACTCTGGAACTACAGAAGAAGGTGATGAATGATTATCAGGGTGCTCTGATGGAAGGACATCCAGCAGTGATTAAAACATTGGAGAAGATCCGAAGATTTGACTGGTGGCTTACCTGGCGCAAAGATGTTCATTTTATCCAGACATGTGGAATTTGTGCTCAAAACAAGACCTTGAAACAAAAACCTGCAGGCTTACTCCAACCCCTAACTGTGCCTCTAACCCCCTGGCATACCCTCTCCCTGGATTTCATTACTGACTTACCACTTTGTTCCGGTTTTGATACCATCCTAGTGGTGGTTGATCTGTTTTCCAAGATGGCTCATTTTATGGCTCTGAAAGGACTACCCACGGCTCCAGTCCTAGCAAAAGTATTTATAGAGAATATTGTAAAGTTTCATGGATTTCCTTCAGTGGTGGTATCTGATCGAGGTAGCCCGTTCATTTCAAGATTTTGGAAAAATGCTGTGAATTGGCTCAAATCGATGTCTGCTTGTCCATCAGCCATCATCCACAGACGGATGGAATGTACCAATCAACCGTTGGAGCAGTTTCTGCAGTGCTTACTACATCAAGTTGACACTACTTGGTTGGACGTTTTGTTGGTAGCTGAATACGCCTACAATAATTCTGTGCATTTCTCAACTGGGCTCAGTCCCTTCTATGTTCTACATGGCCGAGATCCACAAACCTCAGTATATGATCCTCCTGGAGTCCTCGAGATGCCAGCTGTCAAGACCCTCCATCATAACATTTCTCAGGCTCTGGCACATGCTCGAACACATCTGACAAATGCAAAAGAAACACAAAAGAGATTTGCTGACCGACATCGTCGAGACACTGCAGCATATCAGGTGGGAGAGGCGGTGTGGCTGGTTTCCAAGAACATTGCCCTCAAGGTCTCGCAAAAATTTAATCCACGATTTCTGTGTCCGTTTAAGATTGAAGCAGTGATAAATCCAGTAGCAATGAAACTGACTCTACCAAACCATATGAAGATACATCTGGTTTTTCATGTTTCACTGTTAAAGCCAGTACACTCAGATACACAAATTCAAGAGGTTCCAGGGCCCGTAGAGGTAGAAGGGGATCAACCCGAGTCTGCGTTTAAGGCAATCATAGACTCCATAATGGTAAGAAGAAAACTGTATTACTTGGTGGACTGGAAAGGTTATGGTCCACAAGATCGAACTTGGGAACCTCTTGAGAACATTCATGCCCCTCGGCTGCTGAGACAATTTCATCTAAACTACCCACTGAAACCCAGGGCTGATGGAATGACCGTGGAAGGGAGCTTGGGGGGAATACTGTCATGACCCCCTACAAACAACTCCTAGATGAGAATCCAGTTGGTTTCAATACAGAAGAGAACCCTTGTTTAGGGTTGACCTGGGTATTAGCCTGGCGTTCCTGAAAGGGAAGGGGTAAAAGACTTTATGATCACTGTATTTCCCTATTGAGTTAATAGCAATTCCTTAGTTATAAGATGGCGGCCCGCTGGGTTAAGGAAATTGTTTTTCAGTAACATTTCAGCTTTCGAGCGTGGCTGTCTATTTAAGACTGCAGTGTTAACGCTTAGCATGGTTCTCTGAGTTTTTTCGTCTGCAGCTTTTGTTTCCACAAAGAAATTCTCTCAGAACCTTAGTATTAGCCCTCCGCAAGTATTTTAATAAACGTTCTTGCCAGCTAATAGTTTTTGTGAGTAAATTTGGTTCCTTCATTCTACCTGAAAGTGGAGCTCCCGTTTCACATTGGGACTGAACTTTTCCTCTGAAATTGCTCCGGTATTTCAACCTGATGTTATCTTCGAGTTCGACCTACGAAAACAACTTGGAAATATCTCCGGCGACTTCAGAGTAAGAGAAAAGGTATTTAGTGTAGTTTAGAGTGGTTGTGAACAAACTATTGAAGTTAGATAGCGTGTTAGGTGCTGCGTATTACAGTTCCCAAGGGAAGCATTTTCTTTAACAAGCTAGCTTCCTCAAGTTCCGCGGGACGTTGCCGCCTTTTTATCCGATAATTAGAATCTTTCTGTCAGAAGGACTTTCCTGATGAATATTCTGCCTGCTCATGAAAACCAGTCTGTTTTTTCACCTCATTTAAGGAACGCTATTGTTTCACAGATAGAGAGGCTCATTTAAAACTGTCAGTATAGTACGGGGCTAGCTTCCGCTTTCAGTGCCCATCATTTTTTGTTTATTTGAACATTTAAATTCATATCCTCATCTCAGCATGGAGTATTAACTCACCACAATTTTTTTAAGACATCAGAATTCACTCCTCGGCACCTTCCAGCATTTTTGTTTCTTCAGAACTTGCACCCAGCACATGATTAATAAGCACCAGGTGAGCCCTAGGTATTCAATCACCAGAATATACTTCTATTGACTTGGGGGTCGAACAGCTGGGAAAAGAGTGGGAACTACAATGTTCCACTTAAGATTAATAGCATTATTTTATTCCCAGTGTTACATCAAGACCTATACTGAAGACATTCTGGAGGACAGTAGGGGTGGAAGACCTATCGTGATACGCTCCTACAGGGAATCTAACGTAAGCGTTACACATTAACCCAAATACAAATCTCACCCAGATAACGAAGCTACTGAGACATCAGCGGCTGGTGGAAGAGATGATATAATTATCTGAGGAAGTGGTGTGGACAGAGAGACATTCATGGGTTTGGGAGCCCTTCGGATACCCAAAATGTCACTGGGAGATGAGACATCAAACCCAGAGTGAGACTTGGTTTTTATAATGTTTCTGTTCTCTGACTTTACTCCAACTAAAAATCCTGCAAGCTACTTCCAGAGTCATGTCTTTTTGTGCGAAGCCGGTATGCAGTGCCGTATCGAGTCCCCCGCAGCCGTTGCTGGGCAGGGGGCCTCTTTGTCACTCTGACTTCATAAAGAAATTATTTCCGATACGGTCCTTTAACAGAAATAATTTCTTTATGAAGGCAGAAGCACTTCAAACATAGGTGCCCACCCTGCGCCCCATGACATGGAGGCTCCAGCTCCGTGACGGGAACAAACTTTCCTGCTGAGGGAAGCTGGAGCCCTCGTTCGCTGGCCAGGATCAGGATTCAAAGGTAAGAAAATATATTTTGTGTAAATGTGTGTGCGTGCATGTAAGCTTGCATATTTATATAATGTAATGTGTGTGAATGAGTGAATGAATGATGTATAGGTGGCTGCCTGGCTGTGTGTGTGTATGGTGAATGCTTTGATTACTTGCCGGTAATCTTCATTATTCCTAGTCTTACGCTTCCTCATCTTGGTAATCTTCATTACTCCTAGCCCTACCCTTCCCTGTCCCAGTTTGTGAAGGAGGTACGTCACCTCATACACAAGTACTGAGATGAGGTAGAGGGACATGGATGCAATGCCTGGCATAGTTACCTGTAATCTTCAGTACACCTAATCCCACTCTTCCTCATCCCAGTACTTCCATGTGAGGCAAGGTGCCTCATGGGTAAGTATTGGGACGAGGAAGAGGGACAGAGAGGTAATGGTGTGTGCACTTGTATTTAAAGCCTGGGTAATTTATTGGTAATCTTCATTACTCCTAGCCCTACCCTTCCCCGTCCCAGTTCGTGAAGGAGGTACATCGCCTCATACACAAGTACTGAGACGAGGTAGGGGGGCATGGATGCAATGCCTGGCATAGTTACCTATAATCTTCAGTACTCCTAATCCCACTCTTTCTCATCCCAGTACTTCCATGTGAGGCAAGGTGCCTCATGGCTAAGTATTGGGACGAGGAAGAGGGACAAGGAGGTAATTCTGGGCCGAGGAGCTGATTTTGGAGGATGGGGTTGTAGTCAAGGCCAGCCCAGAGTGTAGCGCGACCCGTGATTTTTTGCCGAGCATGGAGGGGGCCCCCTCAGCATGGCTCAGGGGGGCCCCCTCAGCATGGCTCAGGGGGGCCCCCTCAGCATGGCTCACAGGGGGCCCCCTCAGCATGGCTCACAGGGGGCCCCCTCAGCATGGCTCACAGGGGGCCCCTCAAATGTTGTGCTACGCCACTGCCTGTATGGACCTCTTGACAGGAAGTGAAGAAGAGGAGTGGAAGAATATCAAAGTGGAAGGGAAAGAGTGAAGTGTGGAGACAGAGAAGAATATTGCTAACGAGGTGGTGTAGAATTCACACCATAGTGGAGGTGGACGATCAGGAAGGAAGAGGAAGTTGTGAAATATAAGATATCTACAAATACACCTAGGCAGGCAGAGAGAGAGAGGATGGCCTAGTGCAAAGCTTTGCATGAACGAGACTTGAGGAGAGACACCAAAGGAAAGGGAGAGGCTGGAGCAGAAGAACCGCGGCCCTCAGATACAGAGAAATAATGAGGGACATGGTAGGAACTCTGTAGAGACCTTCGGGCAGTCATCAGTCATCCATTGGCTCTGATCCTTGCTGGAAAGCCTTCCACTCATGACCACCACATACATATCAACCCACTGGCTCCAAGACCGGAGTGGAGAGCCAAGAGAAGGCTCCCTCTCATAAAGCTAGAAAGGTGCAGGAACCCCTTAAAATGTAAGCTTACTGATATTTATGTTAACCTACTATGAGAGACCATGCTCAAGATTTACTAAAAGCTGGAGAACTTTTTGTTGGATATTTTACGAGACACTTTTGGATCTGTTTTCCCACAGCATTTACCCACATGCTGGAGAATAATCATCCTGGCAATTGTACTTTAGTAGTTAAGACCATACCAGTTTGGTAATTTGACCCAATCTGTACATTGTTCCTAATAAACAGTTTAGTTAAGTATACCTTTTTGTTTGGCCTTTGGGTGTCCATCCATGTGAACTAAAATACAATGTCCGTATGGGATCCTTAAGATATTCTCCAAATGGCATCCTACAATCCCTTCTGCAACACATCTGTGACTGCCCTGCCCTCTGCCCCCACGGTTTCTTGGAATTTGTGGTCCATAGAGTTGGCTCTTCCATTCTCATTACAGCCATGTATGGTGAAACCTCAGCATTAGAGTCCAATGGCATTGGTTAATTCAGCATTACTACTGGAAAGGTGTCCAACCCACTTTCATCCTGCAAGCCCAGCATCAATTCAGCATCCACATCCTTCTCTGGACTTTTAGCCCCAAAGAACAAGTTACTTTCTTACCTGGTAACGTTCTTTCGATGGGATGGTCCGACGACGTATTCCATATCTATGACAGATAATGTCCACAGCTGTGCTGCTTCGGAAAATCTTTGGCGTCTGCGTCGATGACGTCGATGCGCCATCCCCGAGGACCTCCTCCGACGGCCGACGTCACCCGATCTGATAAGTAGGACGCACGACGCCCATAGCCTCAGTTATAGTTTTTTCCCAGAACGTGTGCCACCAGTTTTCTGCCAGTCAGACACACAAGGCCTTGCGGAACGCAAGCTGCAATCGCAAAAGAAATTCTGCAGCGGGGAAGGCAGGGAGGGAGCGATATGGAATACGTCGTCAGACCATCCCATGGAAAGAACGTTACCAGGTAAGAAAGTAACTTGTTCTTCGAGGGGATTGGGTCCTCCGACGTATTCCATATCTATGACAGACTCCCAAAGCAGTATCAAGCAAGGAGGTGGGAAAGAATTTAGAATACAAATTTAGCATGCCCAATCAAATTGCGGAATAGAGAACTGCCTTGCCAAAGGCCAGATCTTGCCTTCTGATGGAATCGAGGGAGTAGTAACGTACAACAGTATGTACTGAAGCCCAGGTGGCTGCATCACAGATGTGACGAATAGGAACTCCCCTCTGCAGGGCAGTAGACGCAGCCACTCCCCTGGTAGAATGGGCCCGCAAGCCAGCCGGAGGATCCTTACCCGCCAAGCGGTAACACTCGGAGATAGCTAAAATAATCCAACGAGACAAAGTCTGTTTCGTCACAGCTTGTCCCAAACGCTTTCCAGCGTAACCAATGAAAAGTTGATCGTCCACTCTGACCCGGGACATGCGCGAAATATAAAAACTCAACGCTCTCCGAGGATCAAGCCTATGGAGCCTCTCCTCTTCCTTACCAGGATGTGGAGGAGGATAGAATGCCGGAAGAACAACCTTCTGGCTCAAATGAAATTCTGAAACCACCTTTGGAAGAAAAGAAGGACGAACTCCAAGGACAACCCTGTCCTTATGAAACACAGTGAAGGGTGGCTTAACTGAAAGTGCCTGTAACTCACTCACTCACTCTGCGAGCGGAAGTAACCCCAACCAAAAACACAGTTTTCAGAGTTAACAGCCTCAAAGGGCAAGAATGTAAAGGCTCAAACGGAGCACCCATAAGAAACTTAAGAACAAGGTTCAAATCCCAACCTGGCACCAGAAAAGGTGACGAGGGAACACATTAGTGAGCCCTTTCAAGAACGGCGAAATTAAAGGAATCTTAAAATAGGAACACTCTTCAGACGAGCGCTTAAATATGGACAGCGTCGCCAGGCAACCTTTAATGGTCCCCACTTGCAAGCCCCTGTGGGCCAAAGAAAGCAAAAAAGACAGAACCATGGGAATGTCACAATCAAAAGGATCCCCATTCTTAACTCTGCACCAGTCGCAGAACTTTCTCCAACGGCAACGGTACAGAGACTTTGTTGCCGGCCGCCTTGCCGAGAGCAACACCTCCATCAAGTCTTCAGGGAGGTCCCAATCCTTAAACCTCAACCTTTCAGAAGCCAAGCGTGAAGGTTGAGGGATCTGACCTCTGGATGGAGAACCTGACCCCCCCCTCCCATGAGAGCAGATCATCTCGGTAGGGAAGACGACGCGGAGGGCAGATGGGCAAGTCAAGAAGGTCCGGGTACCACGTCCTCCGGGCCCACGCCGGAGCAATGAGGATCATCCGGGAACCGAACCTCTGTAACCTCCGCAGCACTTGCGGGATGACGGGGACTGGAGGAAACACGTACAGCAGTGGGAATGACCACTCCACCACGAACGCGTCTCCGAAGGATCCTTTTGGAGGAAATTCCCGCGAGAAAAACCTTTCGCACTTCCGGTTGACACTGGAGGCGAAGAAATCCACTTGAGGGGTCCCCCCAAAGGGCGAAGATCTCCAGGAGAATCACCTGAGCCAGCTTCCACTCGTGAGAGATCGTGCTCTGCCTGCTCAGAGTGTCCGCCGTCACGTTGTCTCCGGCCAGATGAACCGCCGAGATCGAAACTTCCTGCTGGATGGCCCAGAACTCGAGCTGCATCGCCTCCCTGCACAGCGGAAGTGACCCTGCCCCCCCTTTTGTGTTGAGGTAGTGCATGGCCACCGTGTTGTCCGTTAGAATCAGGACACTCTTTCCACGCACAGTCGGCAGAAAAGTCTTCAGGGCTAGCCTGACGGCCCTCAGCTCCAACAGATTGATATGCAGTCTGGACTCCGACGCAGATCAACGACCGCTGACTGTCAGCCCGTTGGCATGAGCTCCCCATCCCGTGAGGGATGCGTCCGTCAGGTTCGTCACCTCCGGCCAGGGCAGCCAAAATGGGGCCCCCTTCATCAGATTGCCCTCGACGGCCCACCATAGAAGGTCCCGGGCTACCGAGGGAGGCACCTGAACAGGGTCCGACAGCCTGCCGGAGGACTGAGACCACTGGAGCTTGAGTGCCCACTGAAAAGATCTCATCCGCAGACGAGCCTCTGGCACCAGAAGAATGCAGGATGCCATGAAGCCGAGCAGTCTCAAGAACTCGGACGCTGGGAGATCCTGGGCAAATCGAAACTTGTTCACCATCTGCTGAATGTGAAGAGCCCTCACCTGAGGAGGAAAACACTGCCCCAGGGACGTGTCGAGCACTGCTCCGATGTACTGGAACCGCTGCGTTGGTGTCAAATGGGACTTCTTTAAATTGAGGGAGAAGCCTAGCCTGTGAAGGGAGTGGCAGGTGACGGACAGATGATCCAGGACTTGCTCGGGAGAGCTCCCCCTGATCAACCAATCGTCCAGGTAGGGGTAGACGTGAATCCCCCCTTTCCTGAGTTACGCTGCCACCACCACCATGAGCTTAGTGAAAACCCTCGGGGCGGAGGTCAATCCGAACGGCAGGACCCGAAACTGAAAGTGCGAGTTGCCAACCGCGAACCTCAGGTACTTCTTGTGCTTGGGATGGATCAGCACATGGAAGTAAGCATCCTTGAGGTCGAGAGACACCAACCAGTCCTGAAGTTGAAGGGCCTGGAGGACTTGAGAAAGAGTCACCATCTTGAACTTGTCCTTCCTGAGGAGTTTGTTCAAACCGCGCAAGTCCATAATGGGTCTAAATCCCCCGTCTTTCTTCGAAACCAAAAAATAAGGGGAATACCATCCCTTGTTCCTCTCCGCTACAGGCACCATTTCTATGGTGCCTTTCTCCAGCAGGGCTTGAATTTCAGGGCAAGGAGCGGATCCGGACACTTCAAAGTGAGGCTCCCTGGTGGAGTGTCGTGAGGCCTCTGCCGAAAAGGAAGACAGTAGCCGTGGGATATGATCTCCAGAACCCACACATCCGAAGTAATGGCTTGCCACTCTACAAGATGCTGCGGCAGCCTTCCCCCAACCGGCGAACCATGGGACCTGGCCTCATGACTGAGTGGTAGCGGCTGCGGTGTTGCCTGAGGGCAAAGAGGCAACTGCCCGAGCGGTCTTGGCACCTCGAGTACCTTTGTTTCCACCTCTGGCACTCTTACGATGGCCTCTTTGACTGCTAGCTCCCCTCGCTTTACTGAAGGAGTAATAGCAAAAGGAACCTCCCCTCCATTGCTGTCCCATAGGACGAAAAGGCGGAGGTTGGCGAACTGCAGCGCCCAACGACTTCGCTGCAGCTTTGGAGGTCTGCAACCTCTCAAGGCTCTCGTCAGCCTTGCTGCCAAAAAGGTGTTCACCGTCAAAGGGCATGTTGAGGAGCCGGGACTGCACATCAGGAGCGAACCCAGACTTCCGCAACCACGCAAACCTGCGCATTACGGTGCTCGCCGCCATGGACCGGCTGACACAATCCCAAACCCGACTGAAGGGCCTCACACATGGCATCCTTGCCATCCTGAACCATAGCAAGGAAACCATCCCGTTCGTCCCCTTCAGGAATATGTTCAGCCCCTAATGCAACACAGTTCGACAGAGTGTGTGTGAAACGAGACTGAAGCGCCATACCCCCCGAAGAAAACACTTTCTTCGCCCAGCCGTCAAAACGTTTGTCGTCCCTATCCGGAGGGATGGTAGGATACGACGCCTGCTTTGCCGGGGCCGTAGCCGCCTGCACCACCAAACTCTCCGGAGTGGGGTGCCTGGACAAGTAACAGGCGTCGCTACTGGCTGGATGGTATTTTCGCCACAAAGACTTGCCCACTGCCAGGAGACTCTCCGGAGCAGTCCAAGCCGCCGCCACCCGCCAGAGCCATATGAAACAGCAAAACCAGGTCAGTGGGGGGACCGAGATCAAGGATGTCCCTGAGATCATCCTGAACGAACTCCCCTAGGGGAGCTGACCAACCCAAATACTCGGTGACCCGAGACATAAGGCACCGATATGAAGAATCGGCAAGAGTGCCAGGCTCCGGCCTACAAAACTCCACCTCCGGAGAGGTGTCCAGTCCACTGGCATCATGCAGTGACTGCCTCAGGTCATCAAACTGGCTACGGCCCGAGAGAAGCTCATCCGGAACCGGAACCGGAACCAAGCCGTCATCAGAGCCTTCATCACCCTCTGAAATGTACTCCAGGCGGTGAGAGGAAGACCTCTGGGGACCAAAGCAGTGTCTGACCTTAGCCAGAGCCTTTCTAGGGGCAAACCCCGTGCCACGGGGCCCCTCCGACGCCACCGCCTCGAAAGGCGTCGAGGGCCCCGAACGAGTCGGCGCCGACAGAAAAGGCGTCGACGTCGAGCGAATCGGCGTCGACGTCAGCTGCAGCGCCGCCAGCATCGGTGGCGTCGACACAGGCCTCGAAGCCGGAGCTCCGAGCGTGTCTCTCGACGACCTAGGCGCCGACGACCCCCTCGGAGGCAGAGCCTCGAGAGAAATCGTCGACAACCTCGGCGCCACAGGCGTCGATGTCTTCTTCGAAGACGGCACAGGAGCACGCGGTCTCGAGCGCGTCAAGGACCGGGACCTGGAACGGGCATGGCGAGAACGGCTACCCTTGTCCGAGCGGGACCACTCCTGCGAGCCGTGCGGACCATCCGAGCCCGAAGGCGTACGAGCAGTGTCTCTCGACCTGTGCCGACCGACCCCACTCGGAGGCACGGACGGACCGATGCCCTGCGATTCAAGAATCGCTAGCATCTGCTTCCCGAAGGAAGCCCATTCCTCCGGTGTCGCTTGCATGGAGGGATAAGCGAGCGCCGACGGGCGGAGTCCTCGGAAGAGGACGGGGAAGGCGACCTATGCCGGCGCTTCCGGGAATGCCTCGAAGAGGCAGAGGAGTGGCGAGACCGACTCCTGGAAGGAGACCCACTGGACTTCCGACGATGACGCAGAGAGTCGCCCCTCGAGTCATCCTTCGAAAGCCCCGCAGACCTCGACTTCCGGGGCTTAGACACCCAGCCTACCGACAGCTTCTTCTTGCGTTCCCGCAAGGCCTTTGCCGTGAGCGACTGACAGTCGACACAGTCGTCCGTATCGTGTGCCTCCCCGAGGCACCAGAGGCAGGCGTCGTGCGAGTCCGTGACCGACATCTTGGACCCACAGTCCCCGCATTTCTTGAAGCCCGGACGCGGGGTTGAAGACGAAGTAGACATCGCCACTAACAGGTCTTCACAAAAAACCAAACAGGTTCAACGAACCGAGAATCGAAAACAGCAAACTCCAACGAGTCGAGGCGTACCGGGATTCACGAAGAGAACACGTTCGCGGAAAAGACGGAACTGAGGCTATGGGCGTCGTGCGTCCTACTTACCACATCGGGTGACGTCGGCCGTCAGAGGAGGTCCTCGGGGACAGCGCATCAACGTCATCGACGCAGGATGCAGACGCCAAAGCTTTTCCGAAGCAGCACAGCTGTGGACATTACCTGTCATAGATATGGAATACGTCGGAGGACCCAATCCCCTGGAATTTGTGTTTTGTTTTCAAAAAGTGGTTTCCTCCAGTACCCTCCATCATATTCAGATGAACTGTGCGAAAACCATACACCTTTTTCCATTCAGACCTGCTTGCATTCTCTACTTTGAGGTCCCTCTACCTTCATTACACTGCCAACATGTTGCTATAGTGTGCCGGATGTCGCCTTCTACCTCATAATTATTACTGAAATATTTATTGAGTGCTGACCTACCTTTGGGAAGCAATGGAGCGCTTTAGAAATGATAGGAGTTAAAACACTGAGGGAAGCAGAGATACAAGGGAGCAATTAGCTAACAAGGGGGAGGGTGGGCAATTTGGCAGCAAGGGATCTACAAGCAACTAGGGGAGGAAACAGCGGGGAGCAGACCATCCAGTCTCAGGTAGGGTGGGCAGTAGAGGATGTGTGGACCTAGGTCTTGGGAAAAGAGGAGGTGTTAGGACAGAATTTCTATACTCTGCCCTGGTGGACAGATGTATAGGAGACATACCTAGTTTAGTGACAGGGACAACTCTGGGATCTGTAGCCAAACCAGCTGAAGGTAGCTTAAAGATCTGAGCTCAGGCACCATGCCACCAAGCTGAACGATTGTGGGGAGGGGTGCCACAGCTGCCGGTCTGTCTGGTGAAGCAGATCGGGAACCAACGGAAGCCTGATCTGTGCACACACCAACAGATGTTGAAGCTCTGAAAACCAGAACTTGGCCGGCCACAATGGAGCTATGAGCAGAAGAGAACAGTTCACCATGTTCTTCAGCTTGCAAATCGTCCGATGAATCAGGGGCAGAAAAGCATAGGCCCTCATGTTGTGCCAGGAAATCTGAAGAGCATCTCCCAGAGAGGAGGCTCCCAGCCCATTTCTGGAGGCATACAGAGGAAGTTTCTTGTTTGCCAATGTTGCGAAGAGGTCCACTTCCGGAGTGCCCCAACACAGGAATATCTGTAAGAGGACCTCCGCTTTCAATTCCCACTCGTAGCTGACCATTGTTTGTCGGCTGAGGGCATCTGCCGTAACGTTCAGCTGGCCCGGGATGTGTACTGCCACCAGCCAGACACCATGCTGAATCGCCCATTCCCAAATCTGAATGGCAAGATCCACAAGAGGAGGGGACTTGGTGCCCCCCTGCTTGTTGATGTAAAACATGGACACCACATTGTCCGTGCAAACACGAACCACTTTGTTGGCAATGACCGGCCTGAACGCCTTGAGCGCCAGGAAGATCGCTAGAAGCTCCAGATGATTTATATGAAGGAACTTGTCTTGAGGCGACCAGAGGTCGGAGACCTGAAGAAGATCCAACGTCGCACCCCTCCCCAGAAGGGAGGAGTCCGTCGTGATCATCACGATCATGGCAGGGTCTTGAAAACCTGCACCCACTGACAGGTTGCTGAGAGACGACCACCACACCAGGTCCATTCTCATGAAAGACGGAATCAATATTATCTTGGAGTCCGGATCCACAGCCTGACGCCAAGAACTCCGAAGAGCCATCTGCGTCCGCCTCATCTTGAGCCGATGAAGAGGAAGTGCCAGTACGCACAAGGCCATGAGGCCCAGAAGCCTCTGGAATCACCAGGCCAACATGCTCTCCGACTGCGCAAACATCTGACACATGGCCAACAGATCCGCCAATCTGTTCTCGATCAGGTAAACTCTGCAGTTGATCGTGTTCCAACGAAAACCCAGGAAAGTCAAGTCCTGAGAGACCATCATGGAAGATTTCCGCCAGTTCACCGACAGCCCAAGGTGAAATAGGAGCTGGAGGAGATACTGAAGATTGCTCGAGGCTTTCAGCGGACAAGGACTGCACAACAGCCAATCGTCCAAATATGGATACACATGGATACCCTGAAGCCGAAGATAAGCTGCAATAACCGACATCATCTTTGTAAAGCCGAGCTGAGGCCAAAAGGGAGCACTCAGAACTGGAAGTTCCCCCCCCCCCCACAGAAAATTGAAGGTATCTCCGGTGTGGATTCCAGATTAGAATATGCATATACGCATCCTGAAGGTCCACCACGCTGAGCCAATCGCCCTTCTGTAAAGAGGACTTTATCTGACAAAGCGTGATCATCTTGAATTTCTCTAGGGGTAGAGAAAGATTGAACTTGGAAAGGTCTAGGATGATGCGCAGGCCACCCTGGTTGGGTTTGGGCACCGTAAACAGTCGGGAGTAGAAGCCCTCCCCTCGCTCCCCTAGGGGAACGGGTTCCACCGCTTTGAGCTCCAGTAATTTCTGAATTTCGGCTCTGAGGGAGGGCGACCCTAACTGCTGGAAGGGAGGATTGATAGGTGGGGTAGGGGGAAGAGGTAAGCGGAAGCCCACCCGAGCGACTGACGAGACCCACCGGTGTCTCGTGCGAGTGCAGAAAACCCTCATTTAGCTGGTTTGTCAGTGGCAGCACCACCTGAACCTAAGGAGGAGGCTGAGGAGCGGGAGACAAACCGACTCCTTTGCTGCCTTCGGCAGGAATTTCCCAAAGGGGTGTCATCCCTGTGGGATTTTCGATCTAAATAACCCCTGGGTTTCTCCCAGACTTTATGGACCTCGGCCAAAACGTCCTTCCACAAGAACAAGCCGGTACGCTCCGAAGGAGACAAGGTGAATGCCCCCGAAAGCACGCCCGCCTTTGGAGCGGGTGCCTCGGGTACTGGAACATCCAACAGACACATGTCCAGCACCCGGTCGTGAAAAGCTCTGACAGAGCGGGTCTGGTCTGCGCTGTCCGGATCGCCCTGTACGTCGTCCGACAGGTCCGGAGCAGGCTGAGCCGCATCCGGCACCACCATAGCCTTGTCCACTGGGGACAACGGAGGCAGGGGTTGAAGAGTTGGGGGAGGCCCTGCCGGTAAGGACGGCGCCGGCAGAACCACAGGAACCAGAGCTGGGACCGTCGGCGCGGACGGGCATATCTCCCTAAACAAGCCTCGAAAGTACTCCTTCATGGGGTCGGAATGCATAAGCCTTTGAAACATGACGAAAAAGGCATCCTCCGCCGATGCTTTTGGCGTGACTGGAGGAGGCCTCTCATGAACGGAGTAATTCCAGGGGTGCAAGGGAGAGGGTTGCCAAGAGAGCCCTTCCCCACTGGTGTCCACATAAATCAAGGGTGCCGATGCCGCAGGAAGAGAGACACTGTGTGGTAGGGGCATCGGAGCGTTCCTGTCATAAACTTGACAAAACGGATGTGCACAAGGAAACCGATGTTCATCTGAAAAACCACCTACTACCCCTAAGGCCGATGGCGTAGTTGTAAGGGATGTATCCAAAATGGCCACTGTGGTCTTGGTGGGAACGGCCGCCATTTTGTCGGCACCTGAGGTGAACTGCGACACGTGTGGAAGTGAGGCAGGGGTCCCCACAGGTGGGTCAGGGGTCTTCCTTTTAGCCTTAACACAAGGAACCTTGGCCGAACCAGTGCTGTGTGGCCTAGGATGTTTCTGTGACATGCTAACAGCCAAACTAGCCTTCAAAGGAAGGACCTTAGCACTGCCGGTAATGGAGGGATTACGGTCCAAAACCCCACTCTGTGGACCCTCAACAGATCTGGAGTCACCGCAAGAGCGGGAACGATGAGGAACACACCTCACTGACAAGACCTTAACAGGTCTCTCAGAACTGTTGGTCCCCTTAGCCTCTAAATGACGAACCTCGGACCCGAGTCCGGTAAAAGCCTTTTCACAACGGGCCTCGAACTTCCGTTCGGTATCAACAACCTCAGCAGAGGCCTCAGGGCGTACCCCAGTGTTTTTACGGGAAGCTCCAGTCAAGGAGACCTTGAAGCGAGCTCCGGTACCCGACACCTCAGTAGAACTGGGCCCACAAATAGCCCCCACAAGAGGGGCCTCCGAATGTAATCCGGTGTCCATAGGCCCCTTACAGAAGCCCTCTGAGAAATCTCGATACAGTTTTTAGGCCTGGAAGGCACCTCAGGGCAAGCCCCGCTAATAAAGCTTTTGACGCTCTTTCCGGACCGGGAAGACCCTGGGAAGGAGTCCCCCGGCCGGGGTGCTCTAAAAACTAAAGAACTCACCGGGCATTTCTTCTTCTCAGCGATGAAAGTTTGAAAATGTGTCGGGGGAATACAGTGAAACACCTCCTCCCACCGCTCCAAACGACGTTGAAGCGCCTGGACTGAAAGGGAGTTGCAATAAAAGTACGAGTCCCACCGGTGGTCCGGACCCAAACACTCTAAACAAAGAGGATGGGGAACCGCCCTAGCGAAGTGTCGCTGACAAGAAGAACAATTTGGAAAATATAGCTGCAACGGCATAGACTGACTATTTGTATTTGTATTTTGTTTATTTGTATATTTTTTTTTTAGTTACAGGCAGTTTACATACATATGCAATATTTAACTTAAAAAAGTGTACAGAATTTACATGGTTACAAGCACAATATTTACCTTGAAAATATACAGAATATACATGATACATAAAGGGGGGTGTACAGGATACATAGTCAGCAAGATAAAGGGTCAAGATATAATGCGAAGGCGGCCTAAGATGTTAGGATAAGGTTCCAGTCACGGTAGGGCCTAGTCAAGGGTGGACAGCCAGGCTTTAGCCTTACGCTTGAAGGTAGGGAACGAAGCTTCAGCTCTGAGTAGGTTGGGTAGAGTGTTCCACAGCTTAGCCGCGAGGACTGGGAAACTGCGACCACCAGATTTTTGGAGGTTGAAGCGAGGGATGACAAGGCAATTAGCATGTGTGCTTCTAAGGGGTCTCGCAGCTGAATGAATTATGAACCTGTTGGAAAGGTAGCTAGGGGCTTGGTTCAAGATACTTTTGTGTGTGAGAGCCAGAGCTTTAAAGGAGATTCTTTGGGTAACTTAAAGCCAAAGGAGGTTACGTCTGTGTTCTGAGATGTGTGAAGACCTAGGGATGTTAAGGGCCGCTCTAATAGCATTATTTTGGATGATTTGGAGTTTTCTGATATTGCATTGGTTGGTGCCAAAGTAGAGGGCATTACAGTAGTTAATTTTGGATAGGACCAATGTCCTGGCTAGGGTAGTACAGTTGGCTGGTGACAGAAAAGGGCGGCAGGCTGTGATGAGCTTGCATGTGTAAGATGCAGCTGAGGAGACTGCATTGGTTTGTCTAGTTAAGGAGAGGGTAGAATCAAGGTACATGCCTAGTGTCTTGGTGTCCTTGGTCACTTTGATGGGATTACCATCGATGGTGAAGGATTTGAATGAGGAGTCAAGTTTACTGAGTTTATGGGGTGAGCCTAGGATAAGGATCTCAGTTTTCTTATCGTTTAAGCACAGTTCATGCTGCGCCATCCAAGCCTGGATGACTTGGTAAATGGCATTGATAGCTAGGGAGTCAGTTTTATAATCACCTGTAATGGGAATCAAAATTTGGGTGTCGTCAGCATAATTCCTGTACGTGACTCCCATGCGGTCCAGTATGTCAAATAGGGGTTTTGTGAAGACATTAAGACATTGTAAAGTGTCGGGTACACACAGGATCCTTGGGGGACTCCACATGTGACAGGGGAAGGTTCTGTAGTGGCGGAGGGGGAGAAGACCCTCATGGATCTGTTGTCCAGGAAGGAGGTGATCCAGGCTGTAGCTTTCTCCGAGAAATTGCCACAGTTTTGAGGTGGTGACAGAGGATTTGATGGTTGACTAGGTCAAATGCTGCGGAGAGGTCTAAAAGGAGTAAGAGAGCCAGTTTTCCCTTGTCTTTTAAGTCTTCTATTTGCGCGACCGCTAAGACAGAGCAAGAGAGGAGGAACTGGAAGGAAAAAATCTTCCGAAGATGCATGTGCGTCCAGTACCGAGCGAGCAGTAAAAGGACTGATGGGCGATGCGCTGGGCAGAGCTAAGAAGGGCGGGCCTACGGCCGCGTGCGGTACCCAGCGTAAAAATAGAAGGAGGACAATTTCTTTACAAAGTGCTCCGGTCCTGTCCCACAGGACGGAGGAATCTCCCATAAGTATGGAGGAAAGGGGACGAGATGTAGGAGTATATTGATTGGTTCACATGGAACTTAGAAATGAATTTAAGCACAAACCTAAGGTGATTGCGTAGAACCACCTTATCTTTGTGAACTGTTACAAAGGGATCTAGCACTGAGAGCGCTTGTAGTTCACTTACTCTCCTAATGGAGGTAATAGCTAATAAAAAAGCAGTCTTATAGGCGAGATCTTTGAGACTCCCTCTGTGCATGGGCTCGAAGGGAGGCCCCATAAGTCTAGTCAACACGACGTTTAGGTCCTATCCGGGAGCCGGGTTAGAAATGGGAGGGTGAATTCTTTTCACTCCCTCCATGAAAGCCTTAATGACTTATCTTCCACCACAACACTTTCTGTTGTGATGTAGTGTAGGCTGAAAGCGCAGCTAAGTGAACCTTTAGAGAGTTGAAGACCAGGCCTGAGTCAAGTAAATGAGTTAGGTACAAAACAATGTGTGTGGGAGAGCAGTTAATCTCGTTAATGCTCTTTGAGTTGTACCAGATGACAAACCGTTTCCACTTACTGGAATAGCAATATCGAGTGTTCGGTTTTCTTTCCTCTCTGAGAATGTCCATGCATTTCTGAGGGAGCTGCAGGTGCCCAAACTCTAGGACTTCAGGAGCAAGGCCGCTAAGTTCAATGTCTGCCGGCATGGGTGAAGCGTTGCCCTTTGTCTTGCGACAACATGTTGTACGGGCAAGGCAGTTTCACTGGAGGACATGGGGACATCTCCATCAGATGAGCGAACCAAGGTTGGCGGGTCCACATGGGGGCCACCAGTATCATCGTGACTGGTTCCTGGTGCATCTTGTGCAATATTTTGTTGCGAAGGGGAGTCGGGGGAGGGGGGGCAGCATAAACAAATTTCCCTGACCATGTTATCCAGAGTCCATTCCCCTTGGAACGGTTATGGGGGTACCTGGAGGCGTAATCTTGGCATTGAGCGTTCTCCAGAGTTGCGAACAAGTCGATCTCTGGGAAGCCCCATTCTGCGAAGACGTTAAAGACAATGTCTTTGTGTAATGTTCATTCGTACTCCATGGGCAGCAGGAAATCTCTGCCGCGTACGTCTGTTAGAAGATTGAGTTCCCCTGGAAAATGTTGTAATAACAGGAACATGTTGCGTTTGAGAGCACGCTTCCAAATGTTCTGTGACAGTTTGGACCGCCCTGGAGAGTGCCCCCCTGTTTGTTGTATGGCCGTGGTGCTGTCTGTGAGGGTCAGGACCGTCTTTCCTTGCAGTTGTGTCTGGAAAGCTTTTAGTGCTTAGAACACTGCCAACAGTTCCAATAGGTTTATGTTTATGTGGTTGGATGCTATGTCTGACGACCAAACTATGTGCGCTGTTTGTTGAAGCAGGTGAGCTCCCCACCCTGTGAGGGATGTGTCTGTAGTTAGAGTGGCTTCCACTGCAGGGGTGGTTAAGGATTTCCCCTTCAAGAGGTTATGCCGAAGGGTAGCAGCTTGAACTGATAATGCTTGTCTTGTATCATAAATCTGAGGTATTTTCTGTGCGCTGGCAACATTGACATATGAAAGTATGCATCTTTCATGTCCAGTGTTGCCATGTAATCCCCCTGTGATAGCAGGGTAATTACTTCCTGCAGAGTGACCATGCAGAACCTTTGTGGCTTTATAAATTTGTTCGCTGGGAGCAGATCTAATACAGGGCGGATGGTTAGATCCTTTTTGGGTACAAGGAAGTACACTGAACA
Source organism: Ambystoma mexicanum (assembly GCF_040938575.1). Lineage (NCBI taxonomy): Eukaryota > Metazoa > Chordata > Amphibia > Caudata > Ambystomatidae > Ambystoma > Ambystoma mexicanum. The sequence goes on along the minus strand of NC_090921.1, from coordinate 496,159,270 downwards.
AATACCTTATTTTACCTGTGACAGAGGGACGACCTCTATGGCTCCCTTTTCTTGTAGTGTCTCGACTTCCTGGCCATCTGAACCCAGATCCTCGTCTTGTAGAGGGTCTTTGTGTAATTTGGTCTAGCGTTTTCAGGGTGTCATGCTCCTTTTTTGCGGTCTCGAGGGCCTTGTCGACTGCTTTTCCAAACAGTTTGGATTCTTCCAAGAGTTTATTTATAAGTGACGCTTGCGTCTCTGGCTTGAACCCAGAGTTCCTTAGCCACGTGTGTCTCTTCAGGAGTGTGCCCTGAGCCAGAGATCGACCAGCTGTTTTGGCGGGATGCAAAGTGTTTTTAAGTATGCTTTGGTTCACTTGTCTGGCCTCAGCCACTGTGGTCAGGAGACAAGTTCCTTGTGGTTCGGGAACCTCCTGTAGGTCGTCTTGTAGCAAGGCCCACTGAGCATCCGCGTAGCTGGCCAATAAGGTGGTATTGTTGGCAATACGTGTTGAAAAAGCTGCTGCGGCCGTGACCCTCTTTCCAAGGGCGTAAAGTCTTATACCTTCTTTATCAGGGGGTGCCTCACCGGTTTACAGAGGGACCCCTGCCCTTTTTCTAGTAGTGGTCACCACCAGAGAGTCTGGGGTGGAGTGACCTCTGATATAAAGGTGGTCTGAGGGAGTAGGACAAAAGAGCTTTTCTATCCTCGGATTAACACCTCTTGTAAGAGCAGGTGTTGATAAGGAGGGAGCCAGACATTTTTTTAATTGAATTGAGGAGAGGAATAGCATGGCTGGCCGGTGGCTTCTCTTTGAGGATGTCCTCCACAAAGTCAGCTTCAGGGACAGCTTCATCTGTGGCGATTTTGAAGTGTTCAGCTGCTTTGCGCAACATGACGTTAAACATCAATTGATCATCCACTGGCGAGGGTTGTCTAGTGGGAGTGGTCTGGGGGAATCCAAACACTTGGCATCAGGATCTTGTGAGGGATCTGGAGACTGCCATGGCTGAGGGTAACCCATAACCGGGTTTTCCCCCCGCCCCTCTATGGGACCATGCATGTCCGCAGGATTGGTGAATTGATCCTCTTCCTGAGCGTCTGCAGGAATCTCCTCCTCAGTGAGGTCATAGGTGTTTATTTCCTCTTCCTGAGAGGGGTCAAACAGTCTTGGAAATTTTGCTACAGGGTCCAAAGGGCTCTCATCCCGTGGTCTTCTAGGCGTGGGTTGCTCTGAACGGATAACAAACCTGTCCAACCTTTCCATACAATTGTCAAACTTCTCTCTAGTCCAAACAGAAGACCTAGAATGGTCTAGAGGTGGAAAAGGATCTTGAAAACGCTCTTTTGTCGTAAAACGTCAAGTTTTTTGTCTCAACGTCGAAGACATCCCTTCCTTGCCATCCAAAAACTCCTCCTGGGGGACTGACAGAGGTGGGGCGTCCCTGTGCCTTTCTTTAGGCTTAGGGGAGGGTTCCGGTACTCCCCTTAGGCTATCCTTGGATTTCGAATGATCCTTGGGCTTTTCCGTAGGCCTCAGAGAATCTCTTGACTGCCGTTTATGAGAGTCCGCAGAAATGATTCTCGCTATGCTGTCGGCAACGTCCTCCGCAGATGGGAGGCGTGTAGCCTCGGCCTGCGATTGTGAAGGAGCCTTTTTCGGCAGAGCCGAGGCCTTGTCTTCGGCGGATGCCTTCTTTGGCGGTGCCGGGGCCTTGTCTTCGGCAAACGCCTTCTTTGGCAGAGCCAGAACCCTGTCGTCGTCGGACGCTTTCTAGCGATGCATCTCGACGGAACCCGGGATATTAGAGATGGCGCCCTTTGTCTTTGATGGCCCGGTCGCTAGGTGCATATGCGGCTGCGGGGAGGGCTGCCGATCCTGACGGTCGGTGGGTGCCACCGGAACTTCCGGTGTACCCGTTGGCACGGAGGTCTTCTTCCACTTGGTCGAAGGTTGACTTGGGGTTGTGTGCTTAGTGCTATGTAAATGTTCGTCTTTGTCGCCGGGGTGTATCTTCCCAATAGCCGTGCCTGGCGGGGCCGGGGACAGACTATGCGGAGCGGGAGCGCTCCTTTCGATAGGTCAACGACCTCCGGGTCGGAGGTCTGTTCGTCACTATTGCCGTCGTCACATTCGGTGGCTGCGGGAGATAACTCTGCCATCGACATCCCGTAGGCCGCCCACCGCTTGACTTTGCACTTCTTTAATGTCTTAGGACGGGGGAGCTTACAAGCCGCACAATCTACTTCGTTGTGATCGAGGGTCAAGCAACGGTTACACTGGTTATGCTTTTCTCTCCAAGGAAATTTGACTTTGCAAAGGGGGCAAAACCTAAATGGAGTCCTCTCCATAGCTGAGGATGGGTAGAGGGACAAAGACCAAAAGGGAAAGAGGAAGGAAAGTGAAAGTCATTCTCAGATTGTACAGAAATGTCCACCCCGACCCCACTCTCCGCAAGACCCGGCCACGTGGTCGGCAGTGCCGACTGGATCACTGTCCGTAGAAGTTCTGAGGATTCAGGTTTTCGGCGGAGATCTGGAACAGCCGTCAAAACAAGGGACGGGTAGGGTGATCTTAAGTATTTTATATAAACTATTGGACCAAAGGTCGACGGCACAATAGGCAATGTCTCTGACGAGCTCCACATAAGGCGACCAGTGTGCTGGGCGGAAAAAACAATCTGAGGGACCTCGACACGTGAGGGATCTTGGGTACACTACACGTCACATAGGGATAGTGTTACAGGCACACCCATGTCGACGTCCCCTTTCGATTCTCGAAAGACAAGATTCAATACTCTGCGGTTACCACTGGATGTCGGACTACATGCACAGCTTATTAACAAACATCAGAAAAAAGTGTTACCCACTTTCGGAATGCTTGCTCGAGCAAGCAATGGCAAAGCCAAACTATTATAAAACCTTTCAAGAGTCAAACTTTTAAAAGGGAGATATGGGGTTCAGGTATAAACTGTTAAAACTCATCACTCGTAATCCGATTCTTCTAGGGACTTAGCAGGTCTTTAGAAGAGGGCCCAAGGATGCTTTTCCTGCCATCAGCTACAGTCCTTGATACCCAGGGGTTGCAGGTTCAAACACTTCTCCGATCACCAACAATTGCTGGTGCATCGTCGACGGGATGGAGACTGCAGAAGGACTTGATGCAGGACCCCTCTCAGTACAGGACTGGATGCAGGAAAGCAGTTTTTAACCAGGGCCACCGCTGCACTGCGATGCAGGTGGAAACACTTGGCGTGGTGGGACTTTGCCTCGTATCTTGGGTCCCCTCGATACTGGAACCACAACATTTGGCAGAGATGTAGCACAAGTTGGTGATCTCGTAAATCCCGGCCTCAACGCAGAATGGCGACGTCTACAACAATATAGCCCAAAATCTGAGCTGGGCAGCCACTCAGGGTGATCCGGGGGCACTTCTGAGGGCTCTTCTTCTTTATCGCTGACGTCGAGAATGGATGTTCCCTCCACTCCAAAGGTTGAAACTCCTTCGCAGGACTTCTGAAGATCACCTACAAGACAGGTACCTTCCATGACAGCAGAAGTTGGTCCCCAGGCCTTCTTCCAACGGGTCCACGGTCTCCTTGCATGTCTTGCAGCTGGACAGACTTGGCTCCTTCAGATTTCTTCCAGGATCTCTCTGGAACAAGTGCATTCAGGCCTCCAGATAAGGTGCGTACCACGCCTTTTTACGCATGAAAATCTTGTAAATACGACAGCTTTATTATTTTCCTGTGTACATTTACACACACATTTAGAGCAGAAGGCACTGCAAAGGTCAGGTTACTTGAGGCAAACCTGAACGCTTCTTTTGATTTTTATCTATATGGACTAATTGCAAGCCATGGATAAACGCCTCGGAAACAATGTATTTCTCTGAAGCCTTTCAAAAAAAGAAACTCCACACTGTGATTAAAGGAATGGTTTATTTCCATTAAGCTTCTGCTGTGTTACTGCTCATGGAGCAAACAGAAGCACTGTGCATATTTATTTTCCTAGCATTTTAGGATTGTATAATTAATAAGATGGAAAACTAAGTTACAATTGAGAATTTACATTTTGTAATAAATTATGCTTCTTTTCCAGTGAAAACAAACAAGTATTTCATAATTGTATTTCTCAGAGTTCCTGTGCTGTGTGCATAATCGTGAGGAGGCAGATCATGTATACACTTATAATTTAATTTACACTCTAATTATAAAAACAGTGTGTAAAATGATGACTATGCACGGTCTAGTTTACATCCATTCAACCTTGCAGTCAATGGGGTACATTACTATAAATGGTCACTGGTAGCAGAGTCTTTGCTCAAGGGTGAGTGATTGTCATTACACCAATCACAGGTGTTCTAGCCTCTGAAATCTCCAAGACTACAATGAAAACATACAAAACCTGACTATCCAGGAAGTGCAAGCACTGTTCAAAAACAAACAAATCATCTTTTCGAGATCGATAAACGAGTACCGACTTCGGTTTGGTGATAATTGTGGTACATTTGTTCTATGTATAGCGCTTTGCCAAAAGCGCTACATAAATAACCATTTGACAATGAGATTAGATCTAGAATTTAGCATGGATTCCTTGCCTCCCTGCACTGTTGTATCATAACATTGGCATACCATTAGGTAGTGATAACTCCAGTAAATTAGGACTTTCATTAAACATCAAATGACAATTCTGCTATCGAACCTCAAAACACACAATACAATTCATATTTACTTTACTATGTAATTGGCTATGTTTTTGTGTTTTCAACATTTAAATATATACAGGTGAAATCAAATGGCCAGACCTTAAAGGATAGTTCAGGGACTTTTTTTTTATTGTCCCTACGGTTATAATATGAAAGGTGTATTCCGTCACAATGCAGAAAGCTGCCATATAGTAATGATTGCCATACAGTTTTTTCACACATCGGCTGGATGTCACATACATTTTACTCTCTTGCAAAGAAGAAAAGTCATTTTGACTCTCTTAAAAATCACATTTACTCTCAAAGTTTAAAAACAGGGAGTAAAATACTCCCACCTCAAAATCCTTATCTATAGTATGGAGTGCATGCATCCTCCTCTTATCCAAAAGTCAGGAAAGAGCCGAAACTCCCATTATTCATTCAAAGATCTGGCCCACACACACACACACCAGCAGTGGTTCAATCAGGACCATTGGTGGCACAGCTCATCCTTACTTATTCAGACACACTGAAACCAGTTTGTGTATTGGGCCGAGACAGTCCCAACTCACTTCCTGGCAGCAAACACACATGGTCCTGCAGGAGACCAAAAAAGCCTTAGCTTTTCCGGACACTGGATGTCCACATAAGGATTTTCCTGTCCTCACAAATCAGGAAGAGGGTAAGTGACAAGATGGCCAAGGGACAAACGAAAAACCTTGTGGCATGGCCATGTTTGGACACTAGCCACAGTAGGTAGTGTGATAAACCTGAAGGTGTCTCACCCGCTAGTCCCCGCGGATCTCGCTCTCAGTTGGCCAGTGCACAACCATCGTCTTTGCATCCAGACCCTGGGGGTGGACCAGTGCGGGAGGATCACCTGGATGAAGTGTCCTCCGGATGGTGAGATGTGGAATCCCTCTCTCACCTGTAACACCTTTCTTCCATCCTATCCAATGAGTTATTTAGAAACTCAATCACCCCCCTCCCCCGTCCCTGCACAAACACTTTCTCACTGACAGCCCCCTCTGGTAGAAAACAGACTTACACCGAGCTGTGTACATGACCTGTCCCAATACTATGGTCAGGCGAGGTCAGGCAACCATCGACAATCACTCACATCTGACTTCCATTACAGTTCCCCACATGGATAAAAGGCAGCGCACGAGAGCACACTCTTGATTGAGACACAACACACAAAGGTACAGCAGTTTCAAGTTGGCAGTTAAACGAGGGGAGAAAGACGGCCAGGCACAAGAGGTTTGTGAGAGGGGCAACACCCTTGACCTCGTTGACAGGAAGTCGTTACTTTCAAGAAACCTTCAAGGCAGAAAATGTAAGACCTGGAAACAAGGCTAAAGAATCCTGCATTGTATGTCAGAGATACTGAGGGTCCACCCGCGTGACTGACAAAGGCGGGGTGAATTAGCAGACGGCATGGTATCGTCCTTGGCTCCAGGAACAAAGAAGCAACAGAGAACAACACAGCCGGTGAGTTGGGGAGACCAGTCTGTGTTGAAGTCAAGATTGCAAGCGGAAACATTGTAAAGTGAGCGCGGGAAGGAACATTGTTGAACGTGTGTGATGGAAGACGCGAGGGAAGCTAAATTGCTGGTGAATATTTGAACAATAGAAGAAAAGATACAATACCGTTGACAGAGTCATCAGGCACTGTGAATGTGCTCAATCGAAGATCTCTGTACGGTATCTTGACGAAAGAGAACAAAAGCAGAAGATCGATGTGAAGTGTAAATTGTGTAAAGTGAATCGAAGTGGTCTTGCAACGGTTTTAGCAAAATCCATCGCACATTCGAAAGTCTTGGATTCTGGTATGAAAAGGGGTCTGTGCCCGAACGAGGGGGATCCATGGTCCGAGCCCGAAGGAGGGAGACCAATCTTGAACGTGTTTTGTTTGCTGCATTCGGCCCTCTGCATTAAGAGACTGTCATTGCAAGAGAGACTTTGGCGGAAGGCCCTGATGCCTATGTGTTGAACTGTTACCTTGCGTCCAAGAAGCTAGAGTGTGCGACGCCCGCACGTGCCACCTTGCCCCGTGCTGAAAATGTGGGGAAGGGAAGCTAACTGCCAACTATCCCGACATATTACTTCTTGAACACTTTTCTTTTGCGTGCATTGCAATCCCACACCATTTTGTATTTAGAAGGATTGGCAATAGGTTTCTTAGTATAGGCCCTTTTATTTTGACAGACTCCACTAGGACTGCATTATTATTATTATTTGAGGGTCGTAGCCTGCTCCTATCCTTAGATTTAGGTTTAGATAGGCGTTTTACCAACCCACTGAAGTTCAATAAACACCCTTGAACTGTGATCCATTGTGTCTGTCTTCACCGTTTGATAACATGCCTTCCTTACAGTAGCCAAATGTGGTGAACGCAGTAAGGCTAAACCAATTACACTAAAAAATAGCAAAAAGTAACTGCTGCCACCAGCTTGTGCCTAGGCACACCTAAAGTAACCAAAAATCATCTGTGTGTCAGTCTAGGGCAAAACAAACAGTGTAACCCATTGTACTGCACTGTAAGATGCATTGTACAATGATAACAAATTACCAGAAGTGGCAACAATGTAAAATAGCCAAGGGAAACAATGTTTCCCAGTACCGACAGCCTGAAGGACAGTTTCCCCATCACAAATTAGCAAAAGCCAGCAGGTGCATTGGCGGCTGATAGCTCACGATTATAATGCACACAGCCGAAGGAGGAGCCGGAAGAAGAAATGTAGCCCCCACAAATGGTCATAGGCAGTAGAAACAAAGAGGTTTTCCCCAACTGTTTGGGAAAGGGGACCTACATTTTGACCATTATGATGTGACATGCCTACAAGAAACGTGGCTGCGGGAGTCCCCACTATTGGAGGGCTTCACAGTGCATCTAAACCCGGCAGAGAAAGGACTAAGCGGTCGCCCTATGGCAGGGCTGTTCTTCGCAATAAAAAACCAGTGTGGCCTTAGAGTAGTCACAGAGAGGCACCCTACGCCACTGATTCAGGTTCCAATACTAAAATGGGGGTCACACAAGAGAACAAAGCAAGGACTGTGATGCTACAAAACTTGTATTAGAATTTTGGAGCCCCCAAATCAGTTGGCTTTACTAAAACGGTCTTGGATATAATAGATGAATCCCTGGGTAGTTGTCCCAATTTGGACATTGTGATGTGTAGGGACTTAAACGTCCACTGCTTCAGTGAGGAGGCAAAGCTGATCAAAGAACTTACTCCATTAGTGCCAGCCTTAGTGGAAAGAGTACTGTACTGGAGAGAAGGGTAGTCCATGAGGAACATCAGGCTGGTAAATGGGCACATCAAGGGGGACATATCAGCTGCTCCCAATTGGAAGATGGGCGGCGAAAGGAAGGTATTGGATTACATCTTCATCTCTGAGAACCTTTTTGGGAAAATGCAGAGCTTAAAGGTCAAGGACACAAAGTTTAGCAATAACAACATCTTAAAGCTAACTATTGAGAGTTGGAATGTAACAAGGGAGGAATGCTTGGACAAACTCCTGAAAGAAACAGGCAAAGAATACTCCCTGGCCATTTAGCGGCTCTCACAGAATCTCTTGAAAATAACACAACCCCTGATTATGTGAATAATCTTCGGGCATAAGAGCAAGGATGGTCAAGGGCTCAAGACCAAGTTATCGACTTTGCCACACATTTGATATTGAAGTTGCGACCAGGAAAAAGCTGCTTAATAGACAAATAAGACTGTGTAAAAAAAGCAACACAAAGGAATCGAAGGAAACCTTAAAGAAACTTAAAAAGACCTATAACAACTAGATAAAGCACTATAGGTACAAACTGTTGCAGCAAGATGCAGAGAAGATGGTCAAACTTGTGGCGACGAAAAACACCTCAGAAAAGTGTAAGATACTCAACGAAATAAGTGCCCCGCAGCTCTCTTTAATGACCACCTCAGAGTGAAGCTAGACAACTCTGGGAACATGTCGGAGTCAATTTAACGGAAAAAGGCTTAAAACAGGGATCTACTTTAGCTCCAGCGATGCTTAATTTGTACATCTCAGACATCGAGAAAGCCTTCATTGACAGACAAAGCTTTCCACCATGAAGAGACGGCGAGCCTGTAAGCAGACTGCTGTACGCAGAGGATTTGATTCTGCTGGATCAGACCCAGGTGGGTTTAAAACGGCAATTGGACGCACTGGCAAGCTTCGTAGAGGCCAATGGGCTCAAGGTAAATGTACAAAAATCAAGAATATTAACCTTGAGATGCAAACCAAGCAAGAGCGGTATTATCAATGCCTGGTATTTAAAGGGGGAGAAGATCATGGAAGTCACCTCCTTAACATATCTTGGAATGTGCTTAAGCGACAGCGGCAACGACGCCCACAGGGAAACAATATTACGGAGTAAGAGAAGGAGTCTGGGTGCGCAGGCAAAACTGATACAAGTGAGACATTGCAGGTTCGCCCTGCTCCCAATCATTGAATTTTATCATATGAAAGTAGCCCCAATCCTAACCTAAGGAGCAGAGGCGTCATTTACACTGTCATCCGAAGTTTGACCCAAGCTTGAAGGCATTTTTTGGATAAGAGTGTTGGCCTTGCCAAATTGCATCCCAATTCACGTGATCAGACGGGAGCTGGGCATCTCCTCGTTCTACGCCACAACAGTTTGGAAAACACTGTAGTTTTACCGAAAGTGTATAATGACGAAAAACGGGCAAGGCTTTGCTCTCTTGAGGAAAGCCCTGGCAAACAATTCCGAGCAGGCCTTAGTGGAATGGAGGTCAGTCTGCAGGGCAATTTTAACAAGTGTAAGCACATCCAATAACGGTCTAATTGAGAACCCAGTTTTAGTGAAACAAACTGTACGATCTTGACTGGATTGAGACGCAAGAGGCCGCATGATCTTATACACTCTGGAAAGGGCCTATCAGAACGAAGGGCCTGTGGTATTGTCCCCCAGCTACCCATCACGTTTTCCAAATAGATACTTACGAGGTAGGTATATGAGGTTTCGTTTTAATTTGTTTCCCACGAAAGAAGTAACAGAGGCAAGGAAGGAGGACAATCTTTGGGACTATTCATGCAGACTATGAATCACTTCATCACTTTATTTTGCTCTGCCCAGCTTTGAGACATATAAGGACCACATGGATGGGAAGGTTTTTTAACCAATTTTCGACTTTAACAGTTGAAGACTGGTGGGGCCCTATAATACAGGGGAAACGAATCTCCCCAACATTGGCTCTGCTAGCCTTCTTGAAGGAAACATTTTCGCTACTGCAGGAGACCGGACAATTTAAGTGAATGTCAAATGAAAACACCCCTTGCCTGGGTGGGCAAGGATAAAAGGATAAGGAAGGAAGAAAGGAGGGAAATTCTGACTTGCTTCCTCAATTCTTTTTTTACCTTTAACTTTTAACTTCCTTCTTCTTTTCCTTTCTCGTGTATAACACCCCTGCAATGTGGATAAAAGGATAAGGAAGGAAGAAATGAGGGAAATTCTGACTTGCTTCCTTAATTCTTTTTTTACCTTTAACTTTTAACTTCCTTCTTCTTTTCCTTTCTCGTTTATAACACCCCTGCAATGTAAATTTTGGTTTGTGAATTCTGTTATACACGTCATTTTAGCAAAAAAGTTTATTTGTAAACCGTGTGCTAATAAAAACATACAAAATTAAATAAAATAAAATATGGCAAGTGTAGTGAAGCTGAAGGCTTCACTGCACTGTACAAAGTTTACGTCAGATTAAAAAATAAAAAGCAAAAAGTTTCGGGGTTCATAAAAATGGAGGGAAAGGTGTTGTAAAGAGAAATCTTTCCTAACAGGAGTAGAAGGGGGGGGGGGGGAGTCTGGTGCTGATGGGGAGAAACCTCCAGAGTCTTAGGGCGTAGACAAAGAAGGCCTGTCTTCTGGTTCTTTCCTTCCTGCACCTGTGGATTTCAAGTCTTCACGTATCCCTATTTACGGTGAATTGTAGCCCTCTGAGATGCATAGTTTCTCCGTGAGGTAGTTTGGGGACTTCTGCCTTATAGATGAGAAGAACAAGTGACTTACCAACTGGTAACGTTCTTTCGATTGGATGTTCCTCCAACGTATTCCTCATCTTAGATGTATTTCATCCAGCTTTGCTGCTCTTCGGAATTTTTTTTTTTCGGCAGAGGGCGCCGTGCGCCATTCTCCTCGAGTCGATGGTCCCTCGAAGGCCTCCGTTGAGGGTGACGTCATCGGGTGTATAAGTAGCACGTGCGGCGCCCGTTGGCCTCAGTTCTGTTTTTCCCCTTTTTATCTTTGATCTTGTACTGTGTAGATTGTGCCGGCAGACAGGTATGAGCCTTGCGAGATTTGAGATGGCAATAACCCGGAAAATCTACAGAGGGGTAGGCTGGGAGGACGATGAGGAATACGTTGGAGGAACATCCAATTGAAAGAACGTTACCAGTTGGTAAGTAACTTGTTCTTCGAGTGGATTGTGTCCTCCAACGTATTCCTCATCTTAGATGTATTTCATCCAGCTTTGCTGCTCTTCGGAATTTTTTTTTTTCGGCAGAGGGCGCCGTGCGCCGATCTCCTCGAGTCGATGGTCCCTCGAAGGCCTCCGTCGAGGGTGACGTCATCGGGTGTATAAGTAGCACGCGCGGCGCCCGTTGGCCTCAGTTCTGTTTTTCCCCTTTTTTATCTTTGATCTTGTACTGTGTAGATTGTGCCGGCAGACAGGTATGAGCTTTGCGAGATTTGAGATGGCAATAACCCGGAAAATCTACAGAGGGGTAGGCTGGGGGGACAATGAGGAATACTTTGGAGGAACATCCAATTGAAAGAACGTTACCAGTTGGTAAGTAACTTGTTCTTCGAGTGGATTGTGTCCTCCAACGTATTCCTCATCTTAGATAGACTCCCAAAGCAGTATGGACAATTCATCTGGAGGAGGGGGTAGATTTTTCGATACTCTTAGATGGCTGAGTATAGTACTGCTTTTCCAGAACTTAGCTCCCTAGACTGGGAAGCATCCAGGTTATAGAATTTTGAGAAGGTGTGTAGCGAAGACCAAATGGCTGCTTCGCAAATGGATCTTATTGGAACACCTCTTTGAAGGGCCGTGGAGGAGGCGATGCCTCTGATGGAATGAGCCCTTAACCCTTCCGGAGGGTCTTTTTGAGCTAGTCTAGCATTCTGAAATGCAAAGTACGATCCAGCGTGAAATCGTCTGTTTTGTCACCGATTGACCCAGTTTCCTTCCTGTTTAACCTATAAACATCTGGTTGTCCACTCTAAGTCTGGAAAGTCTAGAGATGTAAAAGCTTAAAGCTCTTTTTGGATCCAACCTGTGTAATCTTTCCTCCTCCTTCGAAGGATGGGGTGGAGGATAGAAAGCGGGTAAGACAATTTTCTGACTTAAATGAAAATCAGATATTACTTTTGGTAAAAATGATGGTTTTACCCTCAACACAACTGTCCTTATGGTATAGTATAGGGTGGCCCAGAAGACAGTGCCTGCAATTCGCTCACTCTTCTCTCTGATGTTAGAGCAACCAAGAAAGCTGTTTTACACGTTAGTAACTTAATGGACATGTGTGCATAGGCTCAAAAGGAGCGCACATTAAGAATTTTAGGACTAAATTTAGATCCCAGATCGGTACTTGAAATGGGTGAGGAGGGAACACATTAGTGAGTCCTTTTAAGAATTGTATTATCAAAGGAATTCTGAAGTAGGATCATTCTTCCGATGAGCGCTTGAAAATGGAAAGCGCCGCAAGGTAACCTTTTATTGTTCCGATATTCAGACCTCTATGTGCTAGGGTCAGAAGGAAAGATGATACTTCCGGAATAGAACATGGAAAAGGATCAACATTCTTTTCTCTGCACCAGTTGCAAAACTTTTTCCAACGGCAACGGTATAGAGACTTTGTTGCTGGCCTTCTTGCCGAAAGCAACACCTCCATAACGTCACTGGAAGGTTCCAATCCCTGTATCTCAGCCTTTCAGATACCAAGCATGAAGGTTGAGCGTTTTGACCTCTGGATGGAGAACCTGACCCTCCATTTGAGAGAGAAAGTTCTCTCTCTGAGGAAGACGTACTGGAGGACAGATGGACATGTCTAGAAGGTCTGGGTAGCACGTTCTCCTGGCCCAATCCGGGGCAATTAAGATCATGCAGCTCCGAAAACTTCTCAGCCTCCTGATGACATGAGGAATGGTGGGAATCGGAGGGAACGCGTACAATAGTGGTAAATTTCACTCCACCACGAACGCGTCCCTCAGGGCTCCTCTCAGGGGAAATTCCCTTGAGCAATACCTTTCGCAATTTTCGGTTGATTTCGGTTGCAAACAGGTCTACTTGAGGGGTTCCCCAAAAGGCGAAGATCTCTTGAATGACTTCCTGAGCCAGTTCCCATTCGTGGGATACCATGCTCTGCCTGCTCAGATGCGGGATGCAGCGCCGAAGGCCTCCGGAGCGTGCGAAGAGTTGGTAAGCTTTTGTCTTTCAGATGCCGGAATGCAGTGTGAAGACCTCCGGAGCGCACGAAGAGTAGGTAAGTCTTTGTCTTTCAGATGCCGGAATGCAGCGCGAGGCGTTGGTGACAGCCGATGGACCAGGTAAGTGAAGAGCTGTCACTGAAGACCGTAATGCTAACCTGTTCTTTCTTGTCTTTATAGGTGTTGCTGAAGACTGGATTCAGGATGGTAAGCCTTTTTCCTTAGGCCCAGGATCAGATGCAGAAGACACGATGAGCGTTCTGCTGCAGAGGATGCAGAATAACGCAAAGCAAGATTCATCCATCGGGTGTGGTTTAAATAGCCTCCTGTAGTGCTTAGGTGTCTCCTTCCACAGCCACGCCTAGGTAAGAAAAGAGTTCCTGCTTTCCAGAAGAGTTCCAGTGTTCTGAATCTAGGGAGTGGCTCCTGCCCCACCCAACAGGAAAAGTAGTTCCAAACAGAAGAGGATCAGAGGCTCAACTGGCAGGCAAGTAAGCAGCATGGTCTGCTGCAGGTAAGTCCACCCAAGCATTATGAGCCCGGCGCTTCCAGCGCTGGGACTGGGCATATTTATGAGCCTGGTGCCACTGGCGCCAGGACTGGGTCCAAAAGGTCCCAATTGGGACTGGTTGGCACTCGGAACCTGGGTTATGGATCTGCTTCCAAGGGAGTTGGGAAAACCCTGACCTTTTGGAAGCAGAGATCATGACAGTAAGCCTGGAGATTTTGGGCATTTTGAAATGTGTAAACCATCTGAAGAATGTCTTGAGCTCTCGACTTGGGAGGCAAGCTCTTTCCCAAGGACGTGTCTAATACAGCTCCTATGTACTGAAGCTGTTGGGAAGGGGTCATTTGCGACTACTTGAAATTTAGGGAGAAGCCCAGTTTGTGGAGGAAGTGGCAGGTGACTTTCAGATGATCCAGTGCTTGCTCGGCAGAACGCGCTCTGATCAACCAATCGTCCAGGTAGGGGTAGACATGAATCCCCCCTCTCCTGAGGTGCGCTGCCACCACTACCCATTAACTTGGTGAAGACCCTCGGGGCGGAGGTCAACCCGAATGGCAGGACTCAAAACTGATAATGTGAGTCGCCAACTATGAACCTCAGGTATTTTCTGTGTTTGAGATGAATCGGCACATGAAAATAAGCATCCTGGAGGTCCAATGACACCAACCAGTCCTGAAGTTGAAGGGCCTGTAGGATCTGAGAAAGGGTAACCATCTTGAACTTGTCCTTTCTGAGGAACTTGTTCAAGTTTCTTAAGTCCAAGATGGGTCTCAATCCTCCGTCCTTTTTGGGGATAAAAAAATACGGGGAGTACCATCCCTTGTTCCTCTCCGCTGCAGGTACTGGTTCTATAACACCTTTCTCCAGCATCAACGGGTGTCTCCCTGGTGGATTGCTTTGAGGTTGCGTTAGAAAAGGAAGGCAGTAACCTTAGGCTATTATTTCTAGAGCCCAAACAGCTGAAGTAATGGCTCGCCATTCTTGCAGATGCTGTGACAGCCTGCCCCCTACAGGTGTTTTGTGATGCAAGTCCTCAAAGCGGTTTTGTGGCGGATGTTGCAGCCGCTGATGGCAGAGAGGCTGCAGCTGGAGCTGTTTTAGCACGTTTATCTCGTCCACCACGAGATGCCTTTTTCTGGCCCCTTTGACTGGCCATTCCTCTCGCCTTTCCATATGAGGTGTAGTAACGATAGGATCGTCCCCTCCATGACTGTCCATGCGCACGAAAAGGCTGAGGTTGCCTTATAGCAGCTCCTAAAGATTTGGCAGCTGCTTTTGAGGTCTGCAACCTCTCAAGACTCTCGTCAGCCTTGTTGCCAAAAAGGTGAGACTCGTCAAAAGGCATGTTCAGAAGGCGGTTCTGTACGTCTGGTGCGAAACCCGACTTCCGTAACCACGCAAATCTGCGCATTACTGTGCTAGTGCCCATGAACCTGCTTACACTATTTGCAGTGTCCAATCCAGATTGAAGGGATTCCTGCATGGCTTCCTTTCCAACTCTAACGATGGAAGGAACCCTTCCCTTTCTTCCCCTTCTGGTATGTACTCCGCCGCCATTGCAATGCACTCCCAAAGAGTGTACGAAAATTTTGCCAAGGCACATGAGGAGTTGCCAGATTTTAATGCCATGCTCCCGGCTGAAAATACCTTCCGTGCCCAACCATCCATACGCTTATCGTCCCTGTCTGGAGGGATAGATGGGTATGCAAGTTTGTTAGAAGCTGTGGCTGCCTGTATGACCAGACTCTCGGGAGTTGGGTGTTTGGACAGATAGCCGGGGTCGCTACTGGCCGGGCGGTATTTTGAGGTGAGGGATTTATTTACCGGAGGAATAGAATCCAGAGTTTCCCAATTCTTGGCCACCTTATTTTGCAGGGCTACATGAAAGGGTAGTACTGGGTCTTCGGTGGGACCATTGTCCAATATATCTGTTAAATCATCCTGGATGAATTGGGCTGATGGTCTAGCCCATCCTAAGTAATCTACTACCTTTGTCATTAATTGACGGTATGATGGACTGGCATGCTCTCCTGGTTCTGGTCTGCCAAAGTCCTTTTCAGGAGATGTGTCAATGCCACTTGCATTGTGTACTGATTCCACCAAGTCCCTCATTCTGCTTTCTTCTGAAATCAAGCATTCTGGGACATTTGGGGTGCCATATTCCAGTCCAAAAGGTACATTCTCCTCATCAGATCTCTCCTGTTCCTCAAAAATTGAGGTCAGGGATTTGAAAAACTCCTTTCTGGGGAGAGGCTTGAAAACCTTCTCTGGAAGAGGAGGAGGAAGAGGAAGAGGTCTAGTACCTGGCTCTGAGGAAAATACAGGTTTTATAACCTTATGCTTCTCTTTTTCTGGCTTCCCTGGCTTGGCTGGAGCCTTTGGCTCAGAGGGTTTCGGCGTCGACGTCGATAACGGCGTCGATGACACCGTGGTCGTCGACAGGGTCTGCTTCGAAGGCATCGAGGCGACCTTCGAAGATTTTCCATTCGAGGTATGATGGGTCTCGGATGCCGTTGATGACCTCGAGCGGTCGGACTCGACTCGAGCGTTTTTCACTCAATTTCCTGGAAGGTTCCCTATCCTTCCTTTTTCGATCACCCGGGTTCGAGGGCACGCGAGTGTCGGAGCGATGACGCTCCCGGCTGGCTTCCGAAGAAGGCGCGGACCGAGGCTTCGCTTTTTCAAACACCTCCATCATTTTGACCCTGAATGCTTCCCACTCTTCGGTAGACTAATGTTTCGTGGGGCATTTCATCTTTTTTGGAGACTCGTCTGACGACGAGGTGGAGGGAGACCTGTGACGTTGTTTCTTCGATCTTTTTGACGAAGACGACGAGCGATGGAAATCGCTACGGGACCTCGATCGATGTCTTTCGCGTCGAGGAGAATTCTCCTCACGGGATCTCGACGCTAGAGGTTTTTCGATCGGTTTTTCGACCTACTTGTAGCTTTCCTCTCCTCTCTCGCAAGGCCTTCCCCGTCATCGCCTGACACTTCGTACAGACCTCCATGTTGTGGCCTTCTCCGAGGCACCACAAACACTCTCGATGCGGGTCCGTGATCGACATTTTTGACCCGCACGATTTGCACTTTTCGAATCCCGATTTCGGGGTCGTGGTCGATGACGAGGACATATTTCGTTATTATATATTCTCACAGAACTCGAGGCGCGCCGAATGTCCGAAGCAACCTATACTGCGGGAAAACAGAACTGAGGCCAACGGGCGCCGCGCGTGCTACTTATACACCCGATGACGTCACCCTTGACGGAGGCCTTCGAGGGACCATCGACTCGACATCGACGCACGGCACCCTCTGCCGAAAAAAAACTATTCTGAAAAGCAGCAAAGCTGGATGGAATACATCTAAGATGAGGAATATGTTGGAGGACACAATCCACTCGAAAGCAGAATTTGAAGAGGATTCGTGCTTGCATCGGGTGCCAGTGCAGTACGATGAAGGTTGGGTGATGTGGTAGAGTTTGCATAGTCATTTGATGAGTCTTGCTGCAGCATGAAGGACTCATCTCAGGCGTGCCACCAGGGCAGTCCCCGGAAGGCCATCCAAAAGGGCACTGCCATAATTTAGGTGGGAAAGGACCAACGCTAGGACAATAAATCTGAAGGTGTTTTTCTGGGATGAAGGGCTTGATTTTCCACAGGAGAGAAAGTTGGTACCAAGCTGTTTGTGTCTTCCTTGCTTTGTGTTTTTCGAAGGAGAGGTGTCAGTGGATGTTGAACCCAAGGGCCTTATCAAATGTGGCCAGCTGAGGTCTGAAGCCCTTGAGGTTCATAGCAAAGAGCCACATCTGGATGTCAGGGAGTTCAGTGTTGTTGACCAGCAGTAAGAATTCAGTCTTGGAGGGGTTGAGCTTCAGGTAAACGCTGGACATCCAGGGCTGGATCAATGTGTGGTAGGCCTTGAGCATGTGGATTTCTTCAATGGAGGATATCTTGAAGAAGAGCTGCGGGTCGTCTGCATATAAGTGGATGTAGATGATGTGTGGAGTCAGGAAGGTCCCACGCGGTTCCATGTAAAGATTGAAGATCACACGGGAGACAAAGGCTCCATGGGGGACTCAATAGGTGCTGGGCAAAGACGGTGATCGGGAGGAATCATTTTGTACAAATTGGGAACTATTAGCAAGGTAGGATTTGAACCAGCTGAGCATGATCTTGCTGATCCCCATGCAGCCATTTAGATTGTCGGCGAGTGTCTAGTGGTTTACTGAGAAGCAAGGATGGCCAATATCAGGGATTTTAAAAGGCATTTCGATCATCTTGATGGTAACTGTTTCGGTGTGAGAATGTTTAAAAGTTCACAAAATCTGCAGAGGACAAAGTAACATTAGAAAAGCAAATCAGAAAACATTGTAATTTCTATTTGTAAAAAGGTGGCAAAGAACCCAATTGCCCAAACTGCCACAAGAATTGTGACACTTCCCACCAGGACATACACATGCTACTTCAGGGGGGTGGGAGGGTTATAGGCATATTTAAATATAAATCAAAAGGAGTGTTTCAATGCAATCAATGCCCTTCCAGATATCTCATGATTATTATAAAAATATGTGGTAATGCATGCTGCTGAGACCGACAAATAATCATACAAGGTGAGTTGCACATTCTTAGGCTTACAGTGATTGAAAGAGGGGTGGAGGACACTTCCTGTATACACAGCTAATGTTCTCGTTTAAGATATGATGGACCCAGCCCGTTCGAATGTATTTACAATATGCGGTCTAAATTGGCTACAGGAGATCTGTGTAGCTCTACAATTCCCACCAACCCCATCCGCCTCACCCAGTAATAAGACCAATATTTCCCTCAGAAATCTAGTGAGCGCTCCTCTGCACTTCAAAGTCCAAACACAGTCTAGAAACAACAACATATCTTTTTCCAATGTTTTAATGAGTTGCTCTGTATTACACTCATAATTACAAAAGAATAAGAATTCATAAAAATATTTTCTGTTCATAATACGCACTTAAAGTACTTGAGCAGGTTTTGTGGTTGCTGCCCCTGATGCACCTCTTGGCCGCAGTGGGTGGAGGGAGCAAGTTCAATAAGGGGGTGATATGGTTTTTGTATTAAAGGTGGCTGCCGAATAGAAGGCCCAATGGGAGCATTTACAGCAGAGAGCTGAAGCCAAGATCCGCTTGAAGGTAAAACCAAAGTTTGGTACAAAGGAACATGAAATGAGGGCGAATCAACGCTGTAGAGCAGCAGTGTGATGAAGTAGCAATAGCAGTGCTGCAAATTTGCTTCTCTCTAACAGACAACCCCTGCCAATGAGATCGAAGGCTGGTGGTACTGCTGCTCCTGCTGGATGTAACAAACTGAATGAATGATTGGCACATTACCAGGTTTGAGGATACAGTGAGGGTCTGGGTCTTGCCAGAATCTCTGAATGTCAATCCGTCAATGGACACAAGCAGTCCCCTGCCACTCCTGGAAGCATTCCTAAAATACAGAACCAGATGTGCCCAGAGGGTTGACCAATATCTCCCTGCTCCAGGTGTAAATGAGGAACCCTGTATTGAGGGGTAATGGATCATCTCTCAGACACAAGTCTTTGCATTAATCCAGCATCGCTGGCTGCCCAATGACTGCCTCCTCAAATACCCAGTTAGAAGCCTCCAAACTCATAAAGCCTGTGTTGCCAACAGTACCCTGGTATTGTCCTGCACCAGAACCAGAGCCTGGCTGAAATCAGTCCAGTTGTTGGCACAAGTACAATATGGGATAAAAACCCCAGACAATCGGATTGGCATCCTCTGAGAGAAGGATTGAGGCAGCACTATCCACAGCTCCTCCTTTAAGATCTAGCCATGTTGTCCCGTGGGCTCCAGTCAGGAAGGCAGTGGAAGGTGAGGGGCTGAGGTGAACTATTGGTGTCCAACAGATGCCAGGAGCATGCATCCTCAGAGGTATTCTTGAAGAAAGTGCAGAAGGGTAATCTCGTAGTGCTCTCCAGACTCAGGGCATCGAATGCTGTGCCTCTCATTTGGATATATCTAAGAAAGAATAAAAGAATTTTCAATAAGAACAAGTAATCAACTAACATATACGACACTAGCAGTTCACAGCCTGAACAACACCTTCTTGTATCCCTTCATGTATAGGAATAGTGAGATGGTAGGTACAGTTCAACTCTATGCCTGCAGTTCAGGATTTCTCAAACACCAGCAAGGACTCTTCAATTCAACCACTTTGACAGACCTGAACTGCACTTCCAGTAGCTTTTTTGTAAATGTTTCAAATAACTAAATACAAGAAATGACTTTTGTGATAATCGGCAAAGGACAAAACAGAGTTAAACCATTCCTTCCCAAAGGCTATGATCTGTAAATGTTTTGTAACACGTTGAGTTACAGATTCATATGAGATGCATAATACTGCCTTCAAGTGTCGAGACTCACCAGGGCATAGCTGTGGCTCCTACAGGCCTTTGTCGTTGCTGAACCAGGACAGTAAGATACGGACGGCTGTCCTGGCAAATAGATTGCGGAAGGTAATTGGCAAACTAATACACCCAGACCAAACAGGTCTATGTCCCGAATAGGAATATAACTCACAACCACAGGCGACTTCACCGGGTGGTCGAATGGGGAGGTAAAAATGAAGGTGAAATGGCTATTGTGTCTTTAGACGCGGTAAAAGCTTTCGACTCGGTTAGGTGGCCGTGGCTGTTGGCGGCTCTTGGTGGGTACGGAGTCGGGCCAGGTTACATCAGGTGGGCAAAGATGCTATACAGTGAGCCGCTGGCCAGAGTTCGAACAGGAGCAGTGATATCTGAGAGATGGCAACTAAGCAGAGGTACCAGGCAGGGGTGCCCCTGGTCCCCGATGTTGTACATTCTAGCTCTGGAGCCCCTGGCAATATACCTTAGGCAACAATATGAGACGATAGGTAATGAGGTAGGGGGGAGGGACACCTAATATCCCTATATGCGGACGATTTGTTATTATACTTGAAATACCCGGAAGAAAATCTCCAATACATTCTGGAAGTGATGGAGAGGTATGCGGGGCTGTCTGGCATAGTGGTGAATCCCCAAAAATCTAGCATATTCCCGCTAGGTAGCTATAAGGGAACCCCTGTAGAAAGGTTACCGGTGTTGCAAATACCATGGGCGGTTAGTTCTTTCCGTTACCTTGGGATAGATGTGTATCACACGGCAGAAGAGGAACATAAGCACAATACTGAGATAGCCATTGAGAAAATCCGTAAATGTATGAAGTTTTGGGAGAAGTTGCCCTTGGCTATGATGGGACGAGGGGCACTGCTTAAGATGGTGGTCCTGCCTATGCTTCTACATTATTTCAGTAATATTCCACATATGATACCCAAGAAGTTTTTTGCTAAATTGAACAGTTTGTGTAGGGACTTCCTGTGGCATGGTACCCGGAATAGAGTGGCGCTATGGAAGTTGCAGAACCTCTATGAAAAAGGGGGTATCAAACTGCCTAATTTTGAGGTTTATTATGTAGCGAGTCAATTACAATATGTGGCCAAATGGCTCTCTGATGAAGCGACCCCTGAACTTAGGTTGTTTGGGCAGGACTGTGCCCCGTTTTACTTAAGGGAAATTATTTGGGTCAGAAATGAAGGCGAGCCCTGGGATGATGATGCTTGGGTGGAAAATGTGGCGTCGAGCATGCCGGATGATGGAAGACCCATTCCCGTGCTCCCCGCAGGTGCCGCTGGTTGCTTTAGCAGGGGGAGATAGGCAGCTGAGGGTGATTATTAGAACCTACTGGGAATCGGTTGGGCTGGTAACGTTAGGGGATATTTGGCAAGAGGGGACCATCAGAGATTTTGAAGGACTTGGGGAGGAGGTGGGATTGCATACGGGCCAATATGTTACGTATCATATGTTGGTGCAGAAAATTCGGAAAACATGGCCTGAAACAGTGTTGACAGAGGAACCAGACGCTATTATGGGGACAATATATGACATATCGGAAGGGGGGCATGAGATTTCTAGATTGTATGAGATAGTGATGACTAAGGTTGGGAAAGAATTGACACATTTGAGATTGGACTGGGAAGCAAAGGTGGGAGCCCAGATGGAGGATGGGGTATGGGAACGTGCCCTGGGATACCACAAGAAAGTGTCAAGAAATGCCAGACTAAAACAAATACAGCTGTATATAACACAGAGCATATATGACTCCTCTGAGGATATCTAAGTTCGGAAATGTTGGGCGACAGGCGTGCCCCAAGTGCGACAAGGAAAATGCTGACATGACACATATGTTTTGGTCATGCCCAGTAATTGAGTGCTTCTGGGGAGAAGTAGCACAAAAACTAGCAGAGAAGGGGTCACGCTTGTCATAGACACGGCTTGGGCCTGCTTGCTGGGAGGGTTCCCCAGATCACGGAAGCTTAAACATGTTGGGAAACTGAAAGATTTGGCATATGTGCTTGCAAAGCGGAGAATTGCCATGGGATGGAAAAAGTGTCACAAGCCACGGGTGGAGGTGTGGTGGAGGGAGTTGCAGAAATGGGCGGAAGCTGAAACGGTGGTATGGCAAGAGGCGAGTAGCATGAGTGGGGAAGAAGAAGTGAGTACCCTGATGGCATGGAAATTATTAAATAGCAGAACTGTTCGGAACAATATTGGATCCAGCGGAATCCGAGGAAAGCGAGACCCTGTAACATGTAGCAGATACTGAATGCGAAGAACAATTAGGCTCCTAAAGGGGGGTGGGATTGAGGGAGCAGTGGTTAGACACTAAATGATGTTTATGTAACGGTTGTTACTTGCACTGCGTGTTTGGTTTGTATTGTTGGTTGGTTTGAATAAAATCAATAAAACATTTTAAAAAAAAATTAAATTAAAAAAAAGTGTCGAGACTCGAAAACACAACATTTTGAAGGGTACAAAGTTAAGTCGATGCCCATAACATTGCGCACAGTAGACACCATTTCTTTATTTTATCCACTCTGCTGGGTGTGTTAATGCCAATTTCTGAAGATGTAAACTTTTCTCCTCAGACTGGTGCTTCACATATGAATCTATAACAAATGAGGAGCATAACTGTTTTGGGCCTGTTAACTGTCTTTTGGTTCGCCGTAGCCCCATTCTAGCTCAAATTCGAACTCACACCTGCTTCTTCTCAGCCAAGCCCCCATCCCTTTCCTTTCTGCTCACCCACTGTCTCTCTCTTGGGTCACCCACTTTCTTCACTCTATAACTTGCCTAATTCTTCTGCCCTCCCATCATGCATCTTGACTTCACTCCATTCCTCCTTGAACTCACAATTCTCCTTCCGAGCCTTCAGCCTCAACACACTGCCTCAACTTCCGCTTACAAGTAAATAAATAAATACCCAAACATTATGAGAACCAGGAGAGGAGGGGGGGACTTTTCTTTTTAAGAGCGTCCTTAGGAAAGATTGTCTTACTTCCCTCTCCTATGAAATCAGACCATGTGTTTATCTTTTTAACAGACATTGCTAAGCTACCCTTTTTCTCTGTTTGCTATGTACAATGATTGTTCGTTATGAACTGAACTGCGCCAGAAACGTCTATTAGCGCTTCTACCATCAGAGGTAACTGGGCAGTTGGACTAAGGCCAGTGGATCATGCTAGCGTAGGCCGGATTGGAGAATGAGCCATTTAGAGAAGCTGGATGTAGTCTCAGGAGTGGAGGGGTTAGACCGGAAATACATCTAATGAGTTAAAGTGAAGCAGAAGTGCATTGCCGAACATCATTTCCTAGCATAGATAGGGGAGACTTACTGAGGTGTCTGTCTGAATAAAGCTCTCTGTCCAACGTGAAATGCCGGTCGGGCCAGAAGACTTAGTCTAGATGTTGTCGATGAGTCATGTGGTTGATGCCCTATACAAAAGATGGGTCTGGAGGATGAGTAGAGTTAATAGACAGGATTCTGTTTGACTTGCAAGCCAAATAATAAATCAACTTTTTATACCATCACCAAAAATGAGAATGCAAGTCTGATTACGAAACACTCCAACCTGATCTATCACCCTTGCCTATCACATAACATCTGCCCCTCTACCCCAACTCCTATCGCTCTTTCACTTGGCCTCTGGTATGCAAAAATCCCCCTGCATTCTGTGATTGTGATTTCCAAAGGCCAAGTCACTCTGCAACAGGCCTTCCTAAATCACTGATCACTCTTATCACCCTCAACTTCCACTTCTTGCTATCACAGAATCTTGATCTCCCTGCATGTGTCTGCCACAGTAGCAGCTGCCCAGACCAACTCTGCTACCGTCTACCACTCTCCCAGACCTGTGGCGGTGTGGTTTTCCATATCAAAAATGCCCTCAACACAGCCTCCTCCATCCCTGTCCGACATCATCAAATCCTCTTTAGAATATGCCTTTATGCAACTCCTCATGCTCCCCTCACTGTTCTGGCTATCAAACCTCTTGTCCTCTCAAAGTCTTCTGATCTGAACCTTCTCCTTGAGTCGCTTCCTATTGATCTCCCCATTGTCATTGCTCGGGGACCTTCACCTTCCAAAGCCCTCGACAGACACACACCTTTAACTTAACTCCCTATCTGACCACCCCTCTACTACCTCCACAACCAGCCTACCCTCAATGGTGGGAAGTCTCTTGACCGTGTCTTTCTCTCTAATTCACCATCATCTTCTGATCTCTCTATTGACCCCCTCTCGCTGTGGTCAGTCCATTGTTCACTTTACAATGTTGGTCCCGCCACCCTATTCCTCTTCCCCCCTCTTTAATGACTAAGAGGAAAACAGGCAGGTACTTTGATAATGTGAGGACCTCACTCCTTGTGTCTCTTTTCTATTCATGCCTGTTCCACTGACCATGCTTTTTCTGACTTTCACTATGCACTTATATTCCCCTTAATCAACGCTATCCTGTTCGCAAAATCACACATTCCCATCCCCCCGCACTGGTCATAAATGAGATTCAGATCGTCAAGACAAATATGTGCTGTGACCTACAATGCTGGGACAATTCACAGACTACTACCTTACTCCAAACCTATAAAAAAAGTCCCTTGCTCCCCTCGCCTCTGCACTGGACTCTGTCAAATCCTCCAACTTCACAAACCTAATCTCCTTCCATCGCAAACACATCTACCCTCCAAGCTTTGCTCACACCTCACCATTGCCTCTGGCCTTTCTGCAAATGACATTGCTTACTCATTTTCCTCTCCTCCAACCTCTTCTACTCTCAACTACTTCTTCCATACCTCTCCTATTGAAGAACAAATTACTTACCCCTCTGGAATGTTCATTCGGATAGACGTTCCTCCCGCGGATTCATCATCTTTGATATCTATAGCCCAGTGCAACTGCTCTTTGGAAAGCATTCCGCCGCATGGGGTGCAGAGCTGCTCCGCCCAACACCATTAACACCGAACAGGAGGTTGGGGCTAGTGCATAGAGGAGGCCCATGACCTTAGTTCCACCCTTATTCCATAGCACTCTGATGCTGAGGGAGTGTAGGACCAAGGTATACTATCGGCTAGGAGGGGCAGGTAGTGAGTGAGATGAGAATCTGTGGGTAGAATGTCCATCAGAAAGAACATTACCGAGAGGTAAGTCATTTGTTTGTCTAATGGAATCCTTCCTCCTGCAAATTCCTCATCTTTGATAGACTCCTAAAGCAGTACAATGACCTGCAGGTAACCAAGTACACCACCTAAATCAGAAAACTCAGAAGGACTGCCCAGCCATAAAGAGTGTCCTGACCAGACGGAGAATCCAAACAGTATTGCTTAGCGAATGTGTACACAGAAGCCCACTTTGTTGCCCAGCAAATGTCCAGAACAGGAACTCTGCATTGCAGAGAAGATGTGGCAGCCAGTCCTCTGGTGGAATGAGGCCTGAGACACCAAGGTACAGCCTTATCAGCTAGATCATAGCATTAGGAGATGCAGAGAATGCTCCATCCCAACAGGGTCTGTTTGTAAACTAATAAGTTACTTATATGTAACTCCTGTTCTCCAGCATTGGTATCTTTCATAGATTCACATACTGTTTGAATATTCCAAGTCAGGCTGGGAATCCTCGGTAACAGTAAAGCAGATTACATTTAAAATGTAAAACTGCTGTCACTTAGTGCTCTATTGGAGTAATATTGGGTCATAATATCCCACAGCCAATTGACAGGTCACCCGTAGCTCCACCCTAGAGGCCATCTTCAGATTTGTGAAGCACATGTAAACGTGGCAATGTGAGCTAAGAAGAGACATAGGTAGGTGGGAAAGTAGCATGTAAATCTATGACAGATACCAATGCTGGAGAATAGGAGTTACAGGTAAGTAACTTATTCCTTCTCCAGCATTAGTTCTTTCATAGATTCACTTGCTGTTTGAACAGATTACAAAGCAGTACACACAATCCGAACAATGGGAGGAGGTAAAGCTCACTTGAACACTCACTTCAGAAAAAACACTCACCTCACCCAAACAAGTCGCAGTGCACTGCTTGGCAGACCCTGGACTCCTCTGTGGAATCTGTCGACGCAGTATAACCGATCTCCATGTGGCAGCCCTGCCCAGCATGTTCAGCAGGGGGACACTGGAGAAGAAAGCTATGGTAGCAGCCAAAGCCCTTGTGGAACGACCCCTCTGCCTGCCAGGGAGATGCCCGTTAGCCAGCTGATGACAGTAGGAAATGCAGGAGGACAGCCACCGTGCAGTGGATGACTTAGAAAGAGTATTGCCGATGCAAGACGGAATGAAAGCCACAAAAGCTGCAAAGACACGTGAAAGCCTTTATTGCAAGAAACTTCGAATGTCAGGGCTCGTACCACATCGAAGAAGTGCAATGAGCATACCGCAAGATACAATAGAGAACCAAATGAGACAGGCATCACCACAGGTTTATGTAGAATGAAGACGGAACCCTGGGTATGAAAGTTTGGTTAATGCGAAGTACCGCATTGGATCTATAGAAAGTCAAGTAGGGCGTTTGAACGAGAGAGCCTGAATTTCCTCCACACATCTCGCAGAGATGATGGTAAAAATAAGAGCAGTCTTCCAGGACAAAAACATCAGAGAGGCCTTGTGTAAAGGCTCAAAAGGAGGTCCCATGAGATTGGAGAGGACCACATTCTACTCCCATGCTGGAGCAGGTGCTTGGAGTGGAGGGAAAGAGCAGTACTGCCCTCTAAGGAAATCCTTGATGAGCCTGTGCAAGCAGAGAGAAGGCTTCCCATGGGAACACAAACCTGCCAGGCATACCTTGATGGAAGAGTGAGCCAGACTGGCCCACTCCAAGGACAAGAGGTAGAATAAGACATCCAGAGCCTGCACATGGAAGGGGTTGACGCCACAACCAAAACAAGTGGAGAAACGCTTCCACTTGGTCTTGTAGCAGGAAACGTTGGAGGAAGCCTGGGCTTTGGCTGGAATATCACGACATTCAGAGGCAAAGGTATACTTCCAAACTAAGAAAGCAAGATCCAGGCAGGGTCCAAGTGTAGCACTGCTACCTGGATTGGAGGTTGACCAGCGCAGGTAGCTTGATGGAAGGTGCCGACAAGAGGCTGAGGAGATCAAAGAACCAGTATTGCCTCAGCCAAACTGGGGCCACCAAGAACAGTTTGCACTGATGCAGTATGAACACATCAATCGAGGGACGAGAGGAATTGGAGGAAACGTGTACAGGAACATTACTTCCCACTGGAACGTGAAGGCACCCACCAGACTCTTGCATGATGGAATCTGCTGGCCAACGCCACACATTTCTTGTTCCCCTGGTTGCAAAGAGGTCTACATCTGGAGTTACGCACCTGCGGAAGACGTGACAAACCCGTTTGTTCAGACGTTCCCACTCAAGGCAGGACTGCAAATTCCCTGTTGAGAGAATCCCGCCACTACGCTGTATATCCCTGGCAGATGGAATGGGATAAGGAAGAGATTGTGGTCCAGAGCCCAAGTCCAAAGGGCTTGAGCTTCTACCAACAGAGCAGAGGACAAGGTGCTGCCCTGTTTACGGTTGTAACCATTGTGGTTCTGTTGTTGGTAAACACCTGGACCACATGGCCCTGAAGCTGCTGTAGAAAAGATTTTAGGGCCCAGAACAGCACGCAATTCCAGGATGTTGATGTGCAACGCCTTCTCCGCTTACAGTCATTGAACCCTGGCATGGTAATGGCCCGTGTGGGCTCACCAGCCCTCTAGAGATGAGTCTGTTGTGACTGAACTAGTGGTCTGGCCGATGAAAGGGTGCTCCTCAGGTAAGATTGGAGAAAAGCATCCGCCAGCAAAGAGCATTGCGAAAGAGGCACGCCAAATGAATCCGGTCTTCCATGCGCCAGGAGACTTGTTCCCATCGTGCATCGAGGAACTCCTGGAGAGGCCTCATCCGGTGCCTGCAAGGCTGGATTAGAGGAATGCAGTATGACATCATCCCCAGTAGGGACTTCAAAGACCGGTCTGATGCCAACGTCCTCTGCGAAAGCAGTAGAGATTTTGCAAGGAGGGTCTTTACACTGGAGAACCCAACCTTCCTCTCGCGAGAGAAGATCCTCTCTTTTGGGAAAACCTACTGGAGGACAGATGTAGAAGGTTCTGGTACCACGCTCTCCTGGCCCAATCCAGAGCAATGAGGATCAGACGGGACCCGAACCGTCATAACCTCCTTAGAACTTGAGAAATGATGGGGATCGGAGGAAACACGTACAGAAGCGGGAATAACCATTCCATGATGAACGCGTCTCATAGAGCTCCTCTCAGAGAAAATTCCCTCGATCAGTACCTTTCGCACTTCTGGTTGGCACTGGTCACGAACAGGTTTACCCACGGGGTTCACCAAAGGACAAAGATATCTTGAAGAGCTTCCTAAGCTAGTTCCCACTCGTGGGAGACTGCGCCCTGCCTGCTCAGAGTGTCCGCCGCCATATTCTCCTCTCTGGCCAGATGAACCGCCGCCAGGGAGATTCCTTCCTGAATTGCCCAGAACCAGAGCTGCATGCCTCCCTGCACAGAGGGAGTGACCCTACACCTCCTCTCTTGTTGAAGTTATGCATGGCCACCGTGTTGTCCGTCATTATCGGGACAGTCCACCCCCGCACAGACGAGAGGAAAGCTTTCAGTGCTAGCCTGATTGCTCTCAGCTCGAAATCATTGATGTGTAGTTTGGACTCCGATGGAGACCACGACCACTGATGGCCAGATCGTTGGCATGAGCTCCCCATCCTGTGAGGGAAGCGTCCATCACTACTGTTGCCTCCGGCCATGGTTGCCAAAAAGGCTCCCCTTTCATGAGATTGTCCTCGCTGGCCCACCACAGACGATCCTGGGAGATGTTGACCAGAACAGAAAGGAGATCCGACATCCAGCCCGAGAACTGGGGCCATTGAGTCCGGAGAGCCCACTGAAGGGATCGCATTCGCAGTCAGGCCTCTGGAACCAGAAAAATGCAGGAAGCCATGAGGCCGAGCAACCTTTAGAATTCGATAGCCGGATGACTCTGGGCTTGTTGAAATTTGATGACCATCTGGAGAATGTGTTGAGCACTCACCAAGGGTGACGAGCACATCCCCAAGGACAAGTCCAACACAGCCCCAATGAACTGAAGCTGTTGGGAAGGTGTCATATGCAACTTCTTAAAATTGAGGGAGAAGCCCAGCTTGTGAAGGAAGTTGCAGGTGACACAGATGATCCAAGGCTGGTTAGGGAGAACGTGCCCTGATCAGCCAATCGTCCAGGTAGGGGTAAACGTGAATCCCACCTGAGATGCGCTGCCACCACCACCATGAGCTTGGTGAAGACCCTCGGGTGGAGGTCAACCTGAATGGCAGGACTCTAAATTGATAGTGCGAGCCACCAACCGCGAACCTCAGGTATTTTCTGTGTTTGAGATGGATCGGCACATGAAAATAAGCATCCTGCAGGTCCAGTGACACCAACCAATCCTGAAGTTGGAGGGCCTCAAAGATCTGAGAAAGAATGACCATCCTGAACTTGTCCTTCCTGAGGAACTTGTTCAAGTATCGTAAGTCCAAGATGGGTCTCAGTCCTCTGACCTTCTTTGGAATCTAAAAATACAGAGGGGAATACCAACCCTTTCTTCTCCGTCACAGGCGCTGGTTCTATAGCGCCTTTCTCTAGCAGGGTCAAAATCTCCTGCACAAGGAGAGGATCTGGAACCCTCAAAGAGTGCTTCCCTGGTGGATTGTCGTGAGGTCGTCGTAGAAAAGGAAGGCAGTAGCAGTGGGCAATTGTTTCCAATCATTCCAATCGTTTCCAGAGCCCACGCATCTGAAGTAATGGCTTGCCATTCTTCTAGATGCTGAGACAGCCTGCCCTCTACCGGTGAACAATGAGACAAGACCTCAGAGCGGTTTTAAAGCGGCTGGGGCAGCAATTGATGGCAAAGAGGCTGCTGCTTGAGCATCTTTGGCACCTCTACCTCTACCACCTGGAGGAAACTTACGCTGGCCCTTTTGACTGGACAGCCCTCTCGCCCTTCGAAATGAGGAGTAGCAAAAGGAACCACCCCTCCATTGCTGTCCCCTAGGACGAAAAGGCGGATGTTGTCTAACAGCTGCGCCCAAAGATTTGGCAGCTGCTTTGGAGGTCTGCAACTTCTCAAAGCTCTCGTCAGCCTTGCGGCCAAACAGATGAGCTGTCAAAAGGCATGTTGAGAAACGGGCCTGCACATCAGTTGCAAACCCGGACTTCCGCAACCACGCAAGCCTGCGCATCACAGTGCTCGTAGCCATGGACCTGCTGACACTATCCGCAGTGTCCAACCCAGACTGAAGGGATTCACACATGGCATCCTTGCCATCCTTCACAACAGCTAGAAAGCCATCCCTTTCTTCCCCTTCGGGAATATGCTCAGCCGCTAAAGAGATGCAATTCCACAGAGTATGCGAAAACATTGCTAAGGCACAGGTGGAGTTGGCCGATTTCAACACCATGCTCCCAGCAGAAAAAACCTTGCCTGCCCATCCATCCTGCACTTATCGTCCCTATCAGGAGGGATGGTAGGGTACGCTGCCTGCTTCGAGGTGGCCATAGCCGTCTGAACCACCAAACTCTCCGGAGTGGGGTTTGTGGACAGGTAGCCGGGGTCGCTACTGGATGGTCGGTATTTGTTCATTAACGACTTGTTCACTGCCGGAATACTCTCAGTGGTGTTCCAAGTAGCAGCCACCCTCTTTTGCAATGCCACATGAAATGGCAACACTGTGTCAGTGGACGGACCCTGGTCCGAAATATCTTTAAGATCATCTTGATCAAACTGCAGCGGAGGCCTGGCCCAGCCCAGGTACTCCACAAGTCTCGACATTAGTCTTCGATAAGAGGAGTTGCCATGATCCCCCAGATCCGGCTTGCCGAATTCCATCTCAGGGGAAATGTCAAGGCCACTGGCATCATGCAAAGATTGACACAGATCCTCCATGTGACTCTTCAGAGATGAGACACTCCGGAATACCAGGATTACCATACGGAAGACCAAAAGGACCAACATCCTCCTCAGACCTTTCTTCATCCTCATAAATGTCCTGGAGAGACTTAAAGAAGTCCCTCCTTGGGAGAGAAGTACACCTCTTCTCAGTCACAGTCCTCACAGACTTAGAAGTAGCATTCCTCTGAGGATGAAAAGTAATAGCGTCTCACCAGGGGCCATATCACAAGTGGGTCAGAGCGAGAATAAAAAGGATGCCTAAACACAGTGGAACAGGCTCACACGCCGCACCACAAAGAGATCAAGTGAAGGCAAGCCAATGTTCCAGAATCCACCTCTGAGGATAAAATATTACTAAATGCCCCTCAGGGGGCCACATCACAAGTGGGACAGTAGAGCGATAAGAAGGTCTGCAAGCGGAGGCTCAAGA
The DNA here is from genome assembly GCF_040938575.1 of Ambystoma mexicanum. Taxonomy (NCBI): domain Eukaryota; kingdom Metazoa; phylum Chordata; class Amphibia; order Caudata; family Ambystomatidae; genus Ambystoma; species Ambystoma mexicanum. The sequence goes on along the minus strand of NC_090921.1, from coordinate 496,127,819 downwards.
ACCCACCTCTGCGGATGAAAAGTAATAGCGCCTCACCAGGGGCCACATCACAAGTGGATTTCGAGCAAAGGGAACTACCAAAGATCCCCAAAAAGTGAAAAAAGGGCTCTTCCTGCCGGCTTCGTCAGAAGGCACATACAGAACTGTGCCTTGGGACTGAAATAGCTGCAACATCTGCACCCGAAAGGCATCCCATTCCTCTGGGGTCGAGAATTTGGTGGGGTAGGACACCTTTTTCGAAGAGGCGTCGTCCGAAGAGGACGAGGAAGGCGAACGGTGACGTCGCTTACTGGACCGCCGCTAAGAAGAGGACGAGTGACATGAACCACGGCGGGACCTGGAGCGCTTAGACTTCTTGCGACGAGGAGAGTCCCCTCTCGACTCGTCGGTTGAAAGACCAACCAACTTGGATTTATGGGGCTTGAACACCCTTCCTACCTTCAATTTCCCCTTACGTTCCTGCAAGGCATTTGCAGTCAACGACTGGCACTTCGAACAGTCATCCGTAGCGTGGTGCTCGCCCAGGCACCACAGACAAATTCTATGCAGATCCCTAATTGACATCTTTGAGCCGCAGTCCTGACCTTTCTTGAAGCCAGACCGCGAGATCGTCGGGGTAGAAGAAGAAACAGTAACCACGAGGCACGCAGAGTTTTACGAAGCAAACACATTTGCGGGAAAAACGGAACTGAGGCTACTGGCACCATGCGTGCTACTTATAACATCCAATGACGTCACCCTCGACGGAGGCCTTGGAGGGACATTGACCCGACGCCATCGATGCATGGCGCCCTCTGCCGAATAAATTTCCGAAGCAGCACAGCTGTGGACATTACATGTCATAGATGAGGAGTACGTTGGAGGACACAATCCATTCGAAATGCCCTTTCTCGTGAACACATGTCCGAAAACCCACCACACACCTATTATTCTTGACATGCGCCCCTCAAATAACCTCATTCATCACAGGGACTGGCTACACATTGCCATCTTTTAAAAAGACTCATTCATATTTAGCAACCACACCCACCATACACATCCTTTACCGCACTCTCACTCAGCTGCCCCCCTCAATTACACCCATCCAACTCATTTACCGTTCCCAACAAACCAACCCAACTTTCACACGAATGGTCTGACTTAACCACTAACAATAATAGCAGCATTGTGTCAACATCTACCTGGACAATTGACACCCCGTATTCACCCTCTACTCTCCACCTAGGACCTCACCCAACCCATCACCTACCCCCCCACCCACCCACCCCCCCTATGCACCCAAACACCCACCCACCCACACACACTTAGCGTTACATTTCTATGGAACCCCATTCTTTTTGCTTGTTTTTGACTTTCTGGGGGTCAGTAAAAACCTTCTTTACTTCCCTTGCATGTTTTGCTCATTTTTGCGGGGAAACTGACTAGTCCCTAAGATTGTTAGTATGTCTGTCTTTAGGAATTCTTGTATGTTTACAATTGCTCACATCACCTTACAGTAAAGTGCAGTTAGGATGCTTTCTACCTTTTCCCCCCCCCCCATGTTTTTATAAATTTTCCATATACAAACACATAACCATAGATCATCCCCCAACTCCCCCTCCCCTCTGTCCTCCCCCCGGAAGATCATCAGAGTTCTTTCAATTAGAGTCATCTCATGGTTCGAAAATGTCTGTTATTCTTATTTTGTGCGGGCACCATTGTTCCATATAGTCCGATTGTAGGTAATCTCAAAACCGTTCCCCATTCCTTCATGAAGGATCCACTTGTACCCTGAATGGTGTGTATTAGCTTTTCCATTGACATCTGCAACCAGACCTTCTGTAGCCAAGTGTACACTAGTGGTGGGTCTCGTCGTTTCCAGTTTTGGGCGATCGCCACCCATGCCGCTATAACTAACCCCATGAAGCTTCTCCATTGCGATTTCGTGTATCGCTTTGCTGTCTGGTCTTTCATCCCGCATAACCAAACCTTCTCCCCCAGCTGCTCTACATTCTGGAAAATTGCCTGCATTTCTGATTTTACATCTGACCAGAAGCCCTTGATCCCCGGGCAGTCCCACCATATGCGCAGCCATTTACCATCCCTGTTCCAGCCTCTCCAGCAGCATTTGGGGGTACATTGAGTGCAGCTTTTCAGGTGGGTAGTGCCATTGGGTTAGTACTTTTGTCCACATTTCCCTTGTTTGGGCCGATCTAGTCATTTTAGGGATGCTGTTCCACAGATCTTCCCATTGTTGTTTTGGTATAGCTTTCCCCAACGTTTTCTCCCATTTTAACATACAAGTCCATTTAACTTCTTCATCGTGGGAATTGATGAAGTTGTAAAGTGACAAAACTAATTTCTTTACCCCGGGTCAGTAATTATGTATTTTTCAAAGGGGGTGAGGTCCCTCGTGGCCGCTTGCCTAACCTCTGGAGTCGCCAGCCAGTGCCTGAGCTGGTCATATTTATATTTGTCAGATTCGCTGAGGTTTAAGAGTGTTTTACAGGCCTCGCCTATTTTTGTGCATCCCGCCGTCTCCCATTTCTTAAAGGGCCCCTTTTCCATACCCGGTGGGAACTGGGGGTTCCTGAGGAAGGGTGAAAAAGGTGCTAGTCCTGTGGTCAAGACCCCCCCTCCGTGTTTGATCATCCCATACTTCTTGCGTGGTCTTCATGACTTTGCTAATGTGGAGGTTTGGATGCCTGTGTTGTTTTGTTTTCCAGAGCATTTCCACCAGTGGGGATCTGGCCAATGCCAAGTCTTGTTTTGCCCAAATTGTTTGTTGGTCTTCCCCCAGCCATTCCTTTAATACCCTTAGTTGCGCTGCTTGATAGTATTTCAGAAAATGTGGGAGGGACAAGCCACCTGCTCGTGTTGGTGCTGTAAGGACTGCTCTGGCCATCCTTTGGGGTTTCTTTTTCCATATATACAACGAAATTACCTTATTGAGTGTTTTAAAAAAGGACCTAGGAACCATGATTGGTAGGGACTCGAACAAGTATAACAGCCTGGGGAAGAGTATTCATCTTTACTGCCTGTATTCGACCCCACCAAGAAACCGCTAGTGGATTCCAGCATTCCAGGTCCATTCTTATGGCTTCTAGTAGTGGGGGATAGTTTTGCTTGTAGAGCAAGTCCACCCTGTGCATCATTGTAATTCCTAGGTACTTAATCCCTTTTTCTGCTATTTTCAAATTTAATGCAGCTGCCCCCCTTTCCATTTCCCCTCTATCCACAGCCAGGATTACAATTTCTGATTTTTTCTGGTTGATTCTCAGGCCGGACAATGCCCCAAATGTCTCTAGTTCTCTAATAGTTTCAGGCAAAGACTTTCCCAGATTCGCGAGGGAAAGCAGCATATCATCCGCATAGGCTATCACTTTGTGTCGTCTGCCTGCTATCTCTATCCCTTCTACGTTGGGGGATTCTCTGATTCTGATTAATAGTGGTTCCAGGAATAATGCATATAATAGGGGGGATAGTGGGCATCCCTGTTTTGTGCCCCTTGAAATCTCGACTCTGCCTGTTACCTCCCCATTTATTGCTATCCTGATGGTTGGATTGTTGTAATTGGCTCTTACCATTTTTATGTATTGCTCACCAAATCCCATGTAATGGAGCGTTCTGAATAGTAGTGACCATTCCACCCGGTCAAAAGCCTTTTCGGCGTCTAAGGAAAGCAGAATTGCCAGCATGTGGGTGATGCCGGTCCTCTCCACCAGGTGAACTAGTCTTCTTAGGTTATCATGAGTTTGTTGGCCAGGAATAAAGCCTGATTGGCCGGTGTTTATCAGGTCTGGTAATAGTGAGGACAGTCTTGCCGCCATGATTTTTGTGTAGATCTTTCAGTCCAAGTTAATCAGCCGGGATTGGAAGGATCTTTCCCTGCTTTATGAAAGACCAGCACCATGGCTTCGTTCATTGACTGGGTCACGTTTCCGCTGTCTTTTAACATGTTAAGTAGTCTGGTTAAAAATGGTGCAATTAAGTCCCCATATTTTTTATAGAAATGGGCCGTGAAACCATCTGGGCCTGGCGCTTTATATATCGGGAGATCTGTTATTGCCCTTTTCACTTCCTCTTCCCTAATTGGGTCCTCCAGGGCAATCTTGTCCTCCCTCTGCTATTCTTGGTATGGGGAGAGTTTTTAAGTACGCATCTTCGTCATCTCTATCTGGTTTATCTGTCGTGTAGAGCGTTTGATAGAATTCCCTAAATGCCTCCTCTATTGAGTGCGTGTGAGAGTCTCCCACCTTGTGTTTTGGATATTCATAATCGTCATCGACTTTTGTTTTGTACATAGCTGTTTGGCCAGATATCTGTCTGCCTTATTGGCCTTTAAGTAGTACCTTTGCCTGAGGTACAGGAGGTCCTTCTCTGCCCTTTTGGTGCGAAGTGCTTCCTATTGCCCTTGCACATGCCTATGCGCTTTCTTAAATGCTGTGGGTGGGGTGGCTCACGAGTTCATCTTGTATTTCCAGTAGTTTATTTTCTAGTTCTCCTTCCCATTTGAATCTCTGTCTGTGGAGGCTTTTAGGGCAATCATGTGGCCGCAGAATACCGCTTTAAATGCTTCCCAGAATGTACCCAATGGGACATCTCCCGTGTCATTTTGCTCAAAATATTCCCTCATCTTATCCCTTATCGAATCCCCTAATACCGGGTCTTGAAGTAGGTCATGGGGGAGCCTCCATCGCCATAGCCTTCTCCCCTTCCCCGGGGTTATTAATTCCATCCATAAAGGGGCATGGTCTGACAAGGAGATTGAACCTATTTCCATCCCTTGTATAGGGCACATTAAACCCAACGAGGCCTAGAAGTAATCTATTCTTGACATTGTGCTGTGTACCAGTGAGAAATACGTGTATCCCTTCTGTTGCCCTTTGAGTTACCTCCATACATCGCATAGTGCCATGTGGTCCATCTTTTGTCTGAGTTTCTTAGATGGTGCCACCTGTCCCTGGTATCCCCCGGAGCTCCTATCTAATTGTGGATGGCAGGCCATATTTAAGTACCCCCATATAATTACCTCCCCCTTCGTGAAGTCCTCCAGTCTCCCCAGTGTATCCCGCAGGAAGCCATCCTGTCCCGTGTTGGGTGCATATATTGAGGATAGGGTGAAGCATCTTCCGTTTATCGTTACGTTAACAAAGGCGAACCTCCCGTTCCCATCTATTAAAATGTCTGTGAGCCGAACGTCCCCTCCATCTTTAAACGCAATCAGGACCCCTGCTCGCTTCTCCTTGGCATTAGACTGTATCAACAACTTGTAGCCCCTAAGGTGCAGTTTCATCTTTTCTTGGGCTTTGATATGTGTTTCTTGCAAAAGTATAATGTTCGCCTTTTCCTTCCTTAACATATTTTCCACCTTTTTCCTCTTCACTGGGGTATTCAGGCCCCTTATATTATAAGTTAGTATCATGAGTTTACCCATGATGCCTCAGTCCGTGATGGGAGCCCATATTTCCCCTCGTCTGATATCCTCTCCGCCTTCCAGGTGTTCAATCCCCACCCCTAACTGTTTAACCCCCCCCACCCTCCCCCAACTATAAACTTCCCCCAACATATGTTCCGAGTCGGGCCCAGGTACCTACGGTTGCTAGGGCGCTGAGCCCATCACTCCTGACCCTCTTTTTACTCAGGGTAAACTTTGCGGGGGTTCCTAAACCCTGCATTTCCTTCCGTCCTTATTGGGTTCCCATACCGAGGCCCTCCACAGGGCCGCCTCTTTGCTAATTCCCTGTATGTCGTCATCATCTCTTACCCTCCTTCTTGTCTCTCATAGCCTCCTGCATAGCTTCTCTCTCGTCCAATTTCCCCTTCCTGCTCAGGGGCCATTCAGCGGATCTCTTTTCCTGTTTGTTTCTTCTTTTGCTGGACAGTTATCCACCCTCTTGGTTTCCTGCGGTTCTCTGTCCCTTCAATGCCAGTCCTTTCGCCTGACCCTTCTATAATAATAATGTGGAGCTCTTCCTCATAGGTGGTAACCCTACGTCGTTTGCCTTCCCATGTGAACAGCATACCAAATGGAAACGTCCATTTATAGCGAATTCCCCTTGTAACCAGGTCTTTGACAAGTGGGGCCATCTCCCTTCTTTTTTGCAGTGTCCCTAGGGCTAGGTCTTGGTATAACTGGATGTCCGCTCCATTCATCCTAATGTGGTCCCATCCCTCTCACCCTTCTTAAGATCTGTTATTTTTGGGGATATGAGGACAGAGCCACCACCACGTCCCTCGGGCACACCCCCGGCTCGACCATTCTTCTAGGGCCCAGCAGGTGCACCGCTCGCCTCCTGTTGTGGTCGACTCTCTCCCCCTCGGCAGCCCGGGAATGGCTTGCCGCCCAGATGGGGGCCCCCCGCTGGCCAGGACATCGTCCTGCACCGTCACGGTGGCCCCTGTGATGGTCACCGCGGGCCTCGGAACCCTGTGCGAGCCCCGAGTTCTTCGTTGGCTGCGTCGCACCGTAGCCGGCGGGCTCGGTCGGAGCTACTGGAGGGGCTGTACGCTCCGCCGCGTTTATGTCTCCCCTTATGTCCACGGGCGCGAGCGGTGTCGCCGGCTTCATTCTCTATGTCCTGGAGGTATCGGAGGAGTATGAGGCTGCTGCTTCCATTTATTCGAGCATCCTGTTCCGAGTTTTGGCGTTTTTGGTGCGACCCTGCGGGAGAGAGCCTCACTCGCGCCACTCCGTCTCCGCCGCCATCTTAGATCACCATGCTTTCTACCTTTATTGTTTTTTTTAAATAATGGCTTTTTGGTTAATTTGACTATGTGCTGAAGACAGGCTGTGGCAGCTAGTGAATTTTATAGTTGAGATATTTTACTTGTGCACCTAGCACCCTAAAATGGCTGCGGCACGTGATTTCTAGCTTGCTCTCTGACCATATACTTTGCAAACAAAATGAGATCTGGGAGCCCTTCTCTCGAGAACACACACAGTCAAATATCCTGTTATTTGGGAAGTTGCCCACTCGGGAGGGGTCTACAACCACATTTTAGCACACTGTACCTTTCAAAGAGGAGAAATACCCATTTGCAAATCTGGTGTCAACCACTTGGGTAGTCCAGCACCAAAACGCTAGGCAATTCTCATCTGAACAAAAGTACCAACAGCAACCCCAGCGCGTGTTTTAGCCTTGTTGAGTCATCAGTGAGGTGAAGCTGCGCCTCTCTAAGCACAGTCAGAAAGGGGTCCACTCCTGGATAGCCCTGGGTTTCCGAAACATACAAAAGAGGTCCGGGAGTCCTCATACTGAGAACGAACATGGCCAAATGACTGGTTCTTTGGGAATGTGCCCATATCTCTTTTCTGTGAAAGGTACAGTGAGCAAACACATGGTTGCAGGCCCTCCTAAGTGGGCACCTACCCATAGAACATGTTATTTGGCCATGTTTGTTCTCAGTAGAGGGGCTCCCATGCCTCTTCTCATATTGTTCTTTGGGCTTCTTAGGTCAGGAAATGCGTTATAAGGAAATACCCTTCCTGGGGAAAGCGGTGGCTTTCACAGGCAAGGGGGATGTGTGAGGGAGTTTGAGGGGGTGTGTGAGTGAGTGTGTGTGTGTGTGTGTGTGTGTGTGTGTGTGTGTGTGTGTGTGTGTCTGTCTGTGTCTGTCTGTCTGTCACAGGAGGGGGATAGGACAGTCTTGTCCCAGTCCACATCCTTTGGCGTCCGAAAGCCTGTTTCTGGGCAGATGTGGTGTTAGGGAGAATTCCCAGAAATGTGCCAATCCCTCTCTACCTTAGAAACCCCCAGCAACTTTGCTGGTTTTTGAGGACTTGAATTATTTACCTGGAGAGAGTGAAACCCTTTTTTTCCCCCACTATCTCATGTATTATAATGTGATTTTGCACACTGTTTCTTTTGGTTGTGTAGTCTGAAACTCCATAGGCATCATCTTTTACATTGTGTCACACAGCACCTTCAGTGCAGTGCAGTGACACAGGGAAGTCTTTCAGATTTACCAAAGGTTTAAATACCTTCTCTCTTGGATAAACTCCTGTTTCCAAGAGCAGTGAAGTGAAATTGACTTTGCTTACACTTGTAACTTTCTAGACCCAGCACACACTATCTTACAATATGCTGCTGGAGGGGTTACTTAGTATCCCCTTTGTCTAGTTTCTCATGTAACATTTTTATGTTACCCTTTCCTCACTGAATGGCTGGTGGCAGTGGTTTACTTTTAAATACTGTGGTGTGCATTTACAGCGGGCTGCGTTCGCAGCTGCAGTAAAGCGCCAAAGGGTGCAATTTTTGTCAAAATGGCCCTGGTCATCTTTTTTCGCCATTTCTTTGTGGAAAGGTCCTTCTTGAGATTTACTCTGCGCGCCAATCCAGGTTTGGTCCCTTTGTTCATTTTGCCTTTGGCGGGATTCGCGAGTGAGGCCCACCTCTAGCTCCAAGGTGTCTGGTGGGGTCAGGAAGCGAGGGAGGTGCCGAAAATCCCTGTGCTTAGTCTCCTAGGGGACAAGAATACACTCTTAGGTTATTGGCTGTCGGGCAAGGACCGCCACCCTGCTGGGTGACTGACAGCTAGGCTGGAATGAATGGGAGAAACCTGCATAAAAGGCGAGGCTTTTTGGCTTGGAAGGCAGAGTCGACCACTGGGCAAAGGAATCTGAAGAAGAACTTGAAGAGGACGCCTGCTGCAACTCCTGGACCGTTGGTTTGCCCGGTGAAGCCCTGCTGCTGTGCTGAAACTCCAAATTCGTATCGACAGAGAAGCCCCTGCAAGGACAACTTCTCCCTTTGAGTTGGTGGGACCAATCAACTCCAAAGTAAGCCACTTGGACATCCTCTCAGAGCTGTTTGAAAATCCACTGCAGTTGCTGCCTGAACCGTATAGCCAGGGAGAGGAACACCAGATCGTGTGCGTTGCTTTTAAGCTGGCTAAGAGCTCCAGGAAGATCCTCTGGACTCCCAGGAAGCAGGACTGACCGGGCCTGAGCCCCCTCAACAGAGTGAGGGACCCCAGATGCAAGGAAAGCCCATCTCGACAGCCAGGAAACGCAATGTTGCTATTTGCAGTAGACGCGAGGAGCTGAAACACCGAAGTGCCACTTGTCTGAAGATTGCTGGTTGAGAGTGGTGACAGTCCCATTGCAGTGCAGGAGTCCCCAGAAGTCCTCGCTCTTGTCCCCACGACTGAAGCCCAGGAACAGCCGGATCTGCAGAGCTGCACAGGAACAGAAGTCATCTGCTGCACTTTTTCTTCAACCTAAAGGTACTGTAAAGTCGGAGAGAACTTACCTCTTGCTGTGCCACCTTGCTTGTCCTCGGAGACTTGTCTCGGTTGCCCCTGTAGAGTTGCCAACAGCTTCTTTACCTCACAAGCCTAATTGGCTTGTGGCCCTACTTTGAATTTCTTCTCATTCTACAAAGACTTTTAAAACATTGTGCAAGACTTACTTACCTACAAGAAGTGCTTCAGTTCACCTTGACTCTTGCTAACTTAACATTGGCTGGCCTAGGCTCCCTGAATGAGTCTTCTCTCCTCTGCTTAGGTGCTGTGCCTTCCTTCCAGGAAAGGGTTAACTAATTTTGCATTGGGGGCTACCAAAAGTACCTACCTGCTTCAGAATATTAGTGTGATCTCTTCTTTTGTTCTAATAACCTTTTTCCTTTGACATATTCCTAAAGTCTGATTCTAGATGCAACAGTGATATATTAATGTTCCCAGCATCCTAATTATTGAAGTCACCTGAGGGTGTAGGTAGTGTCTGTGGGCCATCCCAAATGGGTACTTGCTGATTTAGAAGTATTAAGAGTGTGCATTTTCGAAGTGTATTTGAGTATTATTATATTGCACCTTCAGAAGAAGGCTTATTCTAACTGACTGATAAATATATTAATAATTGTTTAATCAAGAAACCTTGTGTGTAAGTTTATTTGAATACTTGTCACTGTGAATCTCTGTGTAACTCCCCTACAGCTCACATTGACCCCTCTTGAGATAAGCCTGGCTGCTCAACACGCTAACAACCTGTGTAGTACTGACTTATACCAAAGGTTGGGTTCCTATTGCCAGGAGGTCAGGGTTGTTGTAGTGCACCCAAAGGGTACTGCATATCATCTTTCCTAACATGTGGTTATAAGTGGTTGTCCAGGATGGGACAAACCCTGGCTGTTTGAATGGTGCTGTTAGGGTAGATTTCTTTCTTTGTGTGAAATCTCCACTCTCCGAGTCCCCCAGCACTGTTTTGCTGAACACCTGGATTTTTTGCTAATTCTCCTGAGTGGGAACATTTTTTCCCTACTCACTCTCCCATTTACTCTTGTGTATGGAATCTTTTTGACCACTTTTTGGTATTTCTATTTGGAGTCATGCGTTCCTCCAACTTTTTGGCATCTGCATTTTACTAAAGCAGCACACCACACCTTCTGTGCAGTGTTGCTGGAGGCTCCTAGAGTTTCCCCTCCTTGTTTCTTTGTTTCCCGACTAACTCCTAACGTTTCTAGGGCAGGGGGATATACTTTTTATCTTTTATAGAGGGTTAGCTTGCAGATAGCTTGCATCTTGCACCATCCCATGTCTCCATAGACTATCATTGGGGCAGACAGCCCTTTGTGCTCTGTGAGGAATTTGGACCATCTGTACAGTGGGTGTGCGTTCCCCTGGGCTTTTTGAACTATTTAATTAAATAGAATGATTTGTATTTATTTGTATTTATTTTATTTATATAGCGCACCAGGCCCAAGGGCAACCGGGAGCATCATTTAGTTACAGGCATGGTAAAATAAAGCATTTGAATAGAGTATACATAATATACAAATTATACATCACTTAGTTACAGGCAAGGTAAGATAAAGCATTTGAATGGAATATACATAATGTGCAAGTTATACAGGAAATATACAATGTGCAAGAGTGGGTAATAGCAATGAGTCAGTGACGCTATTGTGGTGACCCTGGGCGCCATGAGATAGAAGTCATGGCGAGTCTTGGGCAGACAGCCAGGCTGACGCTTTGCGCTTGAAGGCCGGGAAGGAGGTTTCAGCTCTAAGTGGGTTGGGTAGCGAATTCCAAAGCTTAGCTGCTAGGACTGGGAAGCTGCGTCCACCAGATCTTTGCAAGTTGAAGCGCGGGATAGAGAGACAGTTAGTTTGGGTACTTCTGAGTGGTCTCGCAGTGGTGTGTAGAGCGAATCTACTGGTTAAGTAGCTAAGGGCTTGATTGGCAAGGCTTTTGTGTGTGAGCGCGAGTGCTTTGAGGGAGACTCTTTGGGAGACTGAGAGCCAGCAAAGACTTTGTCTGGAGTCAGAAATATGGAGGTTCCTAGGAATATTGAGCGCCGCTCTGATGGCGTTATTTTGGATTATTTGAAGTTTATTCATATTGCATTGGTTGGTACCCAGATAGAAGGCATTGCAATAATTAATTTTGGATAGAACCAAGGTCCTGGCTAGGGTGGTACAGTTGGCTGGTGAGAGGAAGGGGCGGCAAGCTGTGATGAGCTTGCAAGTGTATGAAGCCGACAATGATACTGCGTTGGTTTGTCTGGATAGGGAGAGCGTGGAGTCGATGTAGATACCAAGCGTTTTTGTATCCTTAGCCACTTTGATGGTGTTACCATGAATGGTGAAGGATTTAAACGAGGGGTCAAGTTTGCTAAGTCTTTGGTGGGAGCCAAGGATGATGAGCTCCGTCTTGTCGTCATTTAAGCACAGTTCATGCTGAGCCATCTAGGCCTGGATAACTTGATAAATGGCATTTATGGCAAGTGAGTCGGTTTTGTGGTCACCTGTGATGGGGATATGTATCTGGGTGTCATCGGCATAGTTGGTATACGGAACACCCAGAAGATCCAAAATGTCAAATAGGGGTTTTGTAAACACATTATAGAGTGTTGGTGATGCACATGATCCTTGAGGGACTCCACAAGTGACTGGGGAAGGTTCTGCGGTGGCGGTGGGGGAGAAAACTCCCATCGATGTGTTACCCAGGAAGGAGGTGATCCAGGCTGTCGCTTTGTGCAAGAAGTGGGTGGCAGTTTTAAGGTGACGGTATAGGATTTGGTGATTTACTAAATCGAAGACCGCGGAGAGATCTAAGAGGAGTAGGAGGGCCAGTTTGCCCTTATCTTTGAGGTCTTCAATCTGGGTTTTAAGGTCAAGGAGAGCAGTTTCAGTGCCGTATCGCGGGCGGAAACCAGATTGCCTCAGACCCAAAAGATTATTGGTTTCTAGATAATCTTGGATCTGCAGTTATGCAGCACGATGATGGCAGACCAACCTCAGGAAAATGTGTGGGGATAATCCACACACATTTTCCTATGCTCACACCATGAAAAACGCATAGACCCATGCCCTCTTAGGTGGAAACAGCCTACAGGCACAGTCTGCCCATGTCATATTTAGTTTGGCTACGACAGCCAGGAGTACACCATGTCATCTCCAGAAAGGGGGAGGGCCAACCTTTTCTCTGCCATGGCCAGCCTGAATAACTACAAAGGCTCCATGGATCCGCCGTGCTCCTTTGTTCGGCCTTGCAGCTGGTGGCAGCGATTAGTACAACAATTAGAGGGTACTTCAAATAGGCCCACTTGGGGCCTGGCTGCAGAGGATAACAAAGGAGACAGGAAACCCCAACAACCTTTCATATGTAACTGTGTCAAGCTGAAGCCAGTTCCCGCTGTCAGTGCCATTGACAATGAACTGTCATTTCTGGGAAAGCATGTTTACAGTAAGCCACCCCGATAGGGGGACCTCATTCATCAGGTAAGATAAATGTTGTTTGCAGTAGCCAGAGTGTGGTCTCGATGTGGCTTCGAGGGAGGACTGTCACTTTAAAGAGGAACCACAGAGAGACTATTTGATGAACAGACAGGAAGATGAGTGGGGCTCAGTATCACATGTTTTCACCCCTTTACCGTTCCTTTTGCAAAGCACTCTGGTTATGACCTCGTGCATACAGGATATTGTTGGTGCGGACCCCAGGATTGCTTCATTAAGGTAGGCATAGCCTACACCAATCACTGTGGCCCCATTTGGCTTTAAAAGAGGGCTGAGGCCCTCTTTTAGCAGATCATCTGAAGACTTTGCATGGAGTAGCAAGAAGAACTCATCATTGGACCCTGGCTGAAGGTACAGTCTGCCTTACATCTTCCGCCAGTGAAAGAAGGCCAGAACCTCCAAAGAGGGAAGCAAGATTCCTCCCCTAAACATCTCCCGGGGAACAGAGGGAGATACCAAATCCAGAAGACCCTCTAGCCGCTCCAGAACCGGTACCCAGCTAGCACACAGTGTGCCCTGCTAGGCTCTTCAGCAAGCTTCCTAGGTAGGAAGCGCCAGAAGGTCTCTGAATCTGAAACCAAGGACAAGGCAGCTGCCTGCAACACACTCCTCAGCTTTGGTCTGTCTGCTTTAAATATCGACAAAAGCCCATTGAAGAAACTGGGAGAAGTGCCCTGACAAGCTTCTACCGACGTTTGCTTTAAAGGACATCTTCGAGCCAGTCGAGTTCCTCGATCTGCAAATGATGGCAATGCTGACCGGTGTCAAGCCGTCGTCGCTTAAAGACATCCAAGACATCTCAACCAGTGCTTCAGAACTGCCGATCAGCACTGAGACAACGATTCCTGACCCCGAGTCGCCATTTAGGCCAGCATGCAGCCATTTGTCCAGCTTCGCTCGCCGAACCGGCTTGCCGCCTGATACCTGCAGCTGACTCCCATCTTAAGCTCTGGCACAGAAGTCTGCAAATCGCCCTAAAGCCGGCTCGACTCTGTCGAGCACCAAGAACTTCTACAGCATAAGGTACATTGTGGTTCTGTCCCCCTGGTCTTTCCCAGAAAGCCCCAAGAGACATTTTAAGACCCATTGCTCCCTTTGTGCTCTAGCTAATTAACCTTAAACTGTTGTGATTATTAACCATACCAACTAACCTCCTGTCAGTATCCAGAGTGCATCCCTTTTCCTTCTTTGAAACTGTCCGTCCTCTGCTTCCTATACAGGACGGGTTGTATTTTGTTGTGTTGCTAAAACTGTCTGTTCTGATATATAAAAAGTCGATATCTTTGATACAACCTTGACTGGGCAGTCCCTTTTATCATTGAATAATAATTGAATTTTCACTGTGTTGCAACTAACCAACGATCCACAGCCTTTTGGAGATAAGGCTGCCGTTCCGTTCACGTTACCAAAATTGGACAAGGAGGTTTATAATGTGCTTGTTAGTCCAATCTGTTCAGACCCCTTCTGTTGTATTAGAGTTGTGGAGCGGATTAAACTGATATTCACCACTGGTACCTCAGAAGTTGATTTGTCACATGCTCCAAGCGGGAAATCCATCTGCCTTTGGACACTGGTTCTAGGGACAATCCTTCAGGGAGTCACCCTAACCTCACATAGCTACTTCTGAACCAGGGTTTTTACTTACCTGCAACTTTAGTGCATCCTGCTGGATAATCCGTCTCTGAACTCTGTACTTTGCCTTCCTGCCTTTTTTCTGCCGAACCCCAGATCACTGTTGACCCAGTGAGCACACTCCTGAACATTGAGAGACTCATTCCAGATAGGGATGGACTCTTAAGACAGGCTAGGGTCAAAGTTATAAAAAGTTATAAAGACTTTAGAAAGTTTGCATGTATGTTTCCGGTTACTAAGTGATTTGGTGTCCTAAAAACTATTCTGCACATACTTACCTGTGGACATCTATGGTTTACCTATCCCTAAGAATATTGCAAGTGATCTTATACTGTGAATATGTTTTATTACTTACCTGAATGTAGAAGTAGAACAGTGTGCCTTAGTGTATATCATAAATATCTATGTTTCGTATAACTCTACAGTGTATTAGTGTCTTCTTGAACCAAGGTGTGCTCCAAGTTCTGGGTACCTACTACAGCCCTCCCCCCTCCTTAGACTAAGCCTGACTGCTCATACATTGCTAGCATCCCTTTGTGTAGATCAGGCCACACCTACGAAGTGTAACCCTGGTCACCCAGGTTGGACGTTCCCAAGTTCTCCCACAGGTAGCTACTTTTGTATAACCCCTTAACAGGTGCAGATCCTTAATATTGGGGGGCTGGCTACCAGCTGAAAGTTTGGATAAAAGGAAGACTACTGAAACAGCGCTCTCATGGGCTACCTTGCTGCAGCCGTCGTCCTCTCAAATAGAGCCTTAACATTTTGAAGATCTTCAGCTTATGCTACAAGTCGCCAGCTCCTGTATTGTCAGCTATCTCACTTCAAGGGAAGCTGTGCTGGGGCTGCTTCTGTGTATGCCACAGTATGATCGTCTGGCACTGCATGACCATGGTGACCTTTGTTGGGACACTCCTTCAATCCTGTGCGGTGTCCTGAGGGAGTCTGCACTGCAGAAGTCTTCATCTTTCTTCCTTTTGGATCATTCGGAAGCTGACTGGAACCGTTTGCTGTGGAACGTGACCGACTGTCAACCAGGAAAGTGACCTTTGCATCCGCAACCCCCCAGGTCATCCTCACCCGTACCAAGCACAAATGATTGTGTCCCCAACGGATTCCGGAAAACCTGCAGTGGTATCTGGAAGAATCAGCATCAAGGGGGTAAGTAAACATATATGTTTCTCTCCCCCCTGCCCCCTGTCTGACCATAGGGTGACATTGGCCATAGACGCCCTAGACCCTAACTCCCTCTGACCGATCCTCTGGTTGTCTAACCTGGGTTAAGGATCCTTTCCTAGGCCTTACCTGGGGAATAGGATAGTTGGGTACTTACCTGAATTTGGGTAAATATGTACCACAGCCCACTGCCTCATTTCTGAACACCATACACCTGAAGAGGCTATATATTGGAACTTGTGACTTTTGGGCACAAGGACCAATACCATCGTAGGGTTGGACTTTATACGATTGAGAGAAGTTGCACTTGTGCTTATTCTGGCTATTCTTACCTACCTTCCTTGCATTTGACTACTCACCTGTGCAACACTGGTAACTAATTCACATGCAACTCTATTCTCCTATTGGTGATATATATATATATATATGCGCAATATATGGTTTTGTGTAATAATACTTAAACACTACACCTATAAAAAATCACTGGTTAACTAAAGGCCTAGTAAATAATTGTATTTTGATATACTTACTGTTTAACTTAAATTATTAGCATTGCTCTTTGTGGACTCATTGTAGCCCTAAACCACTCTCACACTTTTTCACGAGATTAAGCCATGACTGCTTGCCTGCCTTACTGTAATGCTTCAAAAAAATGTTATATTTTTACTTCATTTTAATGTGAGACTGCTATTTGAAATGCTTTCTGGGCGTAGTGGACATTTTCGTCACGCCTTAGTGAAGGCTTCATATTTAAATGTGAGCTCTGTATACTGTCTGCATTCACTAGAAAAACATTTTGTTTCTTTCTCTATGCTTCTTTGACGTGTCCAAGGATTGTTTTGAGTTACTGCCCAATAATGTTGCAGAAGCCGAAAGTTGTCACATGAGAAAGCAAAGTGTTTACCTCTTCAGATAACCATGGGTTGTTCTGCTGACAATCTCTTGGAATTGGCAACAGGACTCTCTGAAAAATGCCATTACGCATTTGTGTAACGTTTAAATTGAAGAGCACCAGATTAAGCTGTCAGTGAAAAACTTCTACTGGGCTGGAGAAAAGTGGACGCATCTTTCCTGGGTGCCGTTGTGAAGAGTCTCTCTGCCAACCTGGTCTGGAAGCTGTCCCGTGAAGTTCTTTTGGTGAGATGAAGCTTGCTACTTTGCCAACGGTGAAGTATACCATTTAATTAGCTTTTATTTTTTGTTGTATTCTTCATTAATAAACGTCCTTAAAGAGACGTTTTTACCATTCAGCTCAGTGTCTGTGAATTCTTGCGTTTCAAGAGTATAAATGCTTTTTATTATTTAGTGTATTGGGGAGAAAATGAAGTAATATATCCGTGCACTTATCTAGAAAAAGCAAAACACTTAACTTGATTGGGTTTTGGCCATCTTCTCAGTGGCTTCCCGGTTTACCATAAAGAGGGTGGCCTCCACAAATCCTTCCACCAGGACTGATTTTGGAAATCCATTTCAATGGCTGGCAACACCCTTGACCACCGTATTTCTTGCAAAAATATGTTTTCTGTGCAAAATGTATTCTGTATCCCGTTGTTGGACAACTTTGCCATTCCCTTTACACTCACTCTTATATACATCACCCTTACCTGCTACACATCGCCTTCACGCCCTAGCCAGACATATCAAACACATCAAAATCACAGCTTTCATACCATTGCAACACCACAATCACCAAAGGTCTCAAATTAATAGCCCCCTCAATACTAGACAGGATCTGGACAGGATCTAGACAATCTAGACAGGATTGTGAATGTTAGCATATGCCACACTTAGACACAATTGTGAATATTAGTATGTTAAATATCATATAACCCACTAACCAAAAATACTTAACACTTCTACATACTTATCTCACTCAAAAAACTCACACAACCATCTCTCGCACAACAACCCGCATGCACTTCACAACACTGCAACAACACATAAACCGCACCAACAGCACACGCGGACTGACATCGATCTGATACACGCACCAAAGCTCAGCACCCGGTGCATACTGAGTTGAAGCTACCAACAGAACACCACTCCTCTCACTATCCTACTCCCTCTTCACCTTACTAACCCATCCCACCTTCTCGTTTGCAGATCCGCCAGAGCGCCTGGAGACCAACTCAGTTGGTGACAGTGCACGGTACAAATACCTTTAACATTTAACAATACACAGAAACCCAACAACCAACTGCCATGGTTCAATGGCTCTTTCTCACCATCAAATAGGAAGCCAAACGCCTAGAAAAAGCATGGAGGGGGACGCTGTTGGACACAGGCGGAGATGGCCGCGGGAGTTTCTGCACCGTATGCCCGACAGCCTCACACGGCATAAATTAGTTGATTCCTGCTCTATTCTTCTTTAAAACTGCTGCTGCGGATTGACTTCATTCTCAGCTATCAACAGTCTGAAAATTGGACCCCGAGGGATCTCCCTGCCGCGACCTGGCCTGCTGTTTCTTGGCGCCCTGCCCACCCTATCTGCTGGACGCCACAGGCAGCTGAACACAGCCTTGCTGGGCCCCGCCTGCACTTCGAAGTGGACGCCTGAGGCTAGGATTACTAATTCTATTGTTGATGCCCCGGACCACACAGGCCCCGACTCCGGTGCTGGGGGCTGCATTATTGGCACGGACTGACCCTGAGGACAGCGCTGCTGTGGCGGGCGCCCGCCACTGGCGGACCGGCGGGTGTGCTGGGGAACGCAGCTCTTGGACCCAGCATCGAGCAGCTCCTCCCCTCCGATCCATGCAGGTACCGCCCACTTGCTCTTGGCCGCAGGTTATCACATTTTGCAGCTGCTGCGGCCCAGACCTCTGCCTTCAGCCTGAATCCGCGGGGTGGCGGGAGCTTCATCACTGGTGCCCCCAGACTGCAGCTCTGTGGCGTGGGACCTCGGCCCGCTCAATTCTCAGCCCGGCCGCCCAGGGCTGTGCCCAGGCGGCTCGCTTCTAGTTCTCCAGGCGCTGTGTTTGCTTCTCGTCCCGGGGCTCCTGCCTACGGATCCATCAGCCCTGTGAGATCCTGTCCAGAGGAGCCGTGCAGTGCACCCAGTGGGACCAGCCCACAGAAGACTTTGGATTCTCCTGGCTTGTTGTTGAGCTGTGCCTACGGGGGTTGAGGTGGGCAGCGATGGCGAGCCCACATCTACTTTGTCCCTGCAGAGAGTTGGACGTGCGCAGGCAGCTCATCTCTCTCTGCTGGGCTGCTCTGGATCTTGGTCCTGCCTTTACTCATTTTTTATTCCTCCTGTGCTCCGGTTCTGGTTGCCTCGCCTCTGCTGACTATCGAACTTGGTGCCCTGCCTGAAGTACTCAACCACGTAACCTGCTCTTGCAGGCGACCTGCCTCTTCTCTCCTGCTACCGGTCCCTGTGGCCCCTGGTCCCGAGGATACCACAAGTTGGCAATACCTCGCCGCATGTATGCATGCACTGACGGTGCATTTCTTAATCAGGCATGGCCACAGGCTGTGCACCTCTTTCTTCTGCCTCTCAGGTACGGTGCTTCTTACCTGTTTTGCTGCCTCCACCGCCAGCTGCCCTGCAATCCCTGGGCACTCACTGCTTCTTTGTTCTGGGCCTGCTCGTTGCTACACCCCACTTCTTCTACTCCCATGCCATTTTGGAGTGCGGCCTGCGGATCAACTAGTGTGATATCCTGTACATGTCCCCCACTGCTCCTCGTCCGCGTGTGACTGCGCTGCTCAACTGGTTATAGACCTTGCTCCACTTTTAAAGGGCCGGTCTTGCACGCCTCACCCATCCTCCGTACCGACTCTGACAACTCACTGAAACATCTCCTTACAGCCTTATACACACCTTGCTCAGCCATGACCAAGGGGGTGGGGTCCGGAACATGTTTACCAAATCGACCCCTAAGCCTGCCGAGGCTCATCCTGAGGCTGATGCCCTCCCCGCAGAGTCAAGCGAACTAACTGAACTCCAGAAGGTGGAGTATATGCGGGAGGGGTTCACACGCTTCACACGAAGCTGGACGATATGAGCGGGACCATCAGTTCCATTAAAGTTCGGATGGAGAAGACTGACACTCGAGTCACTGAGGTGCGAATCAAGAGTTCGCTCGACCGAAGAGAACATCACATCCCTCAGGTCCGAGGTGGCCTCGCTTTCCTGACAGGTCCAGGCGGTTAGTAAAAAAAAATGAAGATTTGGAGTCTAGATCGAGGCTCAATAACCTACACATAATCGGTGTGCCGGGAGGCAAGATTGATGGCTCTATGGAGGATTATGTGGAACACATCCTTTTTTTCTCTATTAGACGGCCCCAAGCTCTCACGACAGTTTGCAATCGAACGGGCCTATCAATCCCTAGCTGTGAAACCTAGACCAAGAGCTCCGCCCCGTCCTATTATAGCCTGAGTCCTGAACTATCGTGAGAGGGATGCGCTGTTGCATGCCACCACCAGAGCCAAGGGCAAGCTGCTACTTGGCTCGGCTAGGATCCATCTGTATCCGGATTTCTCTGTTGCAATCCAACAGGAGCGCAAGACCTTTCTTGCTGCCAAGAAAAGGCTTCGGGAGCTAGGCATCGAATACTCTATGCTATACCCAGCGAAGCAAGAGTCGAACCTGCAGACAAGGTGGTGTTCTTCACCATCCCGGATGAGGCCGCCAGATTCCTCAATGAACACTTCCCTGGCTAGCAGCTGGTCCATGTCACGCCATTTGGCCCCCCCCCTGATCTTTTGTCAATTGGGCCCCGATCGACCGGTTGAGGGGGACCCTCACAGATTACCAATATGTTATCTGCAGTAACTTTATTAGAATTACATTGTGCTTCTCTATGTCTTGCATCTGTGCTGAGGCAGGTCTTGGCTAGTGTGCACCCCCCATGCAGAGTTGCAATTGTTGCTGCTGTTGTGTGAAGTTGGGTCAGGATTTCATTCCTCTAATTGGGAGGGGGATGGAGGTGGGGGTGGGAGAAGAGGGAAAAAAGTTTAAAAGTCTGCTTGACTTGCAACTGCAGAGACGGCATGAAGATTATCTCTTGTTGGGTTTCACCACGAATAAACCCTGTCTGGCCTGGTCTAGATCGCAGCTGGCATATGTCTACCGTCTTAATGGCGGATGAGGGAATATCAGAGGGCTGGGCAACCCTATCAAGATGAGCAAATTACAGCTCTATGCCAAACGACACAAAGCCCAGGTCCTTTTTTACCAGAGACACATGCACTGTCTGACAGGTTTGCCAAATCATGGGGCACACAGCGCTACTACGCCACCTACTCAACACAGAGCCACGGCGTGATGACTCTGGTGCATAAGACCCTTAGATTCTCTCCCATAGTGACACATCTAGACCCGCTGGGGTGCTTTGTCTTAATACACAGTTTACTGTTAGACAGAGAAGTGGTCCTCCTGAATATATATGGCCCAAATACCGACAACCATGATTTTTATTCCCAACTCATTTCTTAACTGGCCAACTTCCCCCTGGTCCCTATACTCTGGGGTGGGGACTTCAACCTAGATCGGTCTGGCACCAAGCCCCGTCAGTTGACTAGGGTGGCTAATACCATTCTGGAGGCGCAGACCTCGCTGGGCGTGGTTGACGCTTGGAGATTACTTCACCCAGTGTCCCACAAGTTCTGCTTCTAGTCTACTGTTCATGACTCCCATTCGCAAATCGACAGGTGGCTACTCTCGGACTCTCTCATGGGCCGGATGTCGAACCTACCCAGGACCTTCTCCAACCATTCTCCGGTCACGGTGTCCCTGATTTGGGTCACCGGGTGCAGGGAGGCACGCACAGGTAGACTCAAGCCAAATGCAGTGCTGGACCCGGTTTTCGAGTCTGAGCTTGGAGTGAGCATTGATGAGTTTTTTGTGATTAAATACCGGCTCTGTAGACTCCCAGGCCACCACATGGGAAGCCTTTAAAGCATATATTTGTGGGGTTGCCCTTGCAAAAGAGTCAGTGATCCTCAGAGCGATCCATCGATCCATCTGCGAGAGTGAGCACCTATTTGAGCAACTCGACTCGCGGTACATCTCATCCCCCTCCACACTTAGCGAGATTGGAAGCGCCCTTGACAGTTTCACGGGCCATGCGGATCGGGAGAGTAAAACCTTGATAATCCTCAAGTGGCCAGACGATATGGAGAAGGAGAACAATCGGGCAGACTGCAAGCCAGACTGGTACGGCAGGAGGACAGCACACGCCACATTCCCCTGATTGAAAGGGCGGACGGAACCCTGGCTCCCACTGCACAAGAGATTAACATGGAGTTTCGAGCCTTTTATGAATCACTATATGCAAATAATGATGCAGGCTCCCTCTCGGATGTAGACTCGTTTTTGGACGAGCTCCCAATCTCTGTGCTGTCGGAAGAGGCCAGAGTGTCATTAGACCGCCCTATCACCACTGAAGAGATACTGACTGCCATTGATTCACTCTCAGCGGGGAAGGCTCCCGGGTCTGATGGCCTCACTACCTATTTTTATAAGTGCTACAGTGGGTGTTTGGCGCCTCGCTTATCTGCCATCTGCGAGGAGGCATGTGTGACTGGGAAGCTCCCTCCCTCACTACGAGAAGCAGTTATCTCTGTGCTTCAGAAGCAGAGTATTGCATCTCGTCTTTCGAGGACCGAAAGGGACGTCGGCATAGGAGTGTCTGTAACACTATCCCTATCGTGACGTGTATAGTACCCAAAAACCCTCACGCGCCGAGGTCCCTCAGATTGTATGTTTTCTGCCATGAAGGAGCGCAAGGCTATAGTGAGTGAGTACATAAATAGAGAAAGGAGTAAGACGTCTATGTTCCTTCCACCCCGAGCGGGGAGGTAGGGAGGGCGCATGTGAATCTAAGCAGATACAATCATCAGAAATGCTATTACGGTGAGTAATGCATGCCTTCTGATGCTTGTTAATCTCCTTAGAATCACATGCTGTGCATAGACTAGCGAGCAGTACCCGGAGTTGGACGTGGGTTGTGAGAAGGAACAGTAGAGAAAAGATGTTTTAGTACTGCTTGTCCCACCTGAGAATCAGACCTAGAATGAGTGTCCAGGCAATAGTGTTTTGTAAAGGTGTGTACAGAACTCCAGGTTGCTGCTTTGCATATGGACTCAAGAGGAACATTTGCAATGAATGCTAAGGATGCCCCAGTGCCTCGAGTAGAGTGTGCTCTAGGCTTGAAGGGCAGTTCTCTCTTAGCAAGAGTGTAACATAGTGTGATGCATTTGACAATCCACCTAGAGATAGCTGATTTAGAGACAGGAACCACTTCTCTACCAGCTGCCACTGAAATAAAGAATTGTTTAGTCTTCCTTAGTGGTTTAGTTCTTTCCAGGTAAAACATGACTGCCCTGCGCACGTCTAGTGTGTGAAGGCTTCTTTTGGCCATGTTAGTAGGGTTCTGGAAGAAAGTGGGTAGTTCGATTGACTGGTTCACATGGAACTTCGAAAATGAATTTAGGCGCAAACCTGGGATGTGTGCGCAGAACTACCTTATCTTTGTGGACTGTAACAAAGGGGTCTAAAACAGAAAGAGCTTGTAGTTCGCTAACCCTTCTGATAGAATTGATAGCCACTAGGAAGGCTGTTTTATAAGTCAGGTCTTTCAGACTTGCTTTATGCATAGGCTCGAAGGGAGCTCCCATGAGCCTGGTCAAAACCACATTCAGATCCCATCCAGGGGCTGGATGGGAGAATAAATCCTCTTAACCCCTTCCATAAAGGCTTTAATTACTGCTATTTTCCACCACAATACTTTTTGTTGTGATGTGGTGCAGGTTGACAGAGCAGCCAGATGAACCTTTAGGGAATTGAAGACTAACCCAGAGTTCAACAGGTAGGTTAGATACAACAAAATGTGTGAGGGTGAGCAATCAATGGGATTGGCGCCCTTGGAATTGCACCAGATGACAAAACGTTTCGCTTTGCTGGCATAGCAATAACGTATATTAGGTTTTCTCGCTTCCCGGAGTATGTCCATGCATCTCTGAGGGAGTTGCAGGTGTCCAAACTCTATGATCTCAGGAGCAAGGCTGCCAAGTTCAGAGTTTGTGGGCATGGGTGTAGGGTCTCCCCCCTGTCCTGAGACAACATGTTGTACGGGCAGGGCAGCTTGACTGGTGGGGAGAGGGACATTTCCATCAGGTGAGCGAACCAGGGTTGGAGGGCCCACATTGGGGCCACCAGTATCATGGTAACTAGTTCCTGCTGCATCGTGTGCACTATCTTGTTGAGAAGGGGAGTCGGGAGGGGGGGGGTGGAAGAAGCGTAGACAAATTTCCCCGACCAAGTTATCCAGAGACCGTTCCCCTTGGATCCGTTCTGGGGGTACCTGGAGGCGTAGTCTTGGCATTGGGCGTTCTCCTGAGTAGCGAACAGGTCGATCTCTGGAAAACCCCATTCTGCGAAGACGTTGGACACAATGTCTTTGTGCAGTCGCCATTCGTATTCTTCTGGCAGAGGAAAATCTGTGCTGAGTACGTCTGCCAGAAGACTGAGTTCCCCTGGAACATGTTGGGACAGCAAAAACATCTTGTGTTTGAGAGCCCATATCCAAATGTTTGGGACAGCTTGGATAGCCCTGGGGAGGGAGTGCCCCCCTGTTTGTTCAGATAATACATTGCTTTAGTGCTGTCGGTTAGGATCAGCACTGTCTTCCCCTGCAGTTGCACCTGAAAGGCTTTCAATGCTTTGAACACTGCTAGTAGCTCCAGTAAGTTTATATGGTTGGACGATACTTGAGGGGACCACACTCCGTGTGCTATCTGCTGAAGCAGGTGAGCCCTCCACCCCGTGAGAGATGCGTCTGTCGTGGGAGTGGCTTTCACTGCAGGGGTGGTGAAGGTCTTTCCCTTCAAGAGGTTTTCTCTTGACCACCACTGCAGAGAGAGAGAACAAGGGCTGGCGAGACAACTAACAGATCTTCCCATTGTCCGCTGGCCTGACATCACTGGCTGTTGAGCCACTCTTGCATGGGACGCATGTGCAGCCGCGCGTGGGGAACCAAGTATATGCATGACGCCATCATCTCTAGCAAACGCATGGCCTTGTGTGCCATCACCTACAGACTGGCTACATATTGAGGAATCTGAGAGAGCATGTTCTGAATCCTCTCGCTGGAGGGGAAGACAAGGCCGTCTTCCGTCCGAATTAGCGCTCCCAGAAATTGTTTTACTTGGCTGGGGACTAAGCTGGATTTCTTTTCGTTGATTGAAAAACCCAGGCTGAAAAGGAGATCTACTGTTTTTTGGGTGTTCGAAAAACAAGCGTCGAATGAGTCCCCCGTAATGAGCCAGTCATCGAGGTAAGGGTAAACTGGGACTGATAGTCTGCGCATGTGTGCTGCTGCCACTGCCAGGACTTTGGTAAACACACTTGGCGCCGAGGCGATGCCGAAGGGGAGTACCTTGAAATGGTAGTGTTTGTCCTGGATCATGAACCTTAGATATTTTCTGTGCGCTGGCAACATTGAAACATGAAAGTATGCATCTTTCATGTCCAATGTTGCCATGAAGTCCCCCTGTTTCAGCAATGGGATCACCTCCTGCAGTGTTACCATGCAAAACTTCTGGGGTTTTATAAACTTGTTCGCTGGGTGCAGATCTAGAACAGGACGCATGTTGACATCCTTTTTGGGTACAAGTAAGTACACTGAATAAATACCCTTGTTTACCTGAAGAATAGGGACGGCTTCTATGGGGTCCTTTCCCAGCAGTGCTTCCACCTCTTGGATCAGGATCTCCAGATGGTTCGGTGAAATGCGCCATAAGCGCGGCGGTCTGAACTGTGGAGGTCGGGCAAATTCCACGCAATAACCGTGCGCGACCGTCTTTAAGACCCACTGGTCGGAAGTTATCCCCTCCCATGCCTTGAGGAAAGATGTTAATCGCCCCCCGACCGGGGAGACATGGGAGGGGACCTGGACTTGGTGGTCATTTCTGACCACAGGCTGTGGCTTCTCTGGGATTGGGGCCTCTGCCTTTACCTTTGCAAAGTTTCTGACCCCTTGAGGAGTAGTAAGTAGGGCTTCCGGATGCTTGATTTGTGTTGAAGTTACCCGTGCCGTAGTCGTTCTGACCGGCACGGGTTTGTCCTCGAAAGGACCGCCGAGAATTATTACCCCTCTGGGAGGAGGATTTCTGTGTAATCTGTTGCAAAGACCTTATAGTCTCGTGCTCCTTCTTAGCCATCTCCAAAGCTTCATCCACTGCTTTCTCGAAGAGGTAAGACTCCTCAATGGGTTTATTAATGAGGGAGGCCTGAGTCTCCGGTCTGAAGCCCGATGTACGCAGCCATGCGTGTCTTTTCAGAAGAGTACCTTGTGCAAGAGACCTGCCTGCTGTTTCTGCAGTGTCCAGGGTGTTCTTCACCACATTCTGGTTAACCAGTTTTCCCTCTGAAACAATGGCAAGGAGCTTTGCTCTGGCGGGTTCAGGAACCTCCTGGAGGCCTACTTGGAGTAAGTTCCATTGGGCATCAGCATAGCCTGCTAATAACGTAGTATTATTAGCAACCCGAATGGTGTATGCAGCTGCTGATGTGACACGTTTGCCCAGGGCATATAACCTTTTAGACTCCTTGTCCGGTGTTGATTCTCCCGTGGCAAGGGGTACCACTGCCCTCTTCCAGGTGGTAGTCACTACCAGTGAGTCTGGAATGGCGTGCCCTTTGATTTACAGAGGGTCAGTAGGAGAAGGCCGAAATAATTTTTTCCACTCTCGGATTCACTGCCCATGTCTGAGCAGGTGTGACCAATGAGGATGCTACCCGTCTCTTAACAGAGTTAAGGAGGGGGATGGATTGACTCGTCGGAGGTTTTTTCTTAATAATATCCTCCACGAAATCCTGCTCCGGTACCGCCTCTTGAGTGGCAATTTTGAAGAATTCTGCCTCTTTTTTCAACATGGAGTTGAAAGCCATTTGGTCATCCACAGGGGAAGCCTGGCGAGCCGGCGTGGACAGAGGAGAGTCTAGGCACAAATTATCAGAGTCCTGATCTTGCTGTGTCCAAGGGTCTTGACCTTCCTGCTGGGTTTCCTCCCAGTTGTCCGTCGTATCCTGTTGATCCTCCTCGTAGTTTTCGAGAACAGGTTACTCTCTTTCAATGGGATGGTCCGCCGACGTATTCCATATCTAGGACAGTGATCACCACAGCTGTGCTGCTTCGGAAAATCTTCGACATCATCGACGCAGGACGCAGACGCCGCCCTCCAGGACCTCCTCCGACGGCCGACGGCACTGGATGTTATAAGTAGGACGCACGACGCCCGTAGCCTCAGGTGTAGTTTTTTCCCAGAACATGTGCTGCCAGTCTGACACACAAAGCCTTGTGGAAACGTAAGATGCAATCGCATAAGAAATTCTGTAGCGGAGAAGGTAGGGACGGAGCGATATGGAATACGTCGTCGGACCATCCCATCGAAAGAACGTTACCAGGTAAGAGAGTAACTTGTTTTTCGAGGGAATTGGGTCCTCCGATGTATTCCATATCTATGACAGGCTCCCAAAGCAGTACCAATGCAAGGAGGTAGGAAAAGAATTTAGAAAACAGAAATTTAGCATGCCCAATCAAATTACAGAGTGAAGGACCGCCTTGCCAAAGGCCAGATCCTGCCCCCGGATGGAATCGAGGGAATAGTGACGTACAAAAATATGTACCGAAGCCCAGGTGGCTGCATCACAGATGTTGCGAATAGGAGCACCCCTCTGCAGGGCAGTAGAGGCAGCCATACCCCTGGTAGAATGGGCCCGTAAGCCGACCGGTGGGTCCTTACCCGCCAAGCGGTAACACTCTGAGATAGCCAAAATAATCCAGCGAGACAAAGTCTGTTTCGTCACAGCCTGTCCCAAACGCTTTCCAGCGTAACCAATAAAGAGCTGATCGTCCACTCTGACCCGGGACATGCTTGAAATATAAAAGCTTAACGCTCTCCTAGGATCAAGCCTATGGAGCCTCTCCTCTTCCTTACCAGGATAAAATGCCGGAAGAACAACCTTCTGGCCTAAATGAAATTCCGACACCACCTTCGGAAGAAAAGAAGGACGAACTCTAAGGACAACCCTGTCCTTATGAAACACAGTGAAGGGCGGCTTAACTGAAAGTGCCTGTAACTCACTCACTCTGCGAGCGGAAGTGGCCGCAACTAAAAATACCGTTTTCAGAGTTAACAGTCTCAAAGGGCATGAATGCAAAGGCTCAAATGGAGCACCCATCAGAAACTTGAGAACAAGGTTCAAATCCGAACCGGGCACCTGGAAAGGTGACGGAGGGAACGCATTAGTGAGCCCTTTCAGAAACTGAAAATTAAAAGGAATTTTAAAATAGGAACACTCTTCAGATGAGCGCTTAAATATGGACAGCGCCACCAGGTAACCTTTAATGGTACCCACTTGAAGGACCCTGTGGGCCAAAGAAAGCAAAAAAGACAGAACCATGGGAATTTCACATGCAAAAGGATCCACATTCTTAACCCTGCACCAGTTGCAGAACTTCCTCCAATGGCAACGGTACAGGGACTTTGTTGCGGGCCTTCTGGCCGAAAGGAACACCTCCATCACGTCTTCAGGGAGGTCCCAATCCTTATACCTCAACCTTTCAGAAACCAAGCATGAAGGTTGAGGGACCTGACCTCTGGATGGAGAACCTGAACCCCCTCCCGTGAGAGCAGATCGTCTCGGTAGGGAAGACGACGTGGAGGGCAGATGGCCCACGCCGGAGCAATGAGGATCATCCGGGTAGCGAACCCCCGTAACCTCCGCAGTACTTGCGGGATGACGGGGACTGGAGGAAATGCGTACAGCAGTGGGAATGACCACTCCACCACGAATGCATCTCCTAAGGCTCCGTTTGGAGGAAATTCTCACGAGCAGAACTTCTCGCACTTCCGGTTGACACTGGAGGCGAAGAGATCCACTTGTGGGATCCCCCAAAGGGCGAAGATCTCCAGGAGAATCTCCTGAGCCAACTCCCACTCGTGAGAGATCGCGCTCTGCCTGCTCAAAGCTTCCGCCGTCTCGTTTTCGTCTCCTGCCAGATGAACTGCCGAGATCGAAACTTCCTGCTGGAATGCCCAGAACCAGAGCTGCATAGCCTCCCTGAACAGAGAAAGTGACCCTACCCCCGCCTTTTTGTTCAGGTAGTGCATGGCCACCGTGTTGTCCGTCAGGATCAGGACATTCTTTCCTCGCACAGTCGGCAGAAAAGCCTTCAGGGCTAGCCTGACGGCCCTCAGCTCCAACAGATTGATATGGACTCTGGACTCCGACGGAGACCAACGACCGCTGACTGTCAACTCGTTGGCATGAGCTCCCCATCCCGTGAGGGATGCGTCCGACACGATCGTCACCTCCGGCCAGGACAGCCAAAATGGAGCCCCCCTCATCAGATTGCCTTCGTCGGCCCACCACAGAAGGTCCCGAGCGACTGAAGACGGCGCCTGAACAGGGTCCGATATCCTGCCGGAGGACTGAGACCACTGGAGCTTGAGTGCCCACTGCAAAGATCTCATCCGCAACCTGGCCTCTGGCACCAGAAGAATGCAGGATGCCATGAGGCCAAGCAGTCCCAAGAACTCGAACGCTGGGAGAGTCTGGCCAAGTTGAAACTTGTGCACCATCTGCTGAATGTGATGAGCCCTCACCTGGGGAGGAAAACACTGCCCCAGGGATGTGTAGAGCAC
Organism: Ambystoma mexicanum; assembly: GCF_040938575.1. Taxonomy (NCBI): domain Eukaryota; kingdom Metazoa; phylum Chordata; class Amphibia; order Caudata; family Ambystomatidae; genus Ambystoma; species Ambystoma mexicanum. The sequence continues at coordinate 496,098,633 of NC_090921.1, read as the reverse complement.
TGCTCCGATGTACTGGAGCCTCTGAGTTGGTGTCAAATGGGACTTCTTTAAGTTGAGGGAGAAGCCTAGCTTGTGGAGGGAGGGGCAGGTGACGGACAGATGATCCAGGACTTGCTCGGGAGAGCGCGCCCTGATCAACCAATCGTCCAGGTAGGGGTAGACGTGAATCCCCCCTTTCCTGAGGTGCACTGCCACCACTACCATGAGCTTGGTGAAGACCCACGGGGCGGAGGTCAATCCGAACGGCAGGACCCAAACTGAAACTACGAGTCGCCAACCGCAAACCTCAGGTACTTCTTGTGCTTCGGATGGACGGCACATGAAAATAAGCGTCCTTGAGGTCGAGAGACACCAACCAGTCCTGAAGTTGAAGGGCCTGGAGGACTTGAGAAAGAGTAACCATCTTGAACTTGTCCTTCATGAGGAGTTTGTTCAAACCGCGCAAGTCCATGATGGGTCTCAATCCCCCGTCTTTCTTGGAAATCAAAAAATAAGTGGAATACCATCCCTTGTTCCTCTCCGCTACAGGCACCAGTTCTATGGCGCCTTTCTCCAGCAGGGATTTCATTTCCTGCGCAAGGAGTGGATCCGGACTCTTCAAAGAAAGATTCCCCGGTGGATTGTCTTGAGGCCTCTGCTGGAAAGGAAGACTGTAGCCGTGGGTTATGATCTCCAGAACCCACACATCTGAAGAATTGGCGCGCCACTCTGCAAGATGCTGCGCCAGCCTTCCCCCAACCGGCGAACCATGGGACATGGCCCCATGACTGAGCTGAAGCGGCTGCAGCGTTGCCTGAGGGCAATGAGGCAACAGCCCGAGCGGCCTTGGCACCTCGAGTACCTTGTTTTCCACCTCTGGCACTCCTACGGTGGCCCCTTTGACTGGCAGCTCCTCTCGCTTTACCAAAGGATGAGTAATAACGAAAGGAACCTCCCCTCCATTGCTGTCCCCTAGGACGAAAAGGCAGAGGTTGTCGAACTGCAGCTTCCAACGACTTCACTGCAGCTTTGGAGGTCTGCAACCTCTCAAGGCTCTCATCAGCCTTGCTGCCAAAAAGATGTTCACCATCAAAGGGCATGTTGAGGAGCCGGGCCTGCACATCAGGAGCAAACCCCAACTTCCGCAACCACGCAAACCTGCGCATCATGGTGCTCGCCGCCATGGACCGGCTGACGCAATCTGCCATGTTCAAACCCGACATGAACGGCCTCACACATAGCATCCTTGCCATCCTGAACCAGTGCAACAAAACCATCCCGTTCATCCACTTCGGGAATATGTTCAGCCGCCAAGGAAACACAGTTCCACAGAGTGTGCGTGAAACGAGACAAGGCACAAATTGAGTTGGCCGCCTGAAGCGCCATACCCCCTGCAGAAAACACTTTCTTCGCCCAGCCGTCAAAACGCTTGTCGTCCCTATCAGGAGGGATGGTATGGTACGACGCCTGCTTTGCAGGGCCGTAGCCGCCTGCACCACCAAACTCTCCGGAGTAGGGTGCTTGGACAAGTAGCAGGGGTCACTACTGGCTGGGCGGTATTTTCGCGGCAAAGACTTGCTCACTGCCGGGAGACTCTCTGGAGCAGTCCAAGCCGCTGCCACCCTTCTTTGCAGAGCCATATGGAATGGTAGTACCGGGTCAGTTGGTGGACCAATGTCGAAGATATCCGTAAGGTCATCCTGAACAAACTCCCCTGGGGGAGCAGACCATCCTAAGTACTCGGTGACCCATGACATAAGTCGCCGGTACGAAGAATCGGCATGAGTGCCAGGCTCAGGCCTATAAAACTCCACCTCCGGAGAGGTGTCCAGCCCACTAGCATCATGCAGGGACTGCCTCAGGTCCTCAAACTGGCTATGGCCCGAGAGAATCTCGTCAGGCACCGTGTCAGGCACCATGCCATCATCAGAGCCCTCATCCACCTCTGAAATGAATTCCAGATGGCGGGAAGAAGGCACAGAACTGGAACCAAAGCCATGCTTGACCTTGGCCAGAGACTTCCTAGGTGGTTCCCCCGAGCCACGGGGTACCCCCGTCGACACAGCCCCGAAAGGCGTCGAGTGAATCGGCGCTGACGTCGAGAAAATCGGCGTCGACGACAGACGCGGCTCCGACAGCATCGACACAGGCCTCGAGGGGGGAGCCCCGAGCGTGTCCCTCGACATCCTGGGCGCCGACGGAATCGACGACTGCCTCGGAGGCGGAGCCTCAAGAGAGTCCGTCGACGATCTCGGCGCCACAGGCGTCGATGTCTTCCTCGAAGACTCCACAGGTTCACGCGGTCTCGAGCGCGTTGAGGACCGGGACCTGGACCTGGACCGGGCATGCCAAGAACGATTCCTCTTGTCCGAGCGGGACCTTTCCCGTGAATCGTGACGACCACCCGAGCCCCAAGGAGTGCGAGCGGCGTCTCTCGGCTGATCACGACCGACCCCACTCGTAGGCGCGGACGGACCAGTGTCGCATGATTGGTCGGGTAAGCGACCTGCAGACGGGCGGAGTCCTCGGATGAGGACGGGGAAGGCGACCGATGACGGCGCTTCCGGGAGTGACTCGAAGAGGCAGAGGAGTGGCGAGACCGACTCCAGGACCGAGACCCACTGGACTTCCGACGACGATGCGGAGAGTCGCCCCTCGAGTCGTCCGTCGAAAGCCCCGCAGACCTCGACTTCCGGGGCTTGGACACCTTACCTACCGATAACTTCTTCTTGCGCTCCCGCAAGGCTTTCGACGGGAGCGACTGACAGTCGACACAGTCATCCGTGTCATGGGCCTCACCGAGGCACCAGAGGCAGGCGTTGTGCGAGTCCGTGACTGACATCTTGGACCCACAGTCCCCGCACTTCTTAAAGCCCGGACGCGGTATGGAAGATGAGGTAGACATCTTCACGAAGAATAACTTCACAAACGAATAGGTTCGAAGAACCGAGATGAACAACAGAAACTCCAAAGAGTCGAGGCGTACCGAGAATCACAAAGCGAACACGTTCGCGGAAAAAACGGAACTGAGGCTACAGGCGTTGTGCGTCCTACTTATAACATCCAGTGACGTCGGCCGTCACAGGATGTCCTCGAGGGCGGCGTATCGACGTCATCGACGCAGGACGCAGACACCAAAGATTTTCCGAAGCAGCACTGCTGTGGTGATTACTGTCATAGATATGGAATACGTCGGAGGACACAAGCCCCTCGAAAAGAAGCTTCTTCTTCTTCATTATAGATATCTCTTTAAGTATCCATATGGATCACGTCTTCTTGTTGGAAAACCTGAGACTGATCTACTTGAATTTGGGGGTTAGGGTCTACCCGAGCCGTTTTCGGGGGCAGATGATCAGAAGAACTGATAATCCGCTCCAGCCGATCCATACAACCTTCAAATTTTTCTGTAGTCCATTTAGAGGACCTAATCGGGCCTGCGCGAGGAGAAGTGACATTCTCCGCACCTTGGCGTTGACGGGAACCTTAAAGGTGTCGGAGAGAGGCTCTTGACTATCTACGTAAGTCTCATCGGAATCGGGAATCCAATCCGCCGAAATCTTTTCAGCGGTTTGACCCATAACCTTCGGCAGAACCGGAATAAGGCCCACCGCCGATGCGATTCTTCCAGTGTTACTTTGGATAGTCACTGAATCGTCGTGAGACAAAGGCTCCGATGATTTGTCGGCAGTAGAAATATCATCCGCGCGACCAGGAGGTTTAGCGGACGGGTTTCCGTGTAGAGGCCTAGCCGTAGTTTTTGGGCCTACTGAGGCCTTGGAACTCGTCGAAGCGTCAGGCTCCCGACTTTTGACGCGTGTAGGTTTTGGAGTAGCGCCGTTGGTTTGTTTTGATTGCCCGGTCATCATGCGCTGCTGCGAATGCGGGGAAGGCCTTGGACCAGAGCGATCCGAGGGAACCGGCGAAGACTTCGGCGGCCCGTTGGCGCTTTTGCCTTTTTCGACAAAGGCGTCGAAATTGGCGTAGGGGTTGTGTGCTTAGTGCAATGCGCTTGTACGCCCATGTCGCTGGGTGTGGTCCCTGTAGCAAGACCAGAGCCGAGCCTGGAAGGGTCGGCGACGGGCGTGGCAGATCTAGAAGTGTCCGCCTCAAGGTCTATAACATCCGCGTTGGATGTTTGGTCATCCGATGTACCCCCGTCACTTTCGGCTGGTGTGGCAGTGGGGGGCTCCACGCGTGACATACTTTACGTGGCCCACCGCTTTACACGGCACTCCTTAAGGGTCTTGTGCCGAAGGAGTTTGCACGCCGCACACCGCTTCTCGTCGTACTCTAGGGGGAGACAGGCGTTACACATCCTGTGCTCATCCTTCCAAGGATATCTGACCCTACACTTAGGGCAGAATCTAAAAGGAGTCCTTTCCATAGCAAAAGGGAAGGATGACCAGACCGAAAGGGAAAAGAGGGGAAAGGAGGAAAGACATACTAAACAATATGGCCACCCCGACCCCACTCTCCCTACTGTATAGGTCGGCCAGAGGGCCCGACCACGTGGACAATCCGGCCGCCCGATCTTAGGCGCCGAAATCCACAGCCGTAGACGATTCCCCCGTAGTCTTTGTCGAAGATGTAGTTAAAGGCAAAGTGACTTTAACAGGGAATAAACTGACAATTCAGTAAAGATGAACAATGTCTCTAGTAAGAGCTCCGCTATAAGGCAACCAGTTATCTGGGCGGAAAAAAACAATCTGAGGGACCTCGGCGTGTGAGGGATTTTGGGCACTGCACACGTCATGATAGGGATAGTGTTACAGACACGCCTATGCCGACGTCCCCTTTCGGTCCCCGAAAGACAAGATGCAATACTCTGCGGTTACCACAGATTAACAAGCATCAGAACAACATTTTTGCCAAGGTTCTGGCTCTCCGGGTGAGCCCGTACATGACTTATATCATCCAATCGGATAAAGCTTGGTTTATACCGGGACGATCCAAGGCCCTTAATCTACGTCGCCTTTTCAATATCCTGGCCAGGACTGATCCCGGGAGCCAGGGGTTGCTGCAACTTTAAACATGCAAAAGGCATTTGACTCAGTCTCCTGGCGGTTCCTTTGGACTGTAATGGAGAAGAGCAACTTCTGCCACCAATTCCTGTCTTGGGTGAAGCTACTGTACGCCTCCCCGGTAGCCAGGGTTTACACTGGTGGCCAACAGTCTGCTCAATTTGATATTGCTAGGGGGACCAGGCAAGGCTGTCCCTTCTCGCCTTTGATATTTGCGGTAGCTATCGAACTCCGGGCTGACAGCATTTGCCCAAAACACGCCCACAGAGGTGTTAGACTCACGGGTACTCCCGAGATCATCTCCCTCTACGCTGATGATGCACTGCTCTATGTCCGCTCTCCAGAGGTGAACCTCGCATCAATCATACAGGATGTTCTCCTTTTTGGCAGTGTCCTGACTCAGGGTTAACTGCTCCATATCCAAGCTGTTTCCCTGACGGAACCCACTGTTGAACCGCGCGACCTCCTGGGGTTCGTTTGGTCTCCACTGAAGATAAAATATCTGGGGTGGTTATAACTCACCATCAGACCTCGCTGTATTACCACAACTATGGGGGCTATCTGTCGTTACTCAAGCAGAAGCTGATGGGCTGGTCCGAGTTACCGATTACGGTGGCGGGACGTGTTGCACTTCTCAAAATGGTTGTGCTCCCACAGCTCCTAAACAGGTTCCTCAACGTCCCGCTCTGGCCTGGGACCGAATTGTTCAAAAATTTCACTAAAGCAATTAATGGTTTTATCTGGCACTCTCGCTCGGTTCGGTTGAAGTGGGACACGCTGACGAGACCGAACGCCCAGGGAGGACAGGCTGCCCCAAACTTCGAGAGGTACTGGATAGCGGCCCAGGCCCAGTTCGCTGCATGTTGGTTCAACCCTCTCAGCTCTCACCCCCATATCAAACTAGAACGTCAGGCAGCAGAGCACCATGATATTCGGTCCCTGACCCTCTCCCGTGTGATCCGGCTCCTAGGATCTACCGACCCCACCGGGGTCATGATATTCGCATGGGATAGAAACTGGAAACGGGTGGGGGTCCCCCTCCCATTCCATGGTGACTTCCCCCTTTGAAATGTCTTCCTGGTGCCTCACCCGGTGGATAATGTGATTGCGGGCAGCTGGGCTGCAGCTGGATTTGGCCTCCTGCGGGATGTTTACGCAGAGGGTTCCTTCACTGAGTGGCAAGACCTACCCGAATCTGTGAAGACGCAGTCCTCCAGATGGCTACAGTACGCTGGCCTGTGCCGGAGGCTTAAGTGCATCTGGTAGGAATTCCCCTCGATCCCTCCTGTCGATCCACTACTGGTGCTGGTTATGGGAGCCGCCTTGGCTCGAGGTGGGGTGTCCAGGCTATACAGACTCCTGCAGGAACGGGCATGGCGACCGCTCCACAGGCTGAGCGAGGCCTGAGGCAGAGATCTTGGGATCGGAATAACAGAGGAGATTTGGGAATTCATGTGCACTCGTACTCCGGAAGTGTCGCTTAACTCAGGATTCTGCCTTATTCAATTTAAGGTCCTGCACTGTTTCCATAACACACCCGCTAGACTGCACAGAATGTCAGAGGATCGTTCTCCTAGATGCCCCAGAAGCAACACAGACAACGCAGGGTACATTCACATGCTCTGGTCCTGCTCTGGATTGGCCAGCTTCTGGGGAGGGGTGCGTGAGGCAATATCATTAATGTTGGACTGTACTATTGAAGCAAACCCTATGACCTGTCTATTCCATAAGTTTAACCGCCTTCACCGCCGCTACAGGAAGTCGGCAGGCCTTTGCATGTTATTAGCTACTTGTATCCGGCTTCTCTGGCTACGCCCAGCAACCCCCACTGTGGAACAATGGCTTTGTGCAGTTACCTGGGCTTCGGACACAGAGGAACTCTGGACTACTCTACAGCCATTGTCCAAAAGACCGATTAACATTTGGCCCCCTTTCCGGCCCTACCTAGATTCTCTGTTGCTTGATGGTGCCAATGACGCAGATTCCCCCCCCCTCCTCTCTCCTGATCTGCATGATTGATGTCCCTACCATCTCCTGGCCTTTATCCTTTGTCCAGTAAAGTCTTCTGTACATGATGTCTGCTTCTGGCCCTGCGTGGTCAAAACATCTATTTATGACGATCGAAATTGCCTGTTCTCTATATTGTAAGGTCAAGCATGTTAAACGTTTTTTTTTTTCTCAAAAAAAGCACAAATCAGAATGCATTCCCCTCGCCCTGGACACCCCTCAAACACTGCTGTGCCAAATACAAGATGGTCAAATGCAACCCCAAAGCTGCCCACTAGCTCCAATCCACTCAACTTGCACACAGAAACTTTAAACATCAAGTCACAATCCAAACCACCACCAGCCCCATCCACCTCTGTATGCAACTCCCTCATTAACTACTTCAACTCCAAAATAGAAATCAGACCAACCCCTCCCCCACTTCACAGTCCCTGTTCAAACCCCCCTCTCCCAAATCCTCCAATGGTTGGGACACATCCCACACCATTGACTAAAACACCCTTATCACCCACACAGACACAACTAAACCGGTAAACTTACTGGATGACGCATGTCCAGCTCAACTGCATTGCCACCCTGTCACCACATTGAGTCAAAATCATGAACTCGTGGCCTCTTATACGGCACAATCCCCTCCGCACTTCAAATAGATCACATTTCGCCCTCCTCAAGAATCCACACCCCTTTCGAACTAGAGTCCCATCACAATCCTGCCATACTTGCCAGAATCAATGAACGTCCTTGTCACAGGCAAACTCAGACAACTCATCAGAACAAACAATCTCACCAATCCCGTCCTCTCGGGCCACAGAAAAGGGATTTCACATCCTGGATGACCTTCACAAATTAACTGACAAAGGAGACAACCCCTTCAAGTCCTCCTTGACCTCTACGCAGCTTTCTGCACTATCAACCATATCATCCTACTAAACATCCTATCCCACAGGACAAGACACTCAGACACTGTTCTCAACTGATTTAACCCGTTCTTCACTAACACGATGAACTGTGTCTCCTGGATCTCCTATACATAAAACTCCACCATGGCCAAATGTTGGATACTGCAACGATCCTTCCAATCTCGTCTTCTGTTTCCCTTTTATGTTAAATCCCTCGGACAGACTCTTTGAACCATAACATCCACTTTCAACAATATGCACACACACAAATATACTTCCAAATCTCCTCCCCCTTACAACGCCATACCCCACACACTGCCTATGACATGCATTACTTACCGTAAAAGCCGTAAAAGCATTTCTGATGATTGTATCTGCTTAGATTCACATGCTGTGCACATGGTCCAACATCCAGTGGTAACCGCGGAGTATTGCATCTTGTCTTTCGGGGGACCGAAAGGGGATTTCGGCATAGGCGGGTCTGAAACACTATCCCTATCGTGACATGTGTAGTACCCAAAATCCCTCATGCGCCGAGGTCCCTCCGATTGTATTTTTTCTGCCATGAGGGAGCCCAAGGCTATAGTGAGTGAGTACATGAAGAGAGAAAGTAGTAAGAAGTCTATGTTCCTTCCACCCCGAGCGGGGAGGCAGGGAGGGCGCATGTGAATCTGGGAAGATACAATCATCAGAAATGCTTTTACGGTAAGTAATGCATGTCTTCTGATGCTCGTTAATCTGCTTAGAATCACATGCTGTGCATAGACTAGCGAGCAGTACCCGGAGTTGGAGGTGGGTTTTGAGAAGGAACAGTAGAAAAAAGATGTCTTAGTACCGCTTGTCCCATCTGAGAATCAGACCTAGAATGAGTGTCTAGGCAATAGTGTTTTGTAAAGGTGTGCACAGAACTCCAGGTTGCCGCTTTGCAAATGGACTCTAAGGGAACATTTGCAATGAATGCTATGGATGCCCCAGTGCCTCGAGTAGAATGTGCTCTAGGCTTGAAGGGCAGTTCTCTCTTTGCAAGAGTGTAACACAGTGTGATGCATTTGACAATCCACCTTGATATTGCTGATTTAGAGATAGGGTCCCCTTCTCTACCAGCTGCCACTGAAACAAAGAATTGTTTAGTTTTCCTCAGTGGTTTAGTTCTATCCATGTAGAACATGACTGCCCTGCGCACATCTAGTGTGTGTAGGCTTCTTTCGGCCATGTTAGTAGGTCTCTGGAAGAACGTGGGTAGTTCGATTGACTGGTTCACATGGAACTTCGAAATAAATTTCGGCACAAATCTGGGATGAGTGCGCAGAACTACTTTATCTTTGTGGACTGTAACAAAGGGGTCCAAGACCGAGAGGGCCTGTAGTTCGCTAACTCTTCTGATAGAAGTGATAGCTACTAGAAAGGCTGTCTTGTAAGTCAGGTCTTTCAGACTAGCTTTATGCATAGGCTGAAAAGGGGGTCCCATGAGCCTAGTTAAAACCACATTTAGATCCCACCCAGGGGCTGGGTGAGTGATGGGGGGATAAATTCTTTTAACCCCTTCCATAAAGGCTTTAATCACAGGTATTTTCCACCACGACACCTTCTGCTGTGACGTGGTGTAGGCTGACACCGCCGCTAGGTGAACCTTTAAGAAACTGAATACTAACCCAGAGTCCAACAGATGGGTTAGATATAACACAATGTGTGAAGGCGAGCAATCGGTGGGATTGACGCCTTTGGAACTGCACCAAATGACAAAACGTTTCCATTTGCTGGCATAACAATAATGTGTGTTAGGCTTTCTTGCCTCCCTCAGTATGTCCATGCATCTTTGAGGGAGTTGCAGATGTCCAAACTCTATGACTTCAGGAGCCAGGCTGCTAAGTTCAGAGTTTGTGGGCATGGGTGCAGAGTCTCCCCCCTGTTGGGATATCAGGAACATCTTGTGTTTGAGAGCCAATATCAAGATGTTTTGGGACAGCTTGGATAGCCCTGGAGAGTGAGTGCCCCCCTGCTTGTTCAGATAATACATTGCTGTTGTGCTGTCGGTTAGGACCAGCACTGTCTTCCCTTGCAGTTGCTCCTGAAAGGCCTTCAATGCTTTGAACACTGCTAGTAGCTCCAGTAGGTTTATATGGTTGGACGCTACCTGAGGGGACCACACTCCGTGCGCTGTCTGCTCTAGCAGGTGAGCCCCCCACCCTGTAAGAGATGCGTCTGTCGTGAGAGTGGCTTCCACTGCAGGGGTGGTGAAGGTTTTCCCCTTCAAGAGGTTCTCCCTCGACCACCACTGCAGAGAGAGAACGAGGGCTGGCGAGACAACTAACAGATCTTCCCATTGTCCGCTGGCCTGACACCACTGGCTGTTGAGCCACTCCTGCATGGGACGCATGCGCAGCCGCGCGTGGGGGACCAAGTATATGCATGACGCCATCATCCCTAGCAAACGCATAGCTTTGCGTACCGTCACCTTCCGACTGGCTACATACTGAGGAACTTGAGAGAGCATGTTCTGAACCCTCTCGCTGGAAGGGAAGACTAGACCGTCTTCCGTGCGAATTAGAGCCCCCAGGAACTGTTTTACTTGGCTGGGGACTAAGCTGGATTTCTTTTCGTTGATAGAAAATCCCAGGCTGAACAGTAGGTCTACTCTCTTTTGGGTGTTCGAAAAACAAACGTCGAACGAGTCCCCCGTGATGAGCCAATCGTCGACGTAAGGGTAAACTGGAACTGAAAGTCTGCGCAGGTGTGCTGCTGCCACTGCCAGGACCTTGGTAAACACCTGTGGCGCCGAGGCTATGCCGAAGGGGAGTACCTTGAACTGGTAGTGTTTGTCCTGAATCACGAACCTTAGGAATTTTCTGTGCGCTGGCAGCATTGAAATATGAAAGTATGCATCTTTCATATCCAATGTTGTCATGAAGTCCCCTTGTTTTAGCAATGGGATCACCTCTTGAAGTGTTACCATGCAAAACTTCTGGGGCTTTATGAACTTGTTCGCTGGGCGCAGGTCTAGAACAGGACGCATGGTGAGATCCTTTTTGGGTACAAGGAAGTATATTGAATAAATACCCTCGTTTACCTGAAGAATCGGGACGGCTTCTATGGCGTCCTTTCCCAGCAGCGCCTCCACCTCTTGGACCAGGATCTGCAGATGTTCCGGTGAAAGGCGTCGATGTTTTGGCGGTCTGAACTATGGGGGTCGGGCAAATTCCACGCAATAACCGTGGGCGACCGTCTTTAATACCCACTGGTCTGAAGTTATCCCCTCCCATGCCTTGAGGAAAGATGTTAATCGCCCCCCGACCGGGGAGACATGGGAGGGGACCTGAACTTGGTGGTCATTTCTGACCCGAGGTTGACACACCTCTGCAATTGGAGCCTCTGTCTCTATTCTTTCCGCGCTTCTGACCCCTCTGGGGGTAGTAAGTGGGGCTTCCAGCCGGTTGACTTGCGTTGAAGTTGCCTGTGCCGAAATTATTTTGAGCGGCACGGGCTTGTCCTTGAAAGGACCGCCGAGAATTGCTGCCCCTCTGTGAAGAGGGTTTTTGAGAAATCTGGTGCAGCGACTTAATAGTCTCATGCTCCTTCTTGGCTGTCTCCAACGCATCGTCTACCGCCTTCCCTAAGAGGTTGGCCTCTTCTATGGGTTTATTGATGATGGATGCCTGGGTCTCAGGCCTGAAACCCGACGTGCGCAGCCACGTGTGTCTCTTTAGGAGAGTATCCTGTGCGAGAGACCTGCCTGCTGTCTCTGTGGAGTCCAGGGTATCCTTTACAACATTTTGATTGGCAAGTTTACCCTCTGAGACAATGGCGAGAAGCTTGGCTCTGGTTGGTTCCGGAACCTCCTGGAGGCCTTCCTGGTGTAGGTTCAATTGGGCGTCGACGTAGCTTGCCAGTAACGTTGTGTTATTGGCAATCTGGACGGTATAAGCAGCTGCCGACGTGACCCGTTTGCCTAAGGCATACAGCCTTTTGGACTCCTTGTCCGGGGGTGACTCATGTGGCAAGGGGAACACCTGCTCTCTTGCGAGTGTTGGTCACCACCACCGAGTCTGGGATTGCGTGCCCTTTGATGTAAAGCGGGTCGGTGGGGGAGGGCCGGAAGAGTTTTTTGACCCTTGGGTTCACAGCCCTCGTCTGAGCGGGTGCGAGTAAAGAAGGGGCCAGCTGTCTCTTTACAGAGCTCAATAGAGGGATAGACTGGCTAGCCGGAGGCTTGTCATTAATAATGTTTTCCGCGAAATCCTGTTCAGGCAATGCCTCAAGCGTGTCAATTTTAAAGAATTCCGCTGCTTTTTTCAACATGTTGTTGAAAGCCATTTGATCATCCACCGGGGGAGCGTGCCGAACCAGTGTGGATGGGGAAGAGTCGAGGCAAACTATATCAGAATTGTGATCGTCCTGCTGGGTGTCCTCCCAGTTGTCCGTTGCGCCTTGATCTTCCCCATAATTGTCCAGAAAAGAAATCTCCTCTTCTTCTGTATAGATGTCTCTATACGTGTCCTTCTGGACACCTTCTTGATAATCAACATAGTGTTGAACATCTAGGTGTTGGGCAACTTGTGTATGAGGGTTAGGGTCTACCCGAGCTTTTTTCGGCGGCGGTTGATCAGAAGCCCCGAAAACCTGCTGCAGCCGATCCATATACCCCTCAAATTGCTGCGTGGTCCACTTGGATGACCCAAATGGACCCAGCTGAGCAGGAACCGGTTCCTCCGCCCTAAGGCGTTCAGAGGATCTCCTCAGGGTGATTGAGAGGGGTACCTGGCTCTCTTCGTAAGAGTCCTCAGGATCGTCTTCCAAAATCGTGGAAAATCTTTGGGCGGATTGGCCCATAACTGTGGGCGAAACCGGTACTAGGCTCACCGCCGTAGCAATCCTGTTGATGCTCTTACTGATAGTTACCGAATCTTGGGGGGACAACGCCTCCGATGATGGCTTCCCAGGTAGAGGCCTACTCGTAGTTTTCGGGCCTGCACAGGCCTTGGAAACCTTGAAACTCGTTGAAGTTTCTTGTTCAGAAACTTCGGCGTGTGTAGTTTGGGGAGTAGCGCCTTTGTTATATTTATTAAGCCCAGTCGTCATGCGCTGCTGCGGATGCGGGGAAGGCTCCGGATCAGATCGATCCGATCCGATGGTGCTTGCGCCTTCTTCGACGATGTCGTTGAGGAGGGCGCTTGGGTTGTGTGTTTTGTGTGGTGCGATTGTACGCCCCTGTCACCGGGTGTGGTCCCTGTAGCAAGACTGGAGTCGAGCCTGGAAGGGTCGGGGACGGGCGTGGCGGCTCTAGAAACGTCTGCCTCAAGGTCTACAACGTCCGCGTTGGACGTTTGGTCATCCGATGTACCCTGTCACTCTCGGCTGGTGTCGCGGCAGGGGAGGGAGGCTCCACGCGTGACATACCGTACGCGGCCCATCGCTTCAACCGGCGCTCCTTAAGGGATTAAGTTTAGGAGTTTATACGCCGAACACCGCTTTAGTGCTCTAGGGGGAGACAAGCGTACACAAAGTGTGCTCGTCTTTCCACGGATATCTGACCCTTCGCAGAGGGCAGAATCTAAATGGAGTCCTTTCCATAGCAGAAGGGAAGGGTGACCAGACCAAAAAGGAAAGAAGTGGAAAAGAGGAAAGACATCATAGCAGTATGGCAAACCCTGAGCCCACTCTCCCTACTGTGTAGGCCGGCCAGAAGGCCCGACCACGTGGAGGTCCGAACGCCAGACCTTAGGTGCTGGAATCCACAGCCGTAGACAGTTCCCCCGTAGTCTTCGTCGAAGATGTTCTTGATAGACGAAGTGACTTAACGGGGATTAAACCAACAATTCGGTAAAATAAACAATGTATCATGAAGAGCTCCGCTATAGGGCGATCAGTTATCTGGGCGGAAAAAAACAATCCGAGGGACCTCAGCGCGTGAGGGATTTTGGGTACTACACACGTCACGATAGGGATAGTGTTTCAGACACGCCTATGCCGACGTCCCCTTTCGGTCCCCCGAAAGTTAAGATGCAATACTCCGCGGTTACCACTGGATGTCGGACCATATGCACAGCATGTGATTCTAAACAGATTAACAAACATCAGAACCACTATTACCATCTGGCCACCCACTTCCTTGGACTAAACCCATCCAAAACAAAACATCTTATCCGCTCACCTCCAGCACAAAACCGACCTAAACACCTTGCTCGAACCAACCACCCAAACATATCCTTCTCCAGACCAGTTAATTCCCGAGGCTTCACCATCAACTCCCACCTATCCTTCGTACACTACGTAACAACCGTGTACTAGCCGGAAACATCCCAGATGCCGAAAACAACCTCTGTCTCTGTGGCTCCTGCACCTTCCTCATCCGGAATATCATAGAAGTAAGAGGGCCAGCAGATCAAGGATCCCCTGAAGTGGTCCCTGGAAGAATCGGAGTAAGGGGATAAGTTATACTACCTATTCCTACCCCTCTCCCTCCATAGGATTACATGGGCATAAAGTCCTGGCCCAATCTCTCTCCCTTGGCTGAACAATGCTCAGCATTGGTATGCTGAAGGATCCACCCCCCCCCGTGAGGTTTCCATAGCGTGGTGGCACTGGGCGAGACACTTACCTGCACCTTTCCTTATTTCTGGAACACACAACTACAACCACTGGCATTACACAATCGAATAGGAAACCTACCTGAACAGTATAACTTGTAGAACTGGTGACTTTTGGCCACTAGGTCCCACTGAATCTCAAGGCTGGACTTACTAAGGATTATGGATCTAATTCTAGCATTGCTCATAAGTGTTTTACTATATTATTCTACTGGATTACACACCTAATTATTGGTTTTGAATCTACTGTTTGCCAACTTATCACTTGCTATACCACATTTGCTTATAAACATGCTAACTGGTGCTTAATTGACTCAAAGCTAAAGTGTAGGGGTTCTACACAGAGCCCCCGTAGTGGATGCATACATGTATTTGATATTAGTTAGTTATTATACTTTACTGAATTTTTCATATGTTTAGAATGTATTCAAAGGCATAGCATAAATAATTGTGTATTTGTATACTTCTCTGTCTAATTACAATTATTGGAGTGCTCTGTCTGTGTTTCATTTTATCCCTAAGATAACTCGCACCCCTTTTGAGTCTAAGCCTTACGACTATGCTACCCCACCTTGATTGGGTTTGGCTAGACTTCAGTGTCTTTCCTATGCACCATAAATTGGCTGCTCCGAAATTCATCCACAGGGTTGATTCTGAAAATCCACCGTAACAGAAGGTTTTCCAATACAGCCTGCAGTGCATGCTTACAAAACCAAGCAGGGAGAGAGAGCAGGCCACTAGAGGAACAAACATTTTATGTCGAACACCCTAGCTCAGGAACTCATTTACTAGATGGCAAGATTATAAAGAGCATGTGAACATAGAAAATATTCACCCTGCAAATCCAGAACTGCCAATGCTTTAGTTCAGGAACTCTAGGTACTCTAAACAGCTCCCTCTTGCTCCCCACAATCACCTGCGACCACACTTACCTGCAGTTGGTATGGTTTCCCAGCACGGATGAGCTGGGAAACTAGAAAGTTGGTGTGGAAAAAGTGCACATTTTCATCCAGAAATCCGTGGAGAATCAGCAAGCGATTTGGCCTGGAGAGAAAGAGTATACTGTGAAAAATCATGTACACATAACCAGCAGCCGGGATACATAAGGAACAACAGGAATTGAGCCCTTCTCCTGGCAGAGGCTTCAAAATGCATGCATGACTGCAACACCAAAAACGTATTTCCTATTCCCAACAAGCCAACTCCTGCCACTCCAATGAAATGCAACATCATGCAATTCTCTTCTGACAACTACCTACCCCACGATTTCCTGCAGTTGTGCCACAGTTTACAGCAGCAATGGTACAATTTCCTGCAGCAGGGCCACAATCTGATGCAGCCACACCATGTCTGCCCAATGTCGTTTTGTGTTTTCCTTTGCCCAACACATCACCTCCTGGACTATTCACCACAGTTGATGCTCAAGTCTCCCTCCCTCTCCCATGTCTTTTTCTAGAAACCTTGCATGCAAACTCATACTCCAGCCTCCCCTTCTCTAAAGTGACCTCTGTTCTTCAATGTAAAGTATCCATCTGTGCCTCTCTCCGACTATGGGCCTCATCACGACTTCGGCGGTAACCCTTAAATCCGGCGGTAGCGCTATTACCGCCGGATTTAAGGGTCTGCCGAATCAGGGCTTCTGAGCTGGGGGGAAATCCGTCGAAAATTCGCGCTATTACCGCCGGCGGGAAATCCGCCGGCGGTATTAGCGCAAAGATTCCCCATTGAGCCCAATGGGGAATGGGGCATTCCCGAATGGGCTCAGTGGGGAATGGGGGCTTACATTACCGCCGAACTCGTGATCCCGCGCTATTAGCGCCGGGGAGTTCAGCGGTAGGGCTAATACCGCCGCGCTAATAGCGTTACTGCCCTAGTCGTGATGAGGCTCTATGTCTGAACTGTCAGGTCTGTGGTGCACAGAGTGGGAGGTTGCTTGCATAGTAGGCACTATTGAGTTAGGAATGGTGTGGATGGATAGAGAAGAGTGCGAAAAAAATGAAAATGGAAGATATCAAATGTGCTTTATCCTTTCCTTAACAGCCTTCCTCTTAGGAAAACCACAGCGTGAGCCTTTCCCAAGATGGAGAAGGTGGACTGAGACAATGATTGGTGTATGATTACCCAAAGAGGGGCGATTAAGGTTCCCAACTTCCTTTCATGCTTCGTCATTGTTAGGTAAGAATTAGTGAAGTCCAACTGGTGTGGGACTACACAAGGCTAATCTCTTGGTATTAGGTAACCAACCTTTTAATATAGGCCTGTACCTAAATCGAATCTAGGTATCTCTGGATTATGTATTTGAATTTGTGCCTCTCTGCATTTTTAAACTAGCGCCTTTTTGGCTCCCTTCTGCTAAATCGAATCTAGGTATCTCTGGATTATGTATTTGAATTTGTGCCTCTCTGCATTTTTAATCTAGTGCCTTTTTGGCTCCCTTCTGTTAATATCAAATCTAGGCTTTTAGGTATCTCAACACTAATACACTGCCACCGTGGTTACTGTTGCCTTACCTTCTGTGCACGCCACTGCATCTACCGTGGTCACTGTCACTGATGTTCTACATTGGGTACATGCCATTGTGAGTAATTGCCTATGACAGTACCTCTACCTCAACTACCCTGTATATATCTGGTAGGCATCTGTCTTTGAAGACTGCATTAGGCCACTATGCCCACCACCCTCACTATCCTATTTGCAAGAATACTGCCCACCCTACTCCTCAACAGCACACCGGTGGGACTGTACTCAACTACACCACCGCCTCCCCCCGTCACCCCAACCTTCACAACACCACAACTATGCCCTCCATCACACACCACACCAACAACTACCTTAACAACCCAGCCTTATGGCTCCATCATTTTGCTTCCAGACCCTCACCAAACATACCATGCTCCGTCACTGTGAGAAATGCCAGACTTGGCTCGCGACTCACGCACGCCTCCCATCACATTGTGCATCTTAACAAACAGCCCCTGACCTCCACCTCGTCCACACACATGCAAAACCCATCACCACACGCCAACCTCCCTACCACTAGCAACATTAAGGGTGCGCTAATCAATGTCAGATCACTTACGGCACACGCCCTAGAAGTGGCTGACATTATCCTAACTCTCGACCTCGACTTCATGGCGATCACCGAAACCTGGCTCCACGCAGCCTCTGGCCCTCTACTCTCCCTTGCCATCCCTCCAGGTTACAATATTATCAGACACGATCGTAACTCTAACCAGTCCAAAGGTGGTGGCATTGCCATTATCCATAAAACGCTCTAAACTTCCACCTCTCCTCTGTGCATCTCTTTTCCTCTATGGAAGCACTGACTGCCAAACTAGCCATCACCCCTAACCACTCCATCACCTTCCATCTACTTTACCGGCCACCTGGGCCGCTATCCACCTTTGCTGAGGACCTCTCCAACATCATCACTCATAACACAAAAACCAAATCCCAAGCCTCGATTTTAGGGGACTTTAACCTTGACCTCACTGATCCCAATGACACTGCTGCCACTACCATTGATAATATGCTTATGAATGCAGGATTCATACAGCTTATCAACCAACCTACTCACGCCAAGGGCAGAACCCTTGACTGGCTAGCCTCCCACAATTGTCCCATCCATATCATCTGGCTAGCCGACCACAATTTAATTACGTTTAACATTCAGTCCAAACCTGCCATCCCCTCTCCTATCATTGCACCAGCTACTGCCACTCGCAATAAACGTGACATTACCTGCGACCGACTCCTCCCCCTCCTCCTTCCTGCTCTCAATGTCCAGGCTAGTTCATGTTCCGACCCCACGGCTATGGTCGACACCTTCAACCTCGCTATGCAAAAAGCCTTAGACATTATTGCCCCATCCAAACTGAGAACCCAAACCTCGAGCTCACTTGAACTCTTGGTTCACTCCCAAGCTCAGAACCCTGCGCAAAGAAAAACGAATTGCGGAATCACATTGGAAAAGCAACCAGTCCACAGCCAACAAATCGTGTCTCTTCCTGGCCACCCTTAACTACAAGGAAGCCATATTCCAGGCAAAAAAAGACACCTACAATAAACGCATCGAGCAAGCCAAATCTAACACCAAAGAATTGTTTAGAATCCTAAAAGAACTTGAAACTCCTGTCACTGCACCAGATACTTGCATCAAAGATAGCACATGGTGCACCAAAATCCAAGAGGCTCTCCTTGGCAAGATTGCCTCTCTCCAAATCAAAATCAACAACAAACGAGCCTACAATCCAACCCACAACCCAACTCTATCCCCACCTTAAAGCACTCCATCCCTGGTTCTCTGACTCCTTTTAGCTTCTCTCCACTTTCCATTTCCGAAGCAGAAAAGATCATCGCCAGCCTTAAACCGTCTAATTGCCAAGGTGACCTCTGCCCGGCGCCCATTATCAAGGAAGCAGCTCACGACCTAGCGCCATTCATCACTACATTCATCAACTCTTCCTTTAGCTCGGGGATTGTACCTGACAATCTAAAGGATGCGTGGGTCATCCCCCTATTGAAAAAACCTACCCTGGACGCTAGCATACCCACAAATTACAGGTCAATCACCACGGTCCCGTTTTTACTAAAAATCCTTGACCGTGCGGCATATCTACAAATCCAAGATTACCTTGAATCTAACAAACTTTTGGGACTTAGGCAATCTGGGTTTCGGTCACGTCACGGCACCGAAACTGCCCTCATAGATTTAGAAACACAGATTGAAGATCTAAAAGACAAAAGGCAAACTTGCTCTCTTACTCCTCTTGGACCTCTCGGCGGCTTTTGATCTTGTCAATCACAACATTCTTTGCCACCACCTTAAATCAGCTGCACACTTCTCCGATAAAGCTACAACCTGGATTCGCTCTTTCTTAGACAATAGATCAATGCGCGTGTTCTCCCCACTAACAGCCGCCCCACCTGCACCTGTCTCCTGTGGCGTACCACAAGGATCTTGTGTGTCACCCACGTTGTATAACGTGTTCACCAAACCCCTTTTCGATATCTTGGACTATCTGGGTGTCACTTACACCAACTACGCCGACGACACCCAGATACTAATCCCCATCTCAGGCGACTACTCTGCTGACTCCCTCGCTATCAATGTCATCTACCAGGTCATCCAAGCGTGGATGGCACAACACGGACTCTGCCTTAATGATGAAAAGACAGAGCTCCTTATCCTTGGTTCACCACAAAAACTCTCCAAACTCGACCCTGCGTTTAAGTCCTTCACCATCGATGGGAATACTATCCCTACCGCCAAGGACACAAAAACCTTAGGGATTTACATTGACTCGACTCTATCCCTGACCAGACAAACTAACTCAGTCACATCCGCAGTGGCATATACCTGCAAGCTTATCACAGCCTGTCGCCCTTTTCTCTCTGCAACCAACTGTGTTACCCTGGCAAGGACTCTTGTATTATCTAAGATTGATTACTGCAATGCACTGTACCTAGGCACCAATCGTTGCAACCTAAACAAGCTGCAAACTGTCCAAAACAATGCAATTAGAGCTGCCCTCAACATTCCCAGGCGCCAACACATATCGGACACTAGACGCAACATTCACTGGCTCTCCATCCCACACCAAATCGCCCTGAAAGCCCTGGCTCTTACCCAGAAATGACTTCATAACCAAGCTCCTTCTTACTTGGCCAACCGATTTGCCCTCCATAACTCCATTAGACCCCGCAGAATGGCTCATTCAAACTGCCTTGTCGTTGCACGTTTCAATCTCCAAAGATCAGGTGGAGCCAGCTTCCCTATTATGGCATCTAAATTATGGAGCATCCTGAACGACGCCCCTCCCCCCCCCAAGAGAGATTTGACAGAATTCACCCAGTGGGCCCCAAAAGGAATGAACCAGGAGTGAGACCTAGAGATGTTCTTATTGCCATGACCTCCTATAGTCTGAAAGAAGACATCTTGAGAGCCGCACGTACCCACAAAGAACTAACAATCAATGGAGGACGAATCCAACTGTACCAGGACCTAGCGTTGATCACCCTACATAAAAGGAAGCTTATGCAACCGATCACAAAACCACTACAAGCCAAACAAACCGCACACAGATGGACATTCCCCTTTGGACTAGCCTTCCCCTGGAAAGAGAAACAAAGGAGGATCAGTACATGCGAAGAAGGCTTTTCATTACTACAAATTGAGAAAGAACAAAGCCAAACCGCAACTAGCCCACAAAAGAGCGCACCTAGCAGCCAAAATAACCAATGGGAATGGTCATCCGAGAGGAAAAGAAGATCTAACAGAGAAAAGAAACTGCCAGGCCCCTTCAAATATCACAAATGAAACACCCTGAAGAAGACACTAAACAAAGAAGCAACTGGAAGAGAAACCGAGGAAACACCTGACCACAGCAGGCGGGCCATTTCAAACTAACCCAAAACAAGACACACCAAAAGACAGAAGCAACAAACATATTACATACAAAAATGGCAGATACACTGATCGTATCGCTAAATGTACAAGGGCTGAACTCCCCCGGGAAACTACGTGCGATTCTCAACAGGCTCGAGAAGATGCCTGCAAAGGTAGTGCTCCTCCAAGAAACCCATATCTTGAAAACGGATGAAAAAAGAATGCATAACAAGGCATTCCCACAACAATACTTCGCCTCCAGCGGTTCGAAAACAAAAGGGGTCGCAATACTGCTAGCTAAGGGACTGAACTTCCGAAAACAACAGATGATTAGTGATAATGAAGGGAGGTACCTGGGAATCAAAGGAACTATAAAAGGGAAGACCTACACAATCCTGACGATATATGCTCCTAACGACTAACAAGGCCGAAACATCACAGATCTCCTGCTGAAAATAGGGAGCTGGTGTGAAGGCCAAACAATCATAGGAGGGAACTTCAACTGCATAATGGACCCTAACCTCGACAAAACCCTGCCCCCTACGGCAGCCGACCAGAGAAACAGACAGGCGCTGGGAAAGTTCCTCATAGAGCTAGAAGTAATCGAGACCTGGCGCTTCTTCCAAGGAGACACGAGAGAATACACTCATTATTCTGGGACACACAGAGGATACTCCAGAATAGACATGATCCTGGTGTCAGCAACTCTAATCCCCCAAGTGACTAAGGTGGAAATTGGAACACAATATATTACAGACCACGCCCCAGTACTAGTTAGCCTGGAAATAGACGGAGGGGAAAATAAGCAACGCCCACCGTGGAGACTCAACAAACTGATCCTATGCGACCTAGTGCTTAGAGCACACATGGAGGAAACCATACACAACTATTTCAAAGAGAACGACAACGGCGAGGTTGACTGGAAAACAGTCTGGGATGCGGGGAACGCCGTAATCCGGGGAGAATTCATGGCCCAAGCGGCAGTATACTGTAGGGAACGAGCGATACTAACCAGGAGGATGGAACTAGCCCTAAAAGACGCAGACAAAAATCACAAGGCCCGACAAACGCAGAAATCCTGGCGAGAGCTAAAGAAGGTTCGTGCCCAACTAGAAAGTCACACTGTGGACGCGGTGGCACAGACGTTGCTGAACACGAAACAATCATACTACGTCCACGGCGGCAAGGCAAACAAATTTCTAGCGGCCAAATTAAACAAACAGAAATCCCGTAACTATATAGTTGCCTTAAGAAATGAAAAAGGAGATAAGATCACAAAAGAGGAAGAGAAAAGAGAAATAATGGTCCGATTCCATGAAGAACTACTACAGGGAACAAACCTAAACGTGACAGACCAAAAATCCTACCTACTGGCTACTAATCTACCCCAAATCTCAGACAAGGACGCAGAAATCCTGGGGAGGCCATTCACAGCTCAAGAAATCAATGAGGCTATCTCTTCACTACCAAGGAACAAGACCCCGGGTCCAGACGGCTTTGGAAATGCCTACTACAAAATATTCCGACCGCAACTACTGGGACCCCTCACCCGACTCTTCAACACAATTAGAGACACCGGATCTATCTCCTCAGATATGGCAAGATCCTCCACGATCCTTGCGCTGAAACCAAACAAAGATCCCACCGAATGCTCAAGTTACCGCCCGATAGCACTCCTAAACACGGATACAAAGCTATACACAAAGATATTAGCGAATAGGCTATCGCAGATCCTCCCAGATATCATCCACGAGGAACAAGCGGGTTTTGTCAGGGGACGACACACCCAAGATAATGTCAGAAGAGCCATAGATGTGATTGAATGGGGGAGACGGACAAACCAGAAATTTGCAATAGCTGCCCTGGACGCCTCACGGGCTTTCGGCAGCTTGGACTGGGAATATCTACGGATGATCCTGGAGAAATTCGGATGCGGAACACTATTCAGCAGGATGATCCTGGCAAATTTTCAAAGCCCATCTAGATCATTTCGGATAAACGCCTGCGACTCAAGACAAGTGGAGATAAGGAGGGGTACGCGCCAGGGCTGCCCCCTATCTCTACTAATATTTGCAATGGCTATGGAACCGCTAGCAGCAAGATACAGAGGAACCCCGACATAAAAGGAGTGCAAATCAAGGAGACCCCACAGAAAATAGCACTATATGCTGATGATGTGATGCTCTGTATGGGAGACACTACGAAAACACTACCGAAAGCCATAGACACACTGGAAGAATTTGCCACCATATCTGGATTTTCAATCAACTACAATAAATCAAAGGCACTAAACATAACTGAAGACGCAAACACAATAAACTGCATGAAGCAAAGATTCCCCCTGAGATGGGAGGAAAATATGCTAGAATACTTGGGAGTTCACCTGGCAAAGAAATTCGAGGACTTATATAAATCAAACATCCCCTCTCTCTGGAAACAACTAAAAGCGGACCTGCTGAGATGGGATAATCAGGTATTATCGTGGTTCGCCAGAATAGCAGCGGTAAAGATGACCCTTCTCCCCCGCCTTCTATACGTGACGAGTGCAATACCCACGAAGATCCCATCACAGATAATCAAAGAACTTCAAAATGCAGTATTTTAATTCATATGGGCGAAAAAGAGACCCAGAATACAGAGACGCGTCGCATACTGACCCGTCCCCCGCTCCTGGGAAGCCTGGGGTTCCCAGACCTGGGCAGATACATCATGGCAGCGCACTTGGCCCCCATTCTCCAGTGGGCTAACCCAGACGACATCAAAGGATGGAGAGCCATAGAACAAGCACCCACACAGATCCCGATAACAGCGCTCCTAGCACTGAACCCCAAGGCCCGCGAAGCAGAAGGAAAACTACTAGGAGCTACTAAAACAGCCCTGAGTAGCTGGGACAAAGCCATGCAAATGAAAAAGATCAAACGAGGACTGGGTCCACTATCCCCAATAGCACATAACATCGACTTCACCCCAGGCCTGAAGAAGAGTTTCTGGAAAGGCTGGAAAGGCGCGGACAACCTGACACTGCAGGACATGTACCAAAGCTGCGAACCAATCCCATTCCTAGAATGCAAAAAGAAATTCGATCTAGGGGAAAATTAAAGGTTCAGGTACACGCAAGTACGACACTGGATCTCCCATCCATCAATGAAAAGAGCGGGAACGGGAACCCTAACAGGCTTGGAACTAACAATGCAAGAAGGTGAACCAAAGGGGATATCTAGAATCTACAGACTGCTCGATGGAGCACAACCAACGGACAACCTAAAATAAAGAGAATTGGGAAAAAGATGTAGGTGAACCAATAACGGAAAGAGAGTGGGACCAAATATGGACAAGAGCTCACAGATCCTCCAAATGTACAGCAATTAAAGAAGCTGCATATAAATTATGCTACAGAGGGTACATGTCCCCCCACAGACTAGACAAAATAAACCCAGAATATTCCCCATACTGTTGGAGACAATGTGGAGGGAGAGGAGATCTATTCCACACGTGGTGGACATGCCCCAAAGCAATTACCTATTGGAAGGAGATACTGGGACACATCAAAGACATTACTGGCAGAGACTTACCACTATCACCTAAGGTGGTCCTGCTGGGACTAGAGGCAAAGGGAATATACGCAGCATCGGGGCATATATCCATGCTAATAACACACTTACTATCAGCAGCACGAATAACATTAGCACAAAGGTGGAAAACACTAGAGGGCCCGACGAAACCATGGTGGTGGATGAAACTATGGGGAGTAATGGCAATGGAGAAGGTAACTACCATAAGAACAGAAACAGATCAGAGATACCTCTCAATATGGTCCCCTTTCAGAGGCTTTGTTGGAGACAGGGAATCCCACTTCTATAAACCACGGACCCTCAGAAATATATCGATCACTTAACACCAGAACAGAGAAAGAGATAGTGAATCAGCACGACGAGAAAAGAGAACATGGAGGGAAAAATAAAGGGGAAGAGGGAATTAACTGTGTAACATCTACACCCAAGAACTTATGTATGAAAGAAATAGTCACTGCAGAGACGCCGGTCCACTTGGCCCCCCTTCCAAAATTTGTAGCTTTGAAGGGAGGGAGGGAGGAAGGAAGTTAAGAATGAAACGATAAAACTGGGAGATACCTATTGTATAGTAACAGACAACAAAATTATAATGTGGCCTCATACTATCAAAAGTTATTCTCTTGCACATTTGTTGAAAGTCAAAATATTTTTACCTTTTCAAAACTGTTACAAAAGTTATAAAGGGACAGTGGGGAGGAGGGAGGGATGGATGATGATGATTTACAGATGAAGGAATTGGAGACAATTTACGTAGCAACGGGTGACGTTAACCCTGAATGGAAAGTTGGTCTATGCATTATGACAACAAAGTGTAACGATCATATGTTGTAATTGATTATGTCTCCATTGAAAAATAAAAATGGTTAAAAAAAATTATGGAACACGCTTCCCAACGAGCTTAGAGCAGAACCCTCCTTCTTGAGAATCAAACACCTCACTAAAATTTGGCTTGCCGCCCAAGACGTCTAGCTCCGGGTTCTTTGCTCAATTTGTACATAGCTGTACCCTTGTATATACAATCTGCTTGTCCTATCATTGCTACTTTTATACCT
The DNA here is from genome assembly GCF_040938575.1 of Ambystoma mexicanum. Lineage (NCBI taxonomy): Eukaryota > Metazoa > Chordata > Amphibia > Caudata > Ambystomatidae > Ambystoma > Ambystoma mexicanum. The sequence goes on along the minus strand of NC_090921.1, from coordinate 496,073,131 downwards.
GTATATTTTGTATTATTTCCTGTAAACCCGTGTAATTACTCCTCCGTTTTTCTTATGCTGTAACCAAGTGATGCGCCCGGTTGCCCCTGGGCCTGGTGCGCTATACAAATAAAATACAAATAGACACGTTGGTAGTGTGACTGAGCAGCAAGGTTTACCTTAAGAGGAGTAATGCGAGCTGTAGCGCTGTACAAAGCAGTAATTAGCTGTAACATCAGTCTCAAGTGAGGATTTAATTAAAAAAGTGAACAATAAAGCAGGTGACTAATTCATTCATATGTTACACATGTTCCAGCACCCAGAAGTGAAGTCATTTGAGGTCAGTATAGCATTTATAGTATGGCCTTTGCAATATTGATTTATCAAGGAAGAAAAGGTTAGATCAGAACAGACTGATAATTTAAAAGGACAGTTACATTCTCCCAAAGGGGGGCAGGCAGTCCATTATCCCAGCATTAATGTGTTCAACATTTAAAACCTGTGGGGGAACAAGCACTGCCAAATCCAATAGGTTCAGAAGGAGGCCTTTAGGGAACCAGGACAGCCAAAGTAAATGGGCAAAGTCAAAGTTCTGATGCTCTTCTTAGAAATATGTTGTTAAATAGTCAGTGTTCAAAAGAGAATCACATCAACTCGAGAAAAGTCACATTTGGAAAGCACAAGCTGTAAGGCCAATGCAGGTAAGTTGAGGTCAACTTAGTGTAGGGTTAAATTGCACTCCCAAAGATAGTGAGAACCCCCAATGGCAAAAGGATAAAGTACGCCAAGTACCACTGAAATGAAGAAGTTGTTCCAGCTGGTTGCCCTCACAATGCAATGCAGTAGACCCTTGTTCCTGGTACTTGGTCGTGTTGATGAAAGGGAGGATGTCTGGCGGGTTCCTGCGGCAGCACTTCAGAGGCGGACTTGGCAGCAATGGATTCCGCTGCTCTTTGTGGTTTTGGCACCTTTTCCTCAGTGCTAAAGAAGAATGAAAAGCTCTTGTTAGGATTTCCTTGATCACTCAGTGCTGGACTCTGGTGAGGGGACTCTGGACGTGGATTTCTTGCTTCTGTAGGGTCCTCTGGATGCCCACGAAGATCTGGCTGGATTCGGACTTCGGAAAACAATACACTCACAAGTGGTTGATGTACTCCAAGTATTGGGCTTCTGCAGCCTTGGAAAGTCGCAGCAAGTCAGGGGTTGTGCCAAAATAGAGTTTGTCTCGAGTCTAGTTGGTCTCACCAGTCTAAGGGAGGAAGTTGCCCTTTACGGGTCTTCCCAGTCGATTCGAAAACGGGGTCAGCACAGCTACAGGGCTTCACTGGGAAGCTTGCTGTCCAGGAGGGTGCGGCTGACGTCTTCTGCTTTGGATGTTGTTCTCTAGTGGTCAATTGCTTTTAGTCCCAAAAACCTCGCTTTTTATGCAAGTTCCCATTCATTCACCACCCTAGGCTGTGAATCACATAGCAGGGTGGCTGTCCTCCAGAACAGCCAGCCGGCCAATTGGAACTGGTTTCACTCAGGCACATCAAGAGACAAAGGACACAGACGTTTCGGGACCCTCCCTCACTTCCTGCCTTTCCAGACTGGAGCCTGGGCGGGTTCACGGCTGTAGCACACCCAAGGCAAACTACAAAAAGGACTCAAACTTGATGCAAAACACAGAGTAAAAGCCCAGAAGAAACTAACAAGAAATGGCGAAAAAAGAAGACCGGGGCCATTTTGAGAAAATGGTCACCCTTGGGTGCAGCACTGCAGCAGAGGTATTAGCCTGCAGATACATGTCACTAGGTAGTAAAAAATAAACCACTGCCACCAGCCATTCAAGTGAGTTAGTGTAACAAAATGTTACATGAGAAGCGGGTTAAAGAAATTACTAGGTAACTCCCCATCACTCCACATAGGGTGGTGTGTGCTGGACCCATAAAGTAAAAGTAAGTAAGACGGGTCATCTTACTATTCTTGGGAACAATAGTCGACCCAAGAAAATGTAGTTAAACATTAAGAGAAGTCCAAAGGACTTCTCAGTGGCACTGCATAAAAGGTGATGTCACAATTCAAAATAGAGTTACCTGGCCCAACCTAAACATCATAGTGTGTGGTGATCTTAACATTCACTGTTCTAATTTGAATAACAGACTAAGACGACGAGCCCCACGCCCAGGCCCCTGTTAGAAGGGGCCTTTACTGGAGAAAAGAACTGTGCCAAATAAGCATCAAAATCATCAACTGTTCTGCAAAAGGGGACATCCCCCCCAAAACAGACTTGGAAAAGGGGAATGGACTCGCAGATTCTGGATTACATATTTCCGAGGGAATCTTATTAGTTCAGAAATGATCCAAGTGGTAGCGAGAGATCACAATATCCTGAGGACGCCGCTTCTTGGCAGAACCCAGACGGTACGTCCTACCCGGACAGAGCGGATGACAACTAATGCTGGTAGGAATAGACTAAGATTGTCCCGAGGAAACATCATCTCACTAACACCTACAATCAAGGAAGCCTCTACGCTGGACTCCCTTGACTATCCTAGACACATGGGGCCTCATTACACGGTAGGCGGTAAGGGATTTCCGGCACCGGTAAGAGCACCAGGCGTTAGGGGAGGGACCCGCTAAGGGACTTCAGAGCTAATAACGGTACCGCAAATTGCGGTACCGTTATTAGCTCCTTCCCCAATTCCATTGAGCCCTATGGGGCCTCAAATGGGAATGGTTCCCGGAATGAGGATTTACCGGGTCCTCCAAGGTCGGAATGACCCGGTAAGTCCCTATTCCGGGAACACGGACCCGGAATGCGGTAAGGGGGTAGCCATGGCGCTAATAGCGCCATGGCTACCGCCTACCTTGTAATGAGGCCCATGGTCATCTACCGTGAAAAACAAAAGGCGAACAGGAACCCTGTTTTTTTCAGCACCACAAGTTCGATTTTGGGCTGCAAAACCGAAAAAGCCAGTTAAAAACACATGCTAATAGGCATAGAAGGCAGCAAATCATGATCTCTCTGGAGCACCTCAAACGTGGGAAGGTCTACTACAAAAATTGGGTGAAGAACCACAAATCCACATTAATTCAACTAGATGTGGAATACATGCTTAAATTGGTGACCTCCAAAAACACTGCAGAAATGTGGATGGTTTTGAACTCACTAAGCGCCCCACAGCAAGCAACAATGGCAAATCCAATCGCACAGAGTGTATGGTTAAGACACTTCAGTTCACTCTTCCAAAGACAAGCAGAAATAGAAGTGGCTGAAAGAAACAAGAGGAAGAAACCATGGTATTTTGAAACACAAGAGGATGACATACTTGAGCTAATCAAAAAGGCGAGCAGCTCAAGAGTAGCAGTGCCAGACGGTCTATTGAACGTAACTCTGAAGGAAAATCCAGAATTGTGGGCTAAGTCGATGTTCCACCTCTTTGAAAAGTTTAATCGCGGCACCAACATCCCCCAACTCATGGCTAACATCGATCATAGTACCAACTTTGAAGAAGGGCGATAGACTGGTACCAGTAAACTACCGGTCTATTGCCCTTCTTGACGTGATGGGCATACTATTCGCAGCATTGGTACTAAAAAAAGTGAATGAGTGGAGTGCTGCAACGCACCATTTTGACCGGTTGCAATATGGATTCGTCAAAGGTACAGGGACATCCTTGAACCTGTTCTTAATCAATTACTTCAAAACAAGACCCATGTCAACCAAAGGAAACTTAATTTACTTAGCATCCATAGACCTATCACAGGATTTCGACCTGGTCAATCGTTCCATCTTGTGGCAAAAAATGGAAGCCTGGGGCTGTCCTCAAGACTTACGAGAAGCTATTCGGGCCCTCCACACAAATACCAACTTACAAGTACGATTGGACAACCAGGGGGATCTCACAGACGCTATTACAACAATAGGCACCTGAAGCAAGGCTGTCGTCTGGCACCGGCAATTTTTAATTTATATGTGTCAGACATAGAAAACACCTTTGCAGGCACAAGATGTTTTCCACCTAAACTGTCAGGAGTCCCAGTGAACAGATTGTTGTATGTAGATGGACTTAATAATCATGGATCAAATGCAGATCGGTCTGCAGCGCCAACTGCACGCTTTATCCGCATATGTAAAAACGAATGGGCTGCGGATAAATACGTCGAAATCTAGAATTCTGACTATGGGCAGAACAGGTGGAAGAAGACCAAAACATAGGGGGTGGACAATGGGAGGTGAGAAAATCCTGGAGGTAAGCTCAATTACGTACCTCGGTCTAACAATTAATGAAAGCTCAGTGGACTGCCAAAGAACCTTAAGCCTAAGATGCAAAACACACATCAAGAGGCCTCTCCACGTTGCCTGTGCGGCCTCCCACACCATTCCGAGGTCCACCTCCCCATTATCATTAAACCTGAATAACTCCTCTATTGCTGTCCTCATCTCCCTGGTGATCACCGCATACTTAAGGAGCATATCATTGCAGCGCCATAGGGAGTCCTCCGTTCGGAGGCTGCCATTGAAATTCCCATATCCACCATATCGTGGTTTGACCAACTATTGGGGATACACTCGCAACCCGTTACCCTGCTCAGGTGTTGCTGCTGTATGAACCACTAGTCCGTATGAACCAGTAGTCAATCTGTATCCTAGAGCCATGAGATGTGACATCCCCTCCATACGTCAACCAGACCCTGCACTGTCATATAACTAAGATAGCCTCCCCCTTCTGCGATCTCCCCCTCCTGCTGGCTGACTGCCTCCACTACTGTGATCCATGTGCCTGTCTGCCCGCATATTGAAGTCCCCCTCAAACAGTAGCAGGCCCACACTCTGAGTATCTGACCCATCACTTCCTGCAGAAATTGGAACTGTCTTAGGTTGGGGCAGTAGATCGTGGCCAAAGTCACCTGAACTCCTTCTAAGGTGCCAGAAACTATCAGAGCTCTACCATCAGCTTTCCGTCACACTTGTGGAGCCCCGGTTGAGGAGGATACCCACTCAGCCCTTCTTGGTAAGCCCTGATGCCCACAACACCAGCCAAATCTGAGCCCCCGGAATGCACCTTTCTCCCCCCCGCACGAGCCTCGTCTCTTACACCAACAAGTACGTCCAGCCCCCTATTGCGGAACTCCCTGCTCATCAACGATCGCTTGGCAGGCGAGTTCAAGCCCTTGACATTTAAGGTCTCCACCTTGAGTGCGTCAGCCCCCTCCATCAGTGTACATGATTTCGATAGCTCAGCCGACTTCCCGATCCCTCTATTGCAACTTCTCACTGGAGACGCCCACTATTCGATAGGCCACCAAGGTTAACCTTTGCCTCCTCTGCCGCCTCCCTTACCCCCGCTGGTCCCATAGATTAACTTTGGACCCTAATCACTAACACAAATGCATTCATAGCACAATTCTGCTTGCAGCCAGTTCCTGTTAATTTCACTGGTGGCGGTGTATTGAGCTTCTTATACTTCCTACCCCCAGGCATCCTTCTCTTTGTGTGGAAGCCATTCTGCTGACCCACTTCCGCTGAGGGCCCCCCCCCCCGTCCTCACCCACAGCCTCAGTAGTGGAGGCTTCCTCCTTCAGCACATGTAACACATGTTGCGCTTCCTGAACACTGGTGACCTGATAGTCAATTTCTCCCCTTTCAAATGACAAAACAAACAGGAATGACTTGCACTATCTAGATTCCCGCTCTGTTAGTAACCGTGTGAGGGTGCGACAGTCCCGGTACCGGGACAGGTTGAGACCAGACAGGTCCTGGAAGACCTTCACATCAGCTCCTTCAAACTGAACACTTCCCAGGCGCTTCGTCTTCTCCAGAACCTCCATGTTCTCCCTATACCCAAGAAAGCGAACCACAATGAGCTGCATAAGACCCTAGATTTTATTTGTGCCCTGGTAACTACCATCCCGCTTTCCCCGGCTCTTCCTATTTCTTGGTCTGACCATCATGTTGTTCCATTCTCAGTGCAGTCAATGGCCACTCTGTTGCTGCAACCTGGATGACCATCCTGTAAGCGTTGCTTGCAATTTGCCTCTCATCAAGATTTAGCTGCTCAAATTTTTTCTCACTGTGCTCGGTCCGATTTCTGCAATTTGAACACTCTGTCTGCTGTATTCACTAAGGCAGCTGACTCTATTGCTCCTATCAAGCGCTGCATATTAAAAACCCTTTCATCTGAACCCTGGTTCACTGATGACCTTAAATCTCTGAGGCTATCTCGCAAGCAGGCAGAAAGGAAATGGAGAATTAGCTATGGCCCAACTGAAAAAGCCCCCCTTCGCAAAGCCACAGGGGTATATCAGGCGGCCATCCTCTCGAATAAAGAAGCTTATTTTAGGAGGAAGGTTGAAGCTGCCATTCATATGATAGGTTATTTATAATGTGCTTAATCCCCAGAGGTTTCTAAGAGCAGACCTGGGGATCGAACCTGTGCTGCTCCGTGTCACCTTGCTTCCAAGACAAGCACGTTGCCCCCGAGCTATACTCCCGAGACCTTTAGATGCAACCTAAGGCGCTATTTAGTCTAGTTCAGTCTCCATCCTTATCTGTTCAGTCACATTCTAATATTATTCCATCACAGGATCTTTGTGACTTTGTGATTGCTAGGTCCTGCCCTCATCTTCCTATGTCTATTGTGCCCTATAATTCTGAATTCGACTTGGTCCACTTTTCCGACTTTTTTCCCCCCATCAGACGTTCGGTCCGCTATTAAACTCAAATCTGCTTCTGCCCTGGATCCCATTCCTCTTTCTATTATTAAAGATATTTCGGTTGATATCAATTCTTGGGTCACAGCAGCAGCAAATGACTTTCTCCTCAGGCCTTATTCCCAATGACATGAAGCATGTGGGTTAAAAAAAATCCTTCTCTGGATCCAGCAGTTCTGTCTAACTTCTGTCATATTTCACTTCTTCCTTTGTGAAGCTACTCAAATCCTTGGTGTCTCCTTTACTGAGTTCTTTTCTTGAATCTTCTCTCTTTTTTGACCCTTTTCAATCTGGCTTTTGCCACGTCGGGGCACAGAATCTGTTCTTGTATCTGTCGCAAATTACCTTTCCCGTCTGGCTCACCAGGGGCGCTGATTCTATTAGATCTTTCACCTGCGTTTCACACCGTGGACCACTCCACCCTGGTTGCCAGAATGTCTTCCGCAGGTCTTTCTGGCCAGGTACTTACCTGGTTTTCTTCTTTTCTCTCTGGTCGCACTCTATCTTTCTCTCTCATTTTCCTTCCAAAGCAGTCCCTTTGTCACGTGGAGTTTCACAATGCTCCACCTTGTTACCTCTTTTGTCCAATATTTACATCCAGCCACTCCTGTCTCTCATACCGTACGCTGCCAAGGTTTCCTATGCCCACAGCACGCAGATTATTCTACGTCTTGATCTGTCGTGCCCCGATATGGCTGCTCGGCTTAGGAATTGCTTGGAGGCCGTGGGTGGATGGATGAGCAGGAACTGGCAGAAATTGAATGGCGATAAGACAGAGGTGCTGGTTAGTTGGATCTGTCTGCCGCTCTTTGTTCTGAACCCCTGACTTCTAACCTGCTAGTTTCGGATTCTGTCTGCTGCCGGCTACTGTGGTGAAAGATCTGGGCATTAAATGTTTGGAATCCCTGTCAATGTCTGACCAGGTGGCAGCTGTCTGTCAAGCTGGCCATTGTAAAGTCCTGCCGTTTATTCCCTCTCAATTCCACGCTCCCGTCGTATCTGCTCTAGTCATGAGCAGTATCGACTATTGTAACACCCTCTATCTGGCGCAACCGGGCTATTTGATTCGATTCCAGCTCCTGCAGAATATGGTTGCAAGAGTGGTCCACCCCCCTCCTGGTTCTCACATGACTCCCCCTTCTATGTCAGCTACAGTGGCTAACTGGGGGCTAAAAATATCTAAGAAAAATTGCCTATGTCCCCTCCAGAGCACTTCGCTCTCAATCTTCGCTAATTATTCAGGTCCACCGGATTAAATATTCCTGGATCGGTGGTCGAGCGTTCTCCGTTGCTGCAGGAAAGGCATGAAACTCTCTCCCATTCTCTCTTCTCGCAATTGGTAATCACCTGTCCTTTCGCCGCTCCCTGAAGACTCTTCTTTTCTAATCAGATTGATCCTGTCTCTGCTGGCCACTTTTGGTCTTCAGCGCCAAGATACCCTTGGGTGACCGTTGCGGTTAAGAAGTTCTATTAACATAACAATCGACCTTAGGCCTTTGCCCCTCTCGCCCCCCACCTCAGTGTACTCTCTCAAGCTGGACTTCCTTCCCACCATTTGTGAGGAAAAGGGTATTAATGAGTCCTTGCACCTTTCTGCCCACGTCTGCTGCAGTCCCTGTGTTCTGTTCTCCCTGTGTTCTGTTCTCGTATTCCCGGAATGCATATATTGTTCCGGCGTTCTCTGTGTTCGAAGTCGTCAAGTTTCAACAGGGTTTCCTCCTACCGGGTCTCCAGTTCCGTGAATCATGCATCATATTTCATGTCACGTAGGTCAATCTGCATGTGGTTCTTCTCCATACCCTCCATTTTGTCTTCCAGCTTGTCAACTCAGCCCCTCAGGTCACAGATAGACACCTGAATGTCATTCCGGATGGCCTTAATTTCCTGGAAGATCTCCTTCAAGTCATCTCTGGTAAGGGACGGGGCAGCACCCCCTCCACCATAGCTTCTTTCCCTCTCTGCGCCCCTTCGTGAACCATGGCTGGTGTTCTCCAGTAGCGTGTCAGGGATTGGACTCCCTGGGTCTTTTGCTTCTCCAGATTGGCCAGGGCCAAGACCTCATCCTGCGTCTCGACTCTCCCTTCCGGAGGGCTGCAAACCTGTCCAGTCTCCTCTTTGTGCCCTCTTGTGGTGTGTTCTGTGGGGGCAGAACGCTGGTCCTCTGGTGAGGCAGGCTCCGCCACCTCCCTGGTGTCGCCCTAGGCCTCCGAGGGCACCCGTCTGGGCTGCCTCTGACCTCTGAGGCCCTTGTAAGATACCAAATCTCTTAGGCCTGCCCCTAGGACTCACCTAGATTTTCCCTGTGTCTCTGCTGGCAGTTCTTGGCTTCTTAGGCTGCTTCATCCCTCACTCGGCTGCTAGCCTCCCGCTGCTCTGTTGACTGCCATGTCCCTCACTCTGCTGCGGGCAGCGCGCAGCTCCGCCTGCTGCTTTATCCTCCTCACGGCTGGCTGCTTAGTATCGTTGGGTGGCTTCCACACTTCTGCAGCACCTTCCTTCGTTCTGGGGCTGCTGTGGGGACTCGCCCAGGTCTCCCAGGTGTCTCGGCTGGCAGCCTGTGGCTCCGTAGTCCTCTATGTCCCTCACTCTGCTGCGGGCATCCGGCAGCTCAGCAGACTGCTGTGCCACTATGTTGTGGGTTGGCCGTGGCTCCATCCGCTGCTTAGTTCTTCCCACGGCTGGCCGATTGCTCTCAGTGGGTGGCTTCCATACCCCTGCAGCAAGTTCCTTTGATCTGGGGCCGCTGCAGGGCTCCGGAGCATCAGCTCCTCCTGATCCACCCAGGCTCCCTGTGGCCTTCAGTCGTCAGCCGCACAGGCGTCACTGTGTGGCCCGTGTGGTCTCCGAATGATACAGGAGATGTAAATGCACTCTCCCCCTCGGCGCTCTGACCTCGCAGACTTTTCCCTCCAAGTCATTCTCAATGCAATCGGGGGGAATGCTCATTCAGCGGAGCTCAGTCGTTACGCGGCCATCATGGTCCGCACCACCTCGTGGTTTCCTTAATATTTGTTTTTACACAATGTGAACTACACTTCCTGTCAGCAGCTTCTAGGGTGGCTTTTATTTTGACGCATTTTATTGGTGAAGCAGATGTGTAGTCCATCCCATTAGTTTCTTGAGGGGGAGCAATTCTAAAAGGATCTTACATTGTTTGAGGCATAATTCAGCAGGATGTCCGAATGTATATTACTCTCCCAAAGTGTGGATAGTGAGCTTTTGGAACTGAAACAGAGAAGTAGGGAATTGGTGTCATATATAACTCATTTTGGAGCTCTAGCTTTGGAGTGGGTGGCTGAAGGAAAAAGGGCTTTTTTTTAGTTTATCGGGGTAAAGCAAGGATTTGAAGGACGCCTTAGCAGTGGTATTAGATAGACACATTTCTTGTGTGGGCTTAATAAACTTAGTCATGTAGATGGATTGCAGGTTAGGTGAAAGAAAGGCAGAAAGAAGGAGGATTCCTGAAGGAAGACCATGGATTAGAAAAGATAGTCCAAGAGGGGGAATAGTTGAAAAAGAAAATAGGCCTTCTGGGGAAGTGACACAGGCATAAGGCCTGCTAATAAAAGAGGAAAAAGAAAACAGGAGAAGAAAACAATTTATATTATATTGCAGAGCTAGTGCACATTTTTGGGGAAACTGGCCCTTACTCCTCGAAGATTTCAACAGCCAACAAGAAGGCCACAGTTGGTTGCAAACACCATTTGCTTCCAACTCCACGCACGCACGGTCGTCAGGGACGCCTCTACATACACAACGGCATCCTGCGCTCGCGCCACCACTGACACCGCTCAGTCGCGTTTAACGCCAGCCGGCCAGCTGCCCTCCGTGTACGGGTGGACCATCCGAACCTCTCGACCAGGTAAGGAAACCCTTTTTGTGTATACCTTGCCGCATACTAATACACTCCGGGTGTCGCATCATCACAAGTGGTTCCGCATGCTTGGGATCGGAAATTTCATAACCTAACTTGGAATCTCTGCACACAGCAACGGACAGCATGGTGAGGATACAAAACAATTCCCTGCCACCTGCACTACAACACTAATGCCACTAGTGCATTTCACTAGCCTGCACCTTATTACATTAGCACTCTCGCGAGATCTCTCTCCCCGCAACTCTTTTTTCATTTTGCATATTACACAAAATGAACGCAATAAGGTCTTTAGCTATTAACTTTACAGTTACCTTTGGTCTTCCATTTCATTTTGGGCTTACCCCTTTTCTCATTCCTGACCTACCCAGGTTTCGTTTCAGCAAATAGTCCGCTGATAAGAAGAATAAATACTTCAACTTCAACCCACCCACCACCCAGTGGATCATAACCACCCGACCAGCAGGTATTTTTCTCATGAATCCTTTTTGTCCATTACTGGTCGCTCCACAATTATTTTTCACTGTCTCCATAGGATGCCACTATAGGAGTGTGGGTCTTTAACAGCTCCTCTTGTACCACTCCATTGTCTTTCTGTTTTCTACACAAAACCATCGTGTAGATCACTACTACTGCCCGGGTTCCCGTATATCTCAGCGGGACCCAATCTGAGGACCTCCTATGCTCAGCCTCAGGCCTTTTAGTGAATGAAAACCGAGAACTTGGGATATATAGCGCCGGCAGGTAAGCCTCCAGCACGGTACTTTGAGAACTTTTGTATTATTATTTATGCCCAACAAATACCGGCATTCCACAAATTTACTCACTGGAGTTCTCTATAATACATTGCAGAGTCGCCCCTACGGAGCCCTGATGAAGGCGGACGCAACTCACTGCAAATCCGCCGAAACGTGATACAAACTGGGAACAACCGATTCCAACGGTTCCCTGTTGTACTGTGAGAGAGGGTATGCCCAGACGTGGGTCCCTTGCTCGCTGCGCCACAGGGAACCAGGCTGCACCTCACTGAGGAGGTCCAACAAGGCCGAAACATGTCTGGGGTTGCTTGGTTTTCTGTGCAGAGGGGACCTGGCCTAGCAGTTCGGGCTGGGCTGCTACCTTCGGTGGCGGCAGCTGCTGACTGATTTGCACATGGCTGGTCCCCTTTTGCAATGGCGCAGACGGGCTAAAAAACGGTGGTGTGGAAGGTTGGCCCAGAGCAATTGCCAGTGGTTTAGATTAATTCAAAACCTTCCACCCATCACTTTTGTGGTCAGTTTGTTTCTCCTTGTGAGAGAGGGTATGCCCAGACGTGGGTCCCTTGCTCGCTGCGCCACAGGGAACCAGGCTGCACCTCACTGAGGAGGTCCAACAAGGCCGAAACATGTCTGGGGTTGCTTGGTTTTCTGTGCAGAGGGGACCTGGCCTAGCAGTTCGGGCTGGGCTGCTACCTTCGGTGGCGGCAGCTGCTGACTGATTTGCACATGGCTGGTCCCCTTTTGCAATGGCGCAGACGGGCTAAAAAACGGTGGTGTGGAAGGTTGGCCCAGAGCAATTGCCAGTGGTTTAGATTAATTCAAAACCTTCCACCCATCACTTTTGTGGTCACCCTGTTGTACTAGACTCTGTTCATTCAGTCTCTGCCACGTTGGCCAAAAGATATCTTGTTTTCCCTATGACCCTGTAACATTCATTGTTATAATTAGAAGGAATATTCAACATGAATAGGAAATCATCCACTCATTAGGACACTTTTGAAATTTGGGCAATTTTATAACCCCTTTGCTTCCATTTTCCTTTGGATTTATTGTAAAACACCCATGTGTCCACATACGCATGTATATTGTCATATAATAATGAAATAACTACTGAGGTTTATCTGTATATTGATCATACAGCATTTTATGTTCACTTTGTTGTATATACTACACCTCTTATTTGTCATTTGATGCCATTGTCAATTGTTATTATTTTCTCATATGTATGTTGCATCTCCCAGCATTATTTCTAATCTTTATGCACTATATGTTTGTTCGTATGACTAGCAAATAAATCATTGCTTTCGAATCTCTGTATTTTCTAACACAGTGAGTGGTTAGTACACTTTGACCCCATGCTTGGATCTGCTACTTAGTAGACCAACCTTTGATCAAACTTGTGGACAAGCCTAAAACTCTGTATTTGTCCAATCAAACAATTTCTTCGAGCATTGTTCACTAGTAAGGGTACATTTATTTGTTTCCATGTTATGCTCTATGGCTCAGTACCCTTCCTGAATTGAGTCCAACCCCATTACCCTTCGGGGCCCTTCATGTTCCCAATTAAGGTGTGCATTGAGTTCAAAATCCTTTCATCACCAATCGATGACTGCACAACACTGCCGCCTATTAACTCAACCGCCACATCACAAAAAAACAACATACGTAGCTCCTCTTCCTCCGCCTCACTTACCACCCCCAGATTCAACAGAAAGAGCTAGAGGCTCCAGCTTGGAACTCTTTACCACCATCTATCCAAGAAGAACCCGCATAACTTCTTTTTTTAGAAAAAAGTAAAAACAGCACTGTTTAATAAATACGCTTGATTGTCTTACCGGAAAGGTACTGTCGGAAACTTACAATTGCATTCATACTTTCACTTCCACACTGCTGTACAGCGTGAAACCTATATTGTAACACCTATTACCTGTATTGTACCAGTCTTCTAGTGCCGTGATACCTCCGTGTCTGGGTGCTATCAACAAATACAATACATAAATAACTCTGGGCATGCGTTGGTTAACTTATCATAAGGAACAAGTTACTTACCTGTAACTGTTGTTCTCCAGCATGGGTCTGGCATGGATTCACATGCTTTGAATATTCCCTGTTGTCAGGCTGGGAATCCTCTGTAAAAGAAAAAACAGTTTCATTTCTAAACTGTCTTTCTCCTATAAACCAATCACTGAGCTCTGGGCCATACTGCCCGCAGCCAATGACTGCCCTCTACCTAAGCACTTCCTCTGGCAGCCATCTTCAGATTTGGTAGCACGTGAAGTGGCAGTAGGATCTAGAGAAGAGCCGCAGAGGGGCAGGCAGTAGGGTTTGCATGTGAATCTATGCCAGACCATGCTCATGAATAAAGAATACATAGCAGTACACGCATGCACAACCACGGGAGGTGGCAAGGCTCAACAGAAGCAATCTCTCACCTCCTCACCAGGCTTACCTTCAAGCGAATAGGTTGAGCAGCACTGCTTGGATGACTCTGGACTCCTCCCTGGAAACCATGACGACGCAGTCGAATTTTGTGAAAGTGTGCGTCAACCTCCACGTAGCAGCCCTGCAAATGTCCAGCAGGGGCACACCAGACAGTAATGCTGTAGTAGCAGCGATCGCTCTGGTAGAGTGGGCTCTCGGACGGCCAGGCAGCGGTTGGTTTGCCAACCAGTGAGTGATACAGTCGGAGAACCACTTGAAATGGAAGCCTTGGACAGGGCCTTCCCATGGTTCACAGGACCAAAGTTCACAAACATTTGAGAGGTTGTCCAGAAACTCTTCGTGCAGGCCACATATAACTTCAGCACTCTAGCCACGTCCAGCAAGTGCAAAGTCCTTTCAGCCGGCAACAAAGATGTTGGAAAAATCACAGGTTACACCAAGGGCTCCTTAAGATGAAAGTCTGATGCCACTTTGGGCATGAAGGAGGGGTGCGTCCGCAGCACCACCCTCGTCTCCTGGAAAGTCAAGTATGGTGGCTTACAGGACAGAGCCTGGATCTCACCCACTCGTCGTGCAGTGGTGATGGCCACGAGGAAAGCTGTCTTTCATGACAGAAACTTGTGCGGAGCTGAATGCGTAGGTTCGAACGGGGCTCCCACAAGCCTAGTCAGCACCACATTGAGTTCCCATGGTGGGGCCAGAGCCATCACCGGCGGGAACGAGGGGAACAGTCCCTTGATGAATTCCTTAACTAGACTAGTGCGACCACAGTGAAGACCATCCTGGAGATCTGGTGTAGCTGGACATAGCCGCCAGAAGAACTTTGATGGAGGCGTGAGCCAGCACGATTTAGCCAATTACAGCAAATACGCAAGTACTTGAGAGGCCGTGACCCTCAGAGGGTTGATCATCTACGAACAGCAACAAACTGCGAGTCGCTTCCATTTGTGTCCTTAGCATTTTAAAGTAGATGACGCCCTGGCCTTAGTGAGCACCTCCTTGCAGTCCGCTTGAAGATCGTAGCCCCCAAACTCTAACGCTGCAGGAGCCAGACCTTCAGGTTCAGAGACCCCGGGTGGTGGAGCAGAATTGCATCTCCTTCCCTGGCAAGAAGATCTGCGACCACTGGCAGCTTGACTGGAGGGGACACCGACATGCTGAGAAGGTCCGGGTACCAGATCTGCCTCGGCCACGCTGGTGTGCAGAGTATCATCCTGCACGGGAACCGTCTGAGTTGACTAATGACTCCAAGAAGCAATGGCAACTGAGGGAACGCATACAGAAACAGGCCTTCCCAGGGGAATGAGAATGCACTGCCCCCCTTCCCCATGCTCCGCGGCTGGGGAAACCTGCTGGCAAACCTCCGGCACTTGGTGTTTGTCGCTGTCGCAAACAGATCGATCTGGGGACTGCCCCATTTGAGGAAATGGTTGTCCACTTGATCCTGCCGAAGCTCCCATTCGTGGCACGAGCGCAGTTCTCTGCTGAGAGAGTCGGCGGCTGTGTTCTTTACTCCTGCCAGGTGAAACGGAATGAGGAACATCCCCTGGGCGACGGGCCAGTGCCATAATTCCTGCACCTCCTTCGAGGGCGCTGGGGATCTGGTGCCCCCCTGCTTCCGGGTGTAAAACATTGTGGTGGTATTGTCCATGAAGACCCCCACAACTTTGCCCTTCAGGGATGGCAGGAACGACTTGAGGGTCCAAAACACAGCTCTTAGCTCTAGAACATTAATGTGCAGTGTCTTCTCCTCTGGCAGCCACAGGCCTCTGGCATGAAGACATCCGGTGTGGGCTCCCCATCCTTCCAGGGAAGCATCCGTCGTGACCGTCTCCTGGTACGGGGAGCTCTGAAAATCCATGACCCCGGCAATATTGGAGCGCACGCCCCACCATCTTTTTGCTCGACGGAACTCCTCGTTGAGCGTGATCCAGTCCTGGAAGCTACCCGACACCTACACCCAACGGGCATCGAGGAACTCCTGCAGTGGCGCATCCGCAACCAGCAGAGCAGAATCAGGTATATGCACGACAACAACATCATGCCGAGTAGAGACTTGATGGTCCGCATCGTGGCGATATTCAGTGCCAACAGTCGTTGCTCCTTGCCGATATCCTTGCCGATATCCTTTCCTCCGACGGTGATGCCAGACACGATACCATGCTGAGCTGGATCCCAGAAACAGTGCGTCCTGCGATGGAGTTAAGCAGGACTTTGCATAATTCACAGAAAACCCCCGCTCTATGTTAGGGAGAATTCTCTGTTAAGGCTAATTTCCCAAACCTAGTGAGTCCCCCAGCAGCTTTGCTGGATTTTTGGGGTTTATTTTTTTCTCCTGCTAAGAGTGAGACTCTTTTTCCCCCACTCTTAGGCATGATTTGAGAATGTCCTTTAACTGTGAATGTGTTTTATGGGCTATGGGGTCTTTTACTCCATAGGGCTTCATGTGTTTTTGGTATGTGTGTTACACAGCACCCTCAGTGCAGTAACACAGGGGTGTCATAGTGACCCCCAAACATAGACTCCATACCCTGGGACTGACTACTGTCTCCCAGGGCATGTAAAGTCACCATTGGCTTTACTAGTCTCAAATTGTACTACTACAAACCATCATATTGTGGAAGTACTAATAGGGGTAATTCGATTGCCACTGGGTCTGTTTTCCAAATGGGCACTGTCCAGTCCCCCCTTGTCCAGTTTCTGGCTGGTGGCAGTGGATACCACGCAAAATATTCCACCGGAATATTTTAAACGCACCACTTTTTGGTACAATGTTAAAGATACCGCCGGGTTATTTATTTAATATTAATTCCCCGGTTGGGTCTTTTTGCCAGGACTCGTTTGTGTTCGCCTCTGAAACTCTAACCCAAGTCGAGCCCTTTGTTCCACTTTTTGGCGGGCTTCTGCACAGAAGCCCTCCAAATGGTGCCAACTCTGTCTGGGGTCTACAGGATGTATGGGAGGGGGATTAGGCACCCTGGACTGAGTTGCCTGGGCAACTCAAGTCGCACTCTTGTGTGATTGGCCCAGTGGTGAGCCGCCCGGCTCACCACTTAGCATGTTTGAGTGACAGCTAGGCTGTTGAATGGGGGTTTTTCTGCATAAAAGCAGGGCTTTGGGGACTGGAACTTCAGAAGTCGCCACAGGACCTAAAGAATCCGAAGAGGGGAGAAGATGAGCCATCTACGACGACGGCACCACTTGTGGAGCCCTGCTGTAAAGAACTCACCACTTCCCCAACGACAGAGGAGATCTTCTTCCAGGAGAGTCTTCATCCCTTTGCGCTGGTGGGACCAACCAGTTTGCCTTTTTCGCCTTCCAGGACGTCTCGTGGTCGGATCGCCCGTGCCAAGCACCCCGGCGGCTGGATAGCCACGGTTCACCACTGACAGCGAATAAAAGGGTCGTACCTTTTAATCGGGAACTCCGCGGCTGGTTTCATCCCTGGCAGTGCAACGACTTCCAGCTTTCTTACTCTTCGAGATCATCTCTTCCTCTGGTCGAAGCCGCGACTTGCACCCGCTGCCAGGAAAAACTGCCCCCGCTGGAACGTTCTCACCATTTAAGGTACTGTGCCCCGCCTGGCCTCCTTTGCAACGGACTGTCCAAGGTGTCCCGTAAATCCTTGACTCTCCAACTAGGTTGGCCTCCAAACCTCCTAACTTTATCTTTCTGAACTGATCCAACCTCTTGACATTTTCTGCAAAGACTTCAAGTGCATTTCCACTGTGTGATCTTGGGCACATTCAGCCTTGCTCTCTCTAAGAGTGGGCCTGGCCTATGAACTTTGGCTCTACAGTAGACCCTGTCTTTCCTGCCTTGCTGGGGGGTTCTTAAAAGTGTTGGTACTGTGTTATTTCCTTACTCTGCCTTTTCTCTCCCTTTTTAACGAATTATTGGAGTGCCATCTAAGGTTACACGCTCACCTCTGTTTTGTTAATAAGTGGTGTGTTAACCTAGACTTGTCGAATAATTAACTAGGGAAGTGTATATACTTATAGTGACTGTGTTGGAACTTGCTTGATATATTAGTGCCAGTGTATTTCCATAAAGTGTGTTAAATAAATAACTATATACTTTTCATACCAAAGCTCTGGTCAGTGGGTGGTGCAGACTGCTACCAATTGGGTTTCCTGCTGCTCCTATAGTCTTAATCTTTTTGCAGTGTTCCCCAAGGGAACTGCACAGGATTCTGCCTAACACTATCAGCAGGCAGAAGGTCCGTGCCGTGTGGCCGACGGAGATGTCCTTTGACCTGGCACGGATGAGCCAGTCGTCTAGGTAGGGGTAAACGTCTATCCCTTGCAGTCGTAGATGGGCCGGCGCCAAGCACTTGGTGAAGACTCTGTGCACCTACATCAGTCCGAAAGGAAGTGCATTGAACTGATAATGCTTCCCTTGAACGACGAAGCACAGAAACTTTTGCTGTCCTTTGTGTATGGGGACGTGGAAGTACGCGTTCTCCAGATCCAACGACGAGAGAAAGTCCCCCTCCTCCAGCTGGCCGAGCACATCCTGAACTTCTGGAACTTTACGTATTTGTTGAGCCGTTGTAGGTCGAGAATGGGCCTCCAACCCCCGGTCTTCTTTCTTACAAGAGAGTCCCTTGAGCATACTCTGGAGCCCCCATGGAACCAGCTCTATCGCCCCTTTTCGTAACATGGCCCTAACCTCCAGCAGCAGGTGAGGGATGTGGTTTTTAATGTCGGGCCACCAGTGGTATTCGCTGACACTTTCAATGAAACTCCAAGGTGTCCCCGTGGGCGAGAGCTTCCAACACCCATCTGTGAGTGGAGAAGGTCTCTCACACGCTAACGAAGCTTGCCAGCCGGCCTCTCACCGGGGTGCACGGGTGGAGGCCAGACATCCTGGCCGGTTCAATCTTGCTCGGAGGTTGACGGGCCGCCTTGCGTTCCCCGACGACTACGGCGCACGCCCCAGAAGGCCTTGGAGCAGCCCCTTTTGGCTTCCTAGGTCGAGGAACGGGGGATTGGCGGTAAGAGGAAGAGCCCCAGCACAACCCCTTCAAAGACCGGATAGACTTCACACCTGAGGAACGAGGCGTGTCCGTCTTGATGGCCTGGAGAGATTCATCCACAGCCTTCCCGTACAGGTTGTCATCGTCAAAGGGCATGTCCAAAAACCCTTGTCAGGACCTCCTGCCTAAAGTTGGTGGCCTTGAGCCAGCCACAACGGCGAGACAGACTCTGTTTCCCATATGATGGACACGGGTTTCCAGGGCCACTCTGATGGCGTGGTGTGACGCCATCTCGCCTTCTTGAAGGATCTCCAAAGCCTCTACACGCTTGCCGTCGGGGAGGAAGTCCAGCAGCGGAGCCAACTTAAACCACAGCTCAAGGTCGTATCTGGCCACGATCGCGAAGCCGTTGGCAGCCTTGACCGTCGTCGCCACTGAGTACATAACCTTTCTACCCATAGCATCTAATTTCTTCCCCTCATTGTCCGGAGGGGTGGAAGATGATGATGCCAAGCTCGACTATTTCTTCGTGGCGGCCGCCGAGACCACAGAGACCGCAAGCACTTGGGTGCAGAGTCCGGTAGCCTGTACTTTTTCTCTAGCGGGGAAAAGCTCTGATGCTCGACGATCATTGCATCGAAATATCCTACTTTGTCCGGCGTAGAGGCTCTGGGTGGAGGTGACGGGAGGACCCCATCCTGCCGTCATCACCATCATCGTGCCCGTTGTCGCTGTGTCCAAATCAGTCTTCCTCAGGTAAGAGGGGGGTTTGGGTGGCATGGAGGCATAGGGTGCCTCTCCTTTTCTTGACCGGCGGTTCCCCCGGTGTCAACGGGGTGGCCGGCACAGGCACCGCGGATGGAGCTGGCGGAGGGGCTGTCAAATCCTCCTCTGTATCTCCGACACCAGCGTGTGAAGGGTTGAAAGGATGTCCAGCAGAAGATCCTTCAGCGGTATCTGGGGTGTAGGAGTGCTAGGTCCAGGGCCCTCGTCGTGTTGGGGCCCCATGTCGTCTCTCTAGAGTGTCACCCCTGTCGTGGGGTGACTCCCCAACGTTCCCCTAGTCATCGCCCTGCTGGACGGCGTGGACGGAAATTATCTCATCCTCATCAGCCGAAGAAATGTCAGTTCCCTGGAGGCCTTCCTCGCCCACCCCCCCTTTCTTAGGGTCCCGAGGGGTCGGTCTTAGGCTCCTCTTCTCTGGGGTCTAATCAACTGGCTTGCTTGAAGCCTCCCTCCTGGGAGCAAAAGCCGCCCTGGACATCGTCGGGGTGCCTTGGACCCGGTCAGCCCATACGGCCTTAGCGAGTGACACCACCACAAACTCGATGGTGGACGACGATTTCGCCTGGTGCACCTGGGCCTTCACGGGAAGGCTGGATCCCTTGTTTTGCTTGGCCTTCTCCTTCATGGCCATGTCAGACACCTTGTCCTGCTTGGCCTTCTCCTTCGGGGCCCCGTCAGGTCCCTTGTCTACCATGGCCTTCTCCTTCACGGGTGGGTCGGACACCGCACCTTACTTAGGCTTCTCCGGATTCTCTCTCAGCTTCGTCGGGGTAGCTGACTTCCGCTTGGACGAAGAGCCAAAACGATGACAGGAGATCGATGTAGATGGGGATGACGATCGCGCCCTGACCGTCACAGGACCCGCGGCAGCGGTGAACCCGACGGAAGAAGACTTGCAGTGCTTGGCCTTGTTTTGGGCCCCCACGGGTGGGGTGCCCTCAAAGTACTTAGAAGCACGCTCAGGTTTGCCGGATCCGGGAGAGGCATGCCCCTGAGTACCACCCGTTGCAGAGGACTTCGTCTGCAGCCACGACTCCAGTTGTTGGTGTCAACCCTTTATTGTTCGCTTCGTAAAGCCACGACAAATCACACAATCTTCCTCCTTATGCGTAGTGTGCAGGCAGTACAGGCACTGGGAATGCTTGTCGTCCATGTACACATTCCGCAAACCGCAGTTGGAGCAACGCTTGAAGAGGGAAGCGCTGCCCTTCTCGTCCGACACGATCCACGTGGTGTAGGCCTGAAGAAAGCCTCCAAGAAGAACACTTGATGAAAACAGCCCTGAGGGGCGCTGAAAAAAAAACAAACGAAAAACGGATCTTCGTTAGTCGTATGGATAATCGATGGATCACACCGCTCGATTGACCGAAAAATAGCGTTTAACTATCAAAAAGCAAAAAACGCAAAAAAAAGTACAAAGAGTGAAACACAAGGACTCCCGACGTCCCAACTTGAACGTGCGATAAAAATATGAAGATGGCTGCCAGAGGAGGGGATTAGGTAGAGCTCAGTGATTGGTTTATAGGAGAAGAACAAGTTACTTACCAACTGGTAACGTTCTTTCAACTGGATGTTCCTCCAACGTATTCCACATCTTTGACATGTAATGTCCACAGCTGTGCTGCTTGGGAACTTTTTTTCGGCAGAGGGCGCCTTGCATCTATGGCGTCGGGTCGATGTCCCTGGAAGGCGTCCGTCGAGGGCGACGTGACCGGATGTTATAAATAGACCACACAGCGCCCGTAGCCTCAGTTTATGTTTTTTCCTCCATAACGTGTAACATGCTCGTACACAACTGCTGCTCGACTGCACATAGCCTTGCGGGAACGCAAGCTGCAATAGCATAGGAAATTCTTCAGACGGGCAGGCTGGGAGGGCGATGTGGAATACGTTGGATGAATATCCAGTCGAAAAGAACGTTACCAGTTGGTAAGCAACTTGTTCTTCGAATGGATTGTGTCCTCTAACGTATTCCACATCTTTGACAGACTCCCAAAGCAGTATCAGTGAATGGAGGAAGGAGAAGAATTTAGAATACCCAATCAGAGGCCAGAATAAAGCACTGCTTTACCAAAGGCCATATCCTGACCATGGAGCGTATCCAGGGAGTAACACTTGACAAAGGTGTAGATGGAAGACCACGTTGCTACATCACAAATAATCTTAATAGGAACTCCCCGCTGCAGGGCTGTGGATGTAGCCACGCCCCTAGCAAAGTGAGCAAGCAATCCCTCAGGAGGGTACTTGCCCGCCAATCTGTAGCATTCAGTAATGGTGAGGATACTCCACCTGGACAAGGTCTGTTTGGTAACAGCCTGGCCCAATCGGTATCCGGTGTACCCCACAAAAAGCTGGTCATCCACTCGGACCATGGACATCCTAGCATTATAAAGGCTCAAAACTCTCCTAGGGTCCAACCTATGGAGTCTCTCCTCTTCCTTACCAGGATGAGGGGGGAGGATAGAAAGCAGGAAACACCCCTTTCTGGCTCAGATGAAACTCAGACACTACCTTAGGTAGTAAGGACAGACATACCCTCAGGTCAACCCTATCCTTGTGGAACAAAGTAAAGGGTGGCTTAGACGAAAGTGCCTGCAATTCACTCGCTCTGCGAGCAGATGTAACTGCAACCAAGAAAACCGTCTTGAAAGACAACAGTCTCAAAGGACAAGAGTGCAGTGGTTCAAACGGAGCACCCATCAGGAATTTCAAGACCAAATTCAGATCCCAAACCGGCACCTGAAACGGGGACGGTGGGAACACATTTGTGAGCCCTTTTAGAAATTGGGAAATCAAAGGAATCTTAAAATAAGAACATTCGTCAGACGAGCGCTTGAAAATAGACAGCGTCACCAGGTAACCTTTAATGGTACCCACTTCAAGACCCCTGTGGGCCAAAGAAAGCAAGAAAGAACCACCGGAATGGAACACTGAAAAGGATCGACATTGATCCTCTGCACCAGTCGCAAAAGTTACGCCAACGGCAATGATACAGGGATTTGGTTGCCGGCCGCCTGGCCAAAAGCAACACCTCCATCACGTCATCCGGGCGGTCCCAATCCTTATAGCTCAACCTTTCAGAAACCAAGCGTGAAGGTTGAGAGTCTTGACCTCTGGATAGAGCAACTGACCTCCCCTGACCCCGGCCCCCACCCCTGACCCCACGCCGAATACCACCCCCACTCCCACCCCCCACCATAACCGCCCACCACCACCCCCCACCCTCCTCACGCAAGAGAAGATATTCTCTGTGGGGAAGACGGTTTGAAGGGAAGAAGACATTTCCAGAAAGTCCTGGTACCACGCTCTCCTGGCCCAATCCGGAGCAATGAGGATCATGTGGGATTCGAACCTCTGCAACCTCCTTGGCACCTGAGGAATGACTGAGACCGGAGGAAACACATACAGAAGTGGGAATGACCAATCCACGACGAATGCATCCCCTAACGCTCTTCTTGGAGGAAATTCCCTTGAGCAAAACCTCTCGCAGTTCCGGTTGGCACCAGTCGCGAACAGATCCATGTGAGGGGTTCCCCAGAGGGCAGAGATCTCCAGAAGGACTAACTGAGCTGACTCCCACTCATGGGAGACCGTGCTCTGCCTGCTCAGAGTGTCCGCCGCCGCATTCTCCTCTCCGGCTAGATGGAATGCTGAGAGTGATATTCCTTGCTGCATCGCCCAGAACCAGAGCTGCATCTCCTCTCTGCATAGCGGGAGTGACCCTACCCCCCCTTTTTTGTTGAGGTAATGCATGGCCACTGTGTTGTCCGTCATTATCAGGATACTCTTCCCCCGCACAGACGGCAGAAAAGCCTTCAGGGCCAGCCTGATGGCCCTCATCTCCAACAGGTTGATGTGAAGTTTGGACTCCAACGGAGACCAACGACCGCTGTCGGTCAGATTGTCAGCATGAGCTCCACATCCTGTGAGGGAAGCGTCCGACACCACCAGCCAAGGTCGCCAAAACGGCTCCCCCTTCATCAGGTTCCGTTCGCTGGCCCACCACAGAAGATCGTGCGAGACCGAGAGTGGAATCTGAACGGGATCCGACATCTTGCCTGAGAATTGCGACCACTGAATCTTGAGAACCCATTGAAGGGATCTCATCCTCAGTCTGGCCTCTGGCACCAGAAAAATGCAGGATGCCATGAGGCCGAGCAACCTTAAGAATTTGAAAGCCGGAAGACTCTGGGCACGTTGAAATGTGATGAGCCCTCACCTTGGGAGGCGAGTACTTTCCCAAGGATGTGTCCAACACAGCCCCGATGTACTGGAGCTGTTGGGAAGGTGTCATATGCGACTTCTTGAAATTGAGGGAGAAGCCCAGCTTGTGAAGGGAGCAGCAGGTGAGGCTGAGATGATCCAAAGCTTGTTTAGGAGAACGCGCTCGGATCAACCAGTCAGCCAGATATCCCTCGCCCGAGATATGCTGCCACCACCACCATTAGCTTGGTGAAGACCCTTGGGCGGAGGTCAATTCGAATGGCAGGACCCGAAACTGAAAGTGCGAGTTGCCAGCCGTAAACCTCCGGTATTTTCTGTTCTTTGGATGACTCGGCACATGAAAATAAGCATCTTTTAGATCCAGAGACACCAACCAATCCTGAAGTCGAAGAGCCTCAAGGACCTGAGAAAGAGTGACCATCTTGTACTTGTCCTTCCTGAGGAACTTGTTCAACCAACGCAAGTGCAAGATGGGTCTCAGTCCCCCCATCTTTCTTTGTGATAAAAAATATGGGGAATACCATCCCTTGTTCCTCTCTGCCACAGGCACTAGTTTTATAGCGTCTCTCTCCAGCACGGTTTGTTTGTTTTGTTTTATTTGTATTTATATATATATGCATTATATTACAATATACATGACAGAAGTAGAGGAGGCAGTCCTCCACTTGCTAGTTGAGGAGAGTGGCCTTGAGGTTGTTGCGGAAGACAGAGATGGAAGTTTCAGCACTAAGGGTGGCAGGGAGTGAGTTCCAGAGTTTCGGTGCAATATAGGAGAAGCCTAGACCTCCCGCTGTGGCTCTCTTTATGCGTAGTATGTGTAGCTGGTTGGTGTACTGAGCTCTGGTGGGGTGAGTGGATGTGGTCCTTGATATTGCTTCAGATAGGTATGCTGGAGCGGTTTTGTTGATGCACCTGTGAGTGATGGTAAGGATTTTCAGAGTAAAACGGTCTTTGACCTGGAGCCACCGTGCTTCACGTCTGGCGTGGGGTATATGGTCTCTTCTAGGGATGCACATGGCGGCTCTGAGGGCATTGATTTGTGTGGTTTGCAGTCTGTGAATGTTTTTGGCGGAGGTGCCAGCTAGAAGGGCGTTGCAATAATCGAGTTTGGCTCCTATAGTTGCTCTAGCTATGGCCAAGCGGTTGGGGGTTGAGAAGAAGGGTTTAATGGCATTGATGAGTTTGGTGCTGAACACTGATGCAGAGGCTATGGCGCTGACTTGTTTGTTCATTGATAGATTTGCATCAATGTGAACACCTAGAGTCTTGACAGAGGATGATACGGCGATGGTTGAGTTGTCTATGTTGAAGTTGTTGTATTGGGGGCTTAGTTTCGATAATGTGTTTGTCTGGCCCAGGATGAGAATTTTCTTCTCCCCGTTAAGACAGAGGCCATTGATTGCCATCCAAGCTTGGATAGTGGCATAGATGTTGTGAAGGGCCGTGGCGTCTTGGTGATAGAGTCCAGATAGGGGTAAAAGTACTTGAGTGTCGTCTGCATAGTTTGTATATGCAACACCCATGGGGTCAAGTAGGTCGAAGAGGGGTTTTGTGAAGAGGTTATAGAGGGTGGGGGCTGTACAAGATCCTTGGGGGACGGATTAGACCTTCATGGCTCTTCCTTCAAGGAAGGAAGTGATCCAGGATGCTGCTTGATTAGAGAAATGGGCTGCATGGGTGAGGTGGGTGGTGAGTGTTTGGTGATCTACCAGGTCAAAAGCAGCTGCTAGATCGAGGAGGAGGGGCAAGGCAGGTTTGCCTTTGTCCATGATCTGTGAAATTTGATTTTTTAGGTCTAATAAGGCGGATTCTGTTCCATGCCCGACACGGAAGCCAGATTGTATTTTGCCTAGTATGGAGTTAGCTTCTATGTATGATTGGATCTGGATGTGAGCTGCTTTGTCCAGGATTTTTAGGAAGAACGGGACTGTCGTTATCGGTCTGTAGTTGTTGGGTTGCGCTGGGTCAAGTGTGGCCTTTTTTAGAAGTGGCCGTACCCAGGCTTCCTTGAGATTGTTTGGGACAGTTCCTGTTTGGAAAAATGCGTTAATGAAGGCAGTAATCAGGGGTGCTAAGTCATTGGTGCATTCCTTGATGATTTTGGGAGGGCAAATGTCTGCTTTGCAGAGGGATGGTTTGAGGTTTTTCATGAGATTAAGGACCTCGGGTTCAGTGACGTTTCTGAAGGAGAATTGAGCGTGATTGAGATTACTACGCTTGTCTTGTGTAGGGCGGTTGGTTTTTTGGTTTGGGAGGGCTTTGCAGTGGTGTTGGATTTTGTTCTGGAGGAGTTTTATTTTGTTGAGCATGGCGGACTGAATGCTGGCACACCAGGCTTTGTCTGTAGTTATCTCGTCAGCGGTAGCCGGAGGAGTGACTAATTCATTAAAGATTGCGAATAGTTCTTTAGCTTGGGAGTTGGCCTTTGAGATCCTATCATTGAAGGATTTGGATTTTGCTGCTAAAATGGCTTTTTTATATTGGAGGGCTATTTGTTTGAAGAGGCTCTTATTTAGATCACTCGGATCCGTTTGCCAGTTTTTAAGCGACTGACGCTTTTGAGCTCAGAGGGTTTGGAGTTCTTCCGAGAACCAAGAGTTGCGGTGAAATCATTTTTTTTCCTTCTTGCTTTCAAGTGGGGCCATAGAGTTTATGGCATTGGTGAGAGTATCATTGAAGATAGCTGATAGTATATTTGGGTCCTGAGAGAAAGGTGGTGCTAGGCAGGGGCTTTTAAGGTGGGGACGCAAGTTGTCTGCTTATTGTGGCAGGTGGTGCGTGGGTGAGAGTCTTAGGTTTAGGGTTGGTGGGGATGAGAAATTTGATGCATGTGTGGTCCGTCCAAGGAAGGGCGGTGTTTGAGGTAATGTTGGATGCACAGTTGTGATCCATGAACCAGTCAAGGGTGCGGCATTTGGAGTGAGTAGGGGTGAGGACTCTTAGGGAGAAACCTAAGTCTGCGAGTTCTTTAGCTAGGGTTGCGGCGGATTTATCCTTAGGATCATTGTATCCTAAATGTAAGTCTCCTAATAGAAGGATTTTGGAGGACTTTTTAATGTTGTTGCTGAGTCGATGGGAGAGGTGCTCTTGGAAGTCAGCTGGGAGTCCGGGAGGTCTGTATAAGATGTGGATGTTGATTAGATTATTGGGGGAGAGCGTAAACCTGGCTGATAGCATATCAGCATTACCCCCCCCATGTACTATGGTCTGCTAATCTGATGGATAGTGAGTCTTTGTGGAAAAGGGCGACGGCGACTCCCCCTCCAATCTTATCACATCTATCTTGCCTAAGGATGGTGTAGCCTGTGGGTAGGGCTAGTGCGATGGCTGGGTAGGAGGCATCATTGAGCCAGGATTCGGTGATGCAAAGTAAGTCCAGATTAAGTGTGGATAGTAGATCATTTATCACGAGGGCATGTGCAGGTAGGGAGCGTACGTTCAGTAGTGCACATTGAAGAGGTGGGTGTTGTGTGCCTTTGATGTTTTTGTTTGTACTAGTATGGGGTGAAGTGTGCTTGTTGTGGTGTGTGGTAGTGAGGAGCTTAGTGTGAAGCAGGGTAGAGGCATGTTGGGGTGGTGGGGGGAGAGGGGCAGTGCCTATGCTCATCTTAGTATGGGGTAGTGGTGCAGTGCGGGTGCCTAATCTGGTGTTTCTAGTCGTGATGGGTGTGGGTGAGCAGAGTAAATACCTAGGAAGTGATCGATTTCTGAGATTGCGGAGTCTGGTGGCTAGGCTAGGTGGCCGAGACTGTGTGATGTTGTAGTCTGGTGGTGCAGAATGTGAATTTAGTGCCGGACGCTGGGTGAGGTGTGCTGGGAATATGTGGGGAGGCGTAGAGGCCATTATAGTGAGGGCTATAAGGATGGCTGTTAGGCTGGCTGAGTGGAGTGCGGCAGGGAGAGTGCGGGAGAGTGAAACTATGCTATAATTGGGAGGTGCATTCTTGGGCATCATGATCGTGGAGAGTGGCTGTGTGTGTGTGCAGCTGGTGTGTGCTGCTGGTATGTGACAGAAATGACAGGGGGATTGTGCGACTAGTGCTAGGTAGTTCAGAGGCAGGGCATAATAGGTAGCACTTCATCAAAATACAATGCCTAAATTCGATTTTCTATGTGGGGCAGGCAGAGGCTAAATGGTGGCAGGGCATAATAGGTAGCAGTTGGCTGCACAAGAGGACACAGTACAAGCGGAAAAGCAATACTGGTAAATACGCTAAACAGTATAGTGAGATTATATATCAACAATAGACCAGGTGATAGCAAACAATTGTCCAAAGTCATTGAAAAGCAGAGGCACCCATGAGGTGTACTGCATGAAGGGATTAGGTGGAAAGGTTAGGTTCTGGGGAGGTGTGGGCAAGCTGCAGGGTCAGGGCAGGCTTACCAGAAAATAGGCAGAATCCTTAGCCCAGGCCTCAGGTGCCTCCGGACAGGCTCCAGACAGGAAAAGTTCCCTGTGATGAGGATCCTTTGGATGAGGGGGCCGGCGTTTGCCTGCCGGCGCCTGATTGGCATTCTGTAGTTGCAGTTGTCCAATGGTGGCTCTCCTGGATGTCATGTGGTCGCCTTCTTGGCAAGGAGGAGGTTGGCGGCCATGTTGAAGCAGGTCAAGATTTCCTGCACAAGGAGCGGATCTGGAAGCTTCAAAGAGAGATTCCCGGTGGATTGTTGTGAGGCCGCTTTAGGAAGGGAAGGCAGTAGCCGTGGGCTATTGTATCCAGAACCCACACATCTGAAGTAATAGCTCACCATTCTTCGAGATGCTGAGACAGTCTGCCCCCAACCGGCGAACAATAGAACATTTTTTTTGTTTTGGAGCGGCTGTGGAAGCGCCTGTTAGGGAGAATTCTCTCTTTAGGCTGAATTTCCTAACCTAGTGAGTCCCCCAGCAGCTTTGCTGGATTTCTGGAGTTTGTTTTTTCCTCCTGCCAAGAGTGAGACTCTTTTTTCTCCCACTACTGGACATGATTTATGGTATTCCTTTGACTGGTGATGTGTTTTATGGGCTATGGGGTCCTTTACTCCATATGGTCTCATGTGTTTTTCCTATGTGTGTTACACAGCACCCTCCGTGCAGTAACACAGGGGTGTCATAGTGACACCCCACCATAGACTCCATACCCTGGGACTGACTACTGTCTCCCAGGGCATGTAAAGTCACCATTGGCTTTACTAGTCCCAAATTATTAACAGAAACCAGTACAAACCATCATATTGTGGACGTACTGGTCTGTTAGTCGAGGGGGCACGTCTCCGTCCCCCCTGATTGAGTTTTGGCTGGTGGCAGTGGAAACTACTTTTATATTCGACCGCAAATATTTTCCTATGGGATTTTCCCATTGTTCGAGGCTACCAACTTTAATGATTTAATTCTCATAGCCTCGAACATACTGCCAGTTTATTTAATTAATATTAATTCTCCGGTTGGTATTTTTTGCCAGGACTTGATTCTAAAATGGCGTTTGTGTTCTCTTCTGTGACTCCAACCCAAGTCGAGCCCTTTGTTCCACTTTTTGGCGGGCTTCTCCACAGAAGCCTCCAAAAGTGGTGCCACTCTGTCTGGGTACCACAGGGGGTGTGGGAGGGGGTTTAGGCACCCTGGACCGAGTTACCTTGTGACAGCTAGGCTGAGTGAATGGGGGTTTTCTGCATTAGTGAATGGGGGTTTTCTGCATAAAAGCAGGGCTTTGGGGACTGGAACTTCAGAAGTCGCCACAGGACCTGAGAATCCAACGAGGGAGAAGCTGAGCCGACCTACCACGACGACACCACCGGTGGAGCCCTTCAGAACCGACTCACCACATCCCGACGACAGAGAAGATCTCCCGGCTGGAGAGGCTTCTTCCCCTGACTGGTGGGCACAACCAGTTTACCTTTCTTTCTTCGCACCCCAGCCTGGTTTGTGGTCGAACTGCCCGTGCCAAGCACCCCGGCAGCCGGATAGCCACTCACCACTGAACCGCGAATCACCGGACCGCTCCTTGTACCTGAGAAACTCTGCGGCTGGCAGTGCAACGGACTCCTGTCTTCCTCCGAGACGAGATCCTCTCTTCCCCCGGACGAAGCACCGACTTGCACCTGCTGCCAGGAACAACTGGCCCCGCTGGAGCGTTCTCACCACTTTAAGGTACCGTGTCCGCCAGCCTGCCTTTCTAAAGATTGCTACAAGGTAATAATAATCCCTTAACCTTCTGGACTGGGCTGGCTGCCTTGACCCTCTTTTTGAACCTTTACAAGACTTTAAGGCACTGCAAACCGTGTGACCCTGGACACATTTCGTTTGGATCCTCTGAAAGTGGATCCGGCCTCTTGAACTCTAACTGCACGGTTTTACTTTGCCTTCCTCTCTTATTATGTTCTGAGAAAAGTGTTGGGATCTGTTTCAACTTGTTCCCTGCTCTTCTCTCCCTTTTTAAAACGAACTATTAGAGTGCCATCTACGTTAAGCACTCACCGCTGTCTCAAAATAAGTGGGGCTTTACTTAAGACTGGTCTAATTATTCTTTTAAGGGAGTGTATATCTTTTAGTGACCATGTTTTTGAATTGCTTACTATTAGTGCCTGTGTGTTTTTCTAGATGTGGTTTTAAAATAAATAATTATATCTCTTTTTCACCAAGCCCTGGTCAGTGTTTACTTGTTCTACTGTGTTCTCTTGACCTATTGTGAATACTCTGTATACTGCCTAACTCTTCTTGAGGGAAGTCTGACTGCTCAGCCACAGCTACCAAGTGAATCTGTGTGGTACAGACTGCTACCAAGTGGGTTTACTGCCAAACACCTGTAGTCCTAAATCTTTTGCAGTGGTCCCAGAGGGAACTGCACAGGTTTCTGCCTAACAGCGCCTGAAGGCTAAGAGGCAGCTGCCTGAGCGGCTTTGGCAACTCTATTTCCCCGTCCACCACGGGTACCTTTACGGTGGCCCCTTTGATTAGCGGCTCCTCTCAATCTACCAAAAGAGGAGTAGTAACGAAAGGAACCCCCCTTCACTGTTGTCTCCTGGGACGAAAAGGCAGAGGTTAATGCACAGCGGCGCCCAAAGATTTAGCAGCAGCTTTTGAGGTCTGCAACCTCTCAAGGCTCTCGTCAGCCTTGCTGCCAAACAAATGAGAGCCATCAAAGGGCATGTTCAGAAGACGGGCCTGCACATCCGGAGCAAACCCGAATTCTGCCACCATGCAAACCTGCGTATCACGGTTCTCGCAGCCATGGACCGGCTAACACCATCAGCCGTGTCCAACCCAGACTGAAGGGATTCACACATGGCATCCTTGCCATCCTGCACAAGAGCAAGGGACCCATCCCTTTCTTTCCCCTCGAGATATGCTCATGCGCTAGAGAGACAATTCCACAGAGTGTGTGAAAATCTTGCAAGGCACAAGTGGCGTTGGCCGACTTCAGCGCCATACTCCCAGCAGAAAATACCTTGCGTGCCCAACCATCGACGTCCTTGTCATCCCTATCAGGAGGGATGGCAGGGTACGCCGCCTGCCTCGAGGTGGCCGTAGCCCACCGAACCACCAAACTTTTCGGGAGTGGGGTGAGTGGATAGGTAGCTGGGGTCGCTGCTGGATGGGCGGTATCTCTTAGTTAACGACTTGTTGACCGCCGAAAGAGCCTCCGGGGTCTGCCAAGCAGCCGCCACCCTTTTTTGAAATGCCAAATGAAAAGGCAACACTGGGTCAGTGGATGGACCCTTATCAAAAATATCAGTCAGATCATCCTGATCGAATGCAACTGGAAGACCGGACGACCTGAGATATTCTGTAACTCTAGACATCAACCTCCTATAGGAGGATTCAGCATGAGGCCCAGGCTCTGGCCTATCAAACTCCACCTCAGGAGACATGTTAAGGCCACTGGCATCATGGAATGACTGACGCAACTCCTCCAACTGACTGTCTTCAGAAAAGACCATGTCTGGAGCCTCATGAGTTTCAACAGGCTCAAACTCCATATGTGACCTTTCCTCATCCTTATAAATTTCATGCAGAGAATAAAAGTACTCCTTCCTAGGGACAGCATCGGCCCTGGAGTCCATAACAGGCCTCACCGTCTTGGATAAAGCTTTTCTCGGAGGATCCACAGTACCAGGGCCCTCCATCGTCAAATTCCAGCCAAAATGCCCCGAGGGTGATGATGGCTGCATGGTCGACAATGGCTCCAAAGGCTCAGAGGGCTGAATTGAAGGCAAAGCTCTGACAGCCGTACTCGATGGACACAGCGCCAATGGTGTCGACGCTGACCTCGAGCCCTTACCAGATTAATGTGGTTTCGCTGGGGACGAAGACCGAGACCTGGATATGGCAAGTCTCTGGCGATCCACAGGAGCCTTGTCCGAACGGGACCTCAACGGTTCCCGATGTCTATCGCGTGAGTGTCCGGGCCCGAAGACGCGCGAGCATCGGACCAAGACCGTTCCCTGCCAGCTTCTTCCGAAGGCACGGACGGAACTGTGCCCATGGATTGAAAAATCACCAGCATTTGCTCTTTGAATGCCTCCCATTCCTCAGGGGTCGAGCCACTTTCCTCGCACAGCCATCATCTGATGAGGACGGAGAAGGCGACCGGTGATGCCGCTTCCGGGAGTGCCGAGACGAGGACGACGAGTGGCGGGACCCACTGCGGGATTGAGATCCCTGGGACTCCTTCAGACGAGGAGAGTCACCCCTCGAATCGTCGGTGGAAATACCCGCAGTTTTTGGGGATTTTCAAGGTTTAGAGCCCCGACCTACCTGTAATTTCCCCTTACGTTCCCGCAAGGTCTTGGCAGTCAATGACTGGAACTTCGAGCAGTTGTCGGCATCATGACTTCCGCTCAGACACCACAAGCAGATGCTCTGCAGGTCCGTAATCGACATTTTGGACTTACAGTCCCGGCATGTCTTAAAACCAGACCGCAGAGTCAGAGGGGTAGACGATGAAGACATTTTCTTCAAAGAAGAACACACGAGGCGCGCCGAGTTCTTGAAGCAAACACGTTTGAGGAAAAAACAGAACTGAGACTACAGGTGCCGTGCATCTTATTTATAACATCCAGTGACGTCACCTGCGACAGAGGCCTTCGAGGGACATCGACCCGACACCATTGACGCAGGACGCCCTCTGCCGAAAACAATTCCAAAGCAGCACATCTGTGGACATTACATGTCAAAGATGTGGAATACGTTGGAGGACACAATCCATTCAAAAGACAGTTTAGAAATGAAACTGTTTTTTCTTTTATCGAGGATTCCAGCCTGACGACAGGGAATATTCATGAGCATGTGAATCCATGCCAGACCCCATGCTGGAGAACCCAAGTATTTACTGGGGTAGGCACACAGTTGAGTTCCAGCCTGAGTTTTGCCGGGAAGTCTGTTTGAAGTGGAGAGTAAGGAACCAGGATTGACAGCTCAGCATGAAGTGAGTGTATGTCTGGCAGAAGGGGCATTTAGAGAACATGTAGTGGGTGCAGCAGTACCAGACTTCTCAGGATTTATGCGAAGTACTTAATGAAGGGGAGGCTTACCTCCTCGTGGTCCTTATGACTGTAAAATAGAATAAGAAGCTGTAGCACCCATCATGTGCAGTCAAATATAAGGACTGACCGAGAAGGAAAATACACATTTTAAAAAATATTTCAAGGATAATTTGAAAAATTGATTTAATTAGACACTCCCAATCATTTGTGGCCATGTGATGCTGGAAATGTATTGGAGGGGCACAGCTTCCTTGTCCTGTACTCCCTTATCATGTGTGTTCTGTGTTGTTTTCTGCACAGGAGTCCATGTGGGACTCCTGGCAGTGCAGCTCCTCCTCTTTTTGGTTGTGGTGAACATAGAATCTTGGGATACCCTTATGGCACCCATGGGTGGGGGGTACAACCTTGTACCCTTAGTGTATGTTTCTGGGCACCTGTGTGTGGCCCACAGAGCATGGTATGGGCTGGTGGCCGCTCGATTCTGAATTTGACAGGTGCTCTGAGTATCCTCCATTTTGGGATACCCAGACCCTACCATGGGAATCAGTGGATTCCTGATAGGGGACAAGATGGCCACTGTGGCCTCTTGGTTTCTATTGCCTGTTACCTTGTTTTCCCAAAGTCCTAGGAAGCCTGGACTCTGTCCCTTCCACTGACTGGCTGTTGGGTGGAAGAACCATTTATGGTATTGTAGGGAAGTCCAGGACAGACTGTCTGGAGCCTTCCCAGTGACTGTATGTTGTGGGTACACCCTTGGGGTGGGACCGGTGTGAATGTAGTGTGTGTCCAATATGCACTTCATGTTATGGGTGTCTGGTTTCTGTGTGTGTGAGACACAAAGAATGAAACAGCCCTGCCTGAAAATGACACAAATGCAGTATGGTGTGCTGAAAGGCTAGGTGCTTGCTCCAATCCACATTCCTTGTTATGGGTGTCTGGGTGGAAGTGAATGGCCTGAATGCACTGTGAGCCTGATTGGCTGCCTGCCTGCATGAATGCCCTTCGGACTGATTGGCTGACTGAGCTTGGCTCAGCAGTTTGAATGAGGGACAGAACTATATATCTGAACTATATATCCAATATTGTTCAGAAGCTGAAGTTGAAACTTGAAGCTCTGTATCCTTGAAGCCCAATTGGAAGAAGGTTTGGTGCTGTTTTTCTTTGACCCGATCCGAAAGCTGTAGAGTCTGTGACGGACTGATCCAAGAGAGGACCTGGCTAGGAGACCTCTCCACGAGCTAAGAGGGAACATTGTGCAGAAAGCTGATCTTCACCAAGGCACCCTGGAAGCCAGGCCCGAAAGGCTGTCGACTTGAGACGGTGTTCGCAGAGGAATCTTGAAGTAAAGCACCCGGACATTGAGGCCATCGAAGTCCATTGCTGTTGACCGGTGTTTGGAGGATTTCCAAAACCGCTGGTTGCCAGTCAAGTCATGTTGCCCAGAAGCGGTGACAGCTTGAGGCATAGCTGCTCGACGACCGGAGCCGCAACGCTCCACCTTTTGCCAAAGGACATTTAAACGAAGAGCTCCCTTGCCATCACGGTCGACCACTTTGTCCCGCGGAGAAAGTCGAGGTCGACAACCGAGGAGAATCCGCTGGTGGGTTTCCCATCACCCAAGTCCACAAAGACGCTGACAAGTGAAGATCCGAAATCCAGCAGTGGTTGAGTCCCGATCGCAGATGCCAACATCCAACGCTGACACTCGACACCCACTGAAGGGCCTATGTTCTTCATTGAGCCTTCTGATCGAGGAATCTCGACGTCAGGGTTCACAACCTTCGAGGACTCTCGACGCCCGTGGCTCCTGCTTTAAAGGGAGTCCACCCTCGAGGGATCCGTCGACGAACCGTCAAAGAAACTCTGCTACATTGGGGGTAGTGGAACATTATTGACCAGGAATCAAGACTATTTTAACATTAATGGACTGGGCTTGTTAATACACTTTATAACAGGCTGCTCATGTGAGGGGGGTCCTCACACAGAACTGTCTTGGTAGTTGGACAAAGTATTCTGCCATTGTTTAAACTAACTTGTCTTCCTTCCTATGTCCTATACTGATACACATTACGGTATGATTTGTATGCCATTAGAACTGTCAGCAGTTGGTGCATTTTAAAGGAGTCAATAGTTAAGTGTGGTACCACATAGACATTGGCAAATATAATATAGCAAATATATACAATGTACAAAGTGTGTTTTTAATTGTGTATATCTATTGAACCTTATTTTTATATAAAGAACTATGTTAGCACATAAAATAGTATGTGGACATTCCTTTGTGGGGGAACTTGGGCACTACACTGTACTTAAGAATCAGTCCAAGCTTAGGCCTTGGTTGCTCGTCCTTCGCTACCTTATAGAGAACCTTGGCTGGGGTGCTCTGTGCTTCTACTCTTCCATATAGAGGGCAGGAGTGCAGATACCCCCTCCAGTCTTTACAGGTCTCACCCTTGTTTGTACCTAAATAGGACGGCTTGCTGCACAATCTTTGAAAATCAATCTATGTAAATGCAACCCCATATAATGTGCCATTATCTCCCCTCCAAATGACTCTTCCAGAGAACACACCATCTGCCCCTGTACCACACTGTGACTATCACCTTTCCTGATGCAATTTACTGGGTCCTTGTTACTCATGCTATCTTAGTCTAAAGACCCTCCCACATCTTCAGCATGCTACATGAGAGATGACCCAAAGTTGCAAAGGGGGACTACTACGGCAGAAATGTTATTCCTAATAGTTGAATTTGACAGGCATTTTAAAACCCTGAGGATTCACCTCTAAATTAATCAAGAACTGGGGCCGCCTTTTCCTACCTACCTTTGCTATTAGACTCCTCGAATTGTATCAGTATTATAGTACTCTATTTATGTACCCCCCTTGTTGCTGCACAGCCAACGTTAGCAGAATAGCACTCAGCACATACATATACACATACAAATACAGTGAATTACTAAACCTAACCACCCCACCCATCCAATGTACTCACTCATTGGGTAATTTATCGACATGCAATGCCACAGATCCTGCTTCGTAACCTTGCTGGTTGTTCTCGGGAACATCCATGTACCGCTCGGTATAACCTGTGTCGTACGCCATCCACATTGTAACAGGAGCTCCGGCAATAGCTACCTGCCAACAAACAAGAGTGAATTGGGATCACAAATCTTCTTAAAACACAAATACTGCATTGCAGGTTCACCTTCCAAAAGTTTATAAAGGTATTGTGGCAGGGTAGTGCCGAGGTTGGAGAAAAAGGCACAGATAACAGGACCAGAATCAAGGGGTGCAGAAAGGAGACAGGTAGTTACACGGTGGAGTGAAGGAATTCAATTAGCTTTTCTGTGTTAAAAGCTGAAGTGTCCATAACATAGAGAACAGAATACGAAGGCTGCTGTAGCTGTTGCTACGTGGGTGGGAAACCCCACTGACTTTAAGCAACAACCCATCTAGCTATAGACATGAATGTCAGGTTCCGCAGTGGTGGTGTTTCACCGAGTTGGCAGATGCTTCAATTATGGGAGATATTAATTCTGGTCTCCATGTGGTTGCGTAGAGGAAATAGTTTGGGAGCGAACTGTGTTACTGTTGCTCTAGTCACCTTTCCTTCACTTAAGACTATTCAGGAAAGGAGGCCTGTCCCTTATCAGAAAGCATTTGGAGTAGCAGAAGAACAAATACAGAGGGAGCGCAGTCTTTTAGAGCAGAAGCACTGACTTTGAGTAAAGACAATTAAGCAATTACTTACCACAATTACACACTTGTGCTAACAAATTGATTTCAAGCAGACTCAGTGAGATTGGTCCATCTTTAAGCAGAAAAACTGTGTGATTAAATTAGTCACGGCAGCAGGAAGATGGAGCGAGGATTGCAGGCCTCTACGAATGCCAATGCGTAAACTCCACTAGAGACACCATACACCCAGGGAGGGAGTCAATGCCACTGTGTACATTTCCCACTACATACTCTATACATGTGAAGGGAGTGTAGTGTCTCAAGTGACGTGGGAAGAGCTTGTGCCCAGTGACAGCTTTTTTCATCCAATACAGCAATGAATCTAAAGATAGGAACAAGAGCTGTTTGTCATTGTTAAGATGGATTTAAAGAATTTGGCCTGGCGGACAGATTTTTAGGAGGCCACCCTAGTTGTAATGACCAGGGAACAAAGAGGTTAGCCAAAACCTAGTCTAGATAAATGTTGAGCATTCGAGGCTATTCTCAGGAGTATGTGTCGGGTCAGGTCCTCTCAATGAGTTCACACAATAATTCCATTTAGACAAAAATTCAATATTTATTCTAGGCAAAAAGAAAGGTGTAAGAAGTCTATATTCCTTCTACTTCACAATGGGAGGAAGGGTGGAGGCATGTGAATCTAAGCAGATACAATCGACAGAAATAGGGTTACGGTGAGTAATGTATGGTTTCTGATGCTTGTGAATCTACTTAGAATCAAATTGTTAGGGAGAATTCTCTGTTCAGGCTAATTTCCCAAACCTAGTGAGTCCCCCCAGCAGCTTTGCTGGATTTTTGGGGTTTATTTTTTTCTCCTGCTAATAGTGAGACTCTTTTTCTCCCACTCTTAGACATGATTTGAGATATCCTTTGACTTTGTAATGTGTTTTATGGGCTATGGGGTCTTTTACTCCATAGGGTTTCATGTATTATTGGTAAGAGTGTTACACAGCACCCTCAGTGCAGTAACACAGGGCTGTCATGGTGACCCCCAAACAGACTCCATACCCTGGGACTGACTACTGTCTCCCAGGGCATGTAAAGTCACCATTGACTTTACTAGTCTTAAATTGTGAAATGAACCAGTACAGACCATCATATTGTGGAAGTACTGGTAGGGGTAATTAGATTGCCCATGGGTCTGTTTTTCGAGGGGGCACACTGTGCAGTCTCCCCTCGTCGAGTTTCTGGCTGGTGGCAGTGGTTACCACGCAAAATATTCCACCAGAATATTCCCTATGGGATTTTCCCATTCATTTTAAACGCACCACTTTTTTGGTGAAATGTTAAAGATACCGCCGGGTTCTTTATTTAATATTTATTCCCCGGTTGGGTCTTTTTGCCAGAACTCTGTTTTATAATGGCGTTTGTGTTCGCCTCTGTAACTCCAACCCAAGTCGAGCCCTTTGTTCCACTTTTTGGCGGGCTTCTCCACAGAAGCCTCCAAAAGTGGTGCCACTCTGTCTGGGTCTACAGGATGTGTGGGAGGGGGGTTTAGGCACCCTGGACTGAATTGCCTCGGCAACTCAAGTCGCACTCTTGTGTGATTGGCCCAGTGGTGAGCCTCTCGGCTCACCACTTAGCATGTTTGAGTGACAGCTAGGACTGATGAATGGGGGCTTTTTGCATAAAAGCAGGGCTTTGGGGACTGGAACTGCAGAAGTCGCCACAGGACCAAAGAATCCGAAAAGGGAGAAGCTGAGCCGAACTGCAACGACGACACCACCGGTGGAGCCCTGCTGAACCGTCTCACCACTGCCCAACGACAGAGAAGATCTTCATCCCGGAGAGTCTTCTTCCTCTGAGCTGGTGGGGATAACCAGTTCGCCCTCTTTTTCACCTTCCTGGATCGTCTCATGGTCGAATCGCCCGTGCCAAGCACCCCGGCGGCCGGATAGCAACGCTTTACCACTACCGTGAATAAAAGGGTAGTACCTTTTAACCGGGAAACTCCGCGGCTCGCTTCTTCCCTGGCAGTGCAACAACCTCCAGCTTTTCTCCACGTCGAGATCTCCTCTTCCCCTGTACGAAGCACTGACTTGCACCCGCTGCCAGGAACAACTGCCCCGCTGCAGCTTTCTCACCATTTCAGGTACTGAGTCCTGCCTGGTCTCCCTTGCAACAGACTGTTCAAGGTGTCCCGTAAATCCTTGACTCTCTATCCTGGGGTGACTTGGGACCTGCTAACTAACTTTTCC
The DNA here is from genome assembly GCF_040938575.1 of Ambystoma mexicanum. Classification (NCBI taxonomy): domain Eukaryota; kingdom Metazoa; phylum Chordata; class Amphibia; order Caudata; family Ambystomatidae; genus Ambystoma; species Ambystoma mexicanum. Next base: position 496,033,998 of record NC_090921.1, on the reverse strand, counting down.
TGAACTGATCCAACCCTTTTTGATCTATCTGCAAAGACTTTTTAAAGTACTATTCAACTGTGTGATCTTGGACACATTCCGCCTTCCTCTCTCCAAGAGTGGGCTTGGCTTATGACTTTCTTGTTCCTCAGTAGACTCTGCCTTTTCTGACTTGCTCTGGTTCTCTTAAAGTGTTGGTATTTTGTATTTTCCTAATTCTGCCTTTTTCCCTCCCTTTTTAACTAACTTATTGGAGTGCCATCTTAGGTTAAGGGCTCACCTCTGTCTGCAATTAAGTGGTGTTTTAACTAAGACTTGTTCAATAGGTAATCAGGGATGTATATATATTAATAGTGATTGTGTTTGAACTTGCTTGCCATATTAGTGTTAGTGTATTTTACAAAGTGTGTTTTTAAATAAATAAATATATACTTTTATACCCAAGCTCTGGTCAGTGTTTGCTTGTGCTACTGTATTTTGGTACCTATCTTGTATACTCTATATACTGTCTAACTCTTCCTGAGAGAGGTCTGGCTGCTCAGCCACAGCTACCAGGTAAATCTGGGTGGTACAGACTGCTACCAATAGGGTTTACTGCCAACACCTGTAGTCCTAAGCCTTTTGCAGTGGTCCCTAAGGGAACTGCACAGGTTTCTGCCTAACGCTGGTGTACAGCGGTGGGATTTGTATTGAGTATACATTTTAGTGTGCTTATAGATACCTTAGTGCAACTAACCACAAAGCTTAGCACTAAAAAGTTTATTTTCTAACCTGTCAACTATGGAAAGTTATAGTCAAGAGTCCCTTGCTACAAAAACTGCTGATTGTTTAAGAGTTCTCCGTAAGCATAAGAATCTCCTGACTAAAGGCAAGAAAATGGAGCTAATAGAAAGGTTGTTAGCAAACCAAAGTCTGGATGATGGTTCAGAGGAACCTACCACTCCAGCAAATGTAGATAACAGTAATGCTATTGATCCAAGTATTGATAATCTTGAGTCAGAACCAGAAGAGGAGGGTGAGGATGATGTAGTTGTCCCCCCTAGGCCTCTACCTGCTCTGCCAGCTGTACCTACTGGACCTTTTCCAAGTCCCACATTTAGTCCTCAATATCTGGAACTAGAGAAAATGAAATTTGAATTGGAGTTTAAGAAACTTAATACTCAAGCAGAACAAAGACACCAACAACTGAATCAAGAACTAAGGCTCAGGGAAATGGAGCTCAAGCATGAGCTAGAGATGAAGAAATTGTCTGTTGAAAATGCTTCTCTCTCCGGATCCTCTAGGAGTTCCAGTCCCAAAAGACCCCGGATGCCTAAAGAGCTTGTGGGTATGTATGATATGATATATGATAGGTTATTTATATCGCGCTTAATACCCAGAGGTTTCTAAGCGAGGACCCGGGGATCGAACCCATGTTGCTCCGTGTCATCTTGCTTCCAAGGCAAGCACGTTGCCGTTGAGCTATGAGCCCAAGTTGGATGTGTTGGATTGGTTGAGTCTGTTTGAGTATAATCATGGGCTCCAGAACATCACAGGAATTGAGTTACTTGCCTGGTTGTTCTCTAGGCTCCCCCCTGTTGCAACTGATGTGGTAAAATGGAGTTGGGGGAGGAGGATAAGAAGGATTTTGAATGTGTGAAGCTAGCTTTGATAGCTAGATTTGGGAAGACCCCTTCCCAGTACCTTAAGAGGTTTAGGACCCTCAAAAAGCATGATGGTACCCCTTGGGCTACCTGGGTGAGTGAAAGTGTGAAGAACTTAGAGGGATGGATTAAGGGTTACAAGGCGAACACTTATGAGGGAATGAAGAATCTTGTGATGTTGGAGTCAATTTATGATGCCTGCTCTCCTGAGCTCAGACAGCACTTGGCTGATTCAAAGGAATTAGATTCCAGAAAACTTGCCAAGGCTGCTGACTTGTGGGTTGCCAACAAGGCTACTCACAAAGACTGTGGGGTAACTCCGAAAAAGGATGAGGGGAAACAGCCAAAAAAGGACTCTAAAAAGAATTCTAATAATTCCAATCCCAAAGAGGGCCCCAAACAAAACAATAAGGGTAAGCTACAAGGGAAACAGAATCAGGCTAGTGTATCTTCTGGTGCCAAACCAGAAGGAGGTCAGAGCAAGCCACCATTCCAGAAAGCATTTGGAAAATGCTATGTTTGTAGCTCGAAAGGGGATCACAGATGCAAGGGTAAACCTTCAGGGGTCCACACTGTCTCCTTAGCCTTCGCTCCAGAGGAGGAAGTACAGATGGCCAGTGGAAACTTTCTGTTACTAGCTGATGAACCCATTGGGAGTCTCAGCTAGTGTTTCTTTAGTGTCTCTGGGGTCAACAGAATTTAGATGTATATAATTCTATCCCAGATAATACTAAAGAGTATTATAAGGACAGTGTCCAGGTGAATGGTCAGGAGACTCCTGCCATTAAGGACACTGGGGCCAGCATAACTGTGGTGGATAAATCATTTTCTCAGGCAGAGGATGTTGCTAAGGCACCCAAACGCCTCACCAAGTTAGCTGGAGGGCCTGTGCAGATGCTTCCCCAGTTACCAGTTCTCATCCAGTGTAATGACATGACTGTGAAGATACCTGTCAGCATACAAAGTGAGGTACCAGGAAGGGTTCTGTTGGGAAATGACCTGAAGACTCTTGGAGTAGTGTCACATACCCACAGACCTCCTAGTAAAAGATTACAGGAGCTCACCAGACCTGCAAGGGAGAGAACCATGAGAGGTACTCCCAAGGAGATGATGAAGAAGGATATCAATCCTACTCCACTGGAGTTACAACTTGCTATCTCTGAACAACAAGAAGCAAAGGGGAAACCCAAGACTTCTAGGAAACAGTCAGCAGCAAGCACTCCAGTGCTTCCAACAATGACTTCCCCTAGGTTGTCCAAAGTTACACCTGTAACTCCACCTCCAGCTGAGGCTGAGAGGGAGGTACAACCCTGTATGGTTGAGCTAGACTCGGAAGAGGAGCTAGTGGAAGGCCAACAACTCATTGGAGATCTGGATCCTGTTGACCATCCTGAGCTGCAGTCCTTACTGGCAGAAGGTGGACCCAACAGGGAAGACTTCAGTAAGGGACAGAGAGAATGTCCAACTCTGGAAGGTCTTTGCCAACATGCAGCTTCTCAGGCTGATGGGCAAGAGCCTGGGAAGTATAGATTGCACTGGGAAGATAGCATCTTCTACAGTGAACCGACTGAGTCTGCAACTGGAGACTACAAGCGGTTTGTAGTACCTCAAGAAAACAGACAACAGTTCTTGCAACTGGCCCATGAGATTCCTTTGGCTGGTCACTTCAGTTTCAAGAAGACCAAGGAAAGGCTCTCACTCTACTTTTATTGGCCAAAGATGGGGGCTGAGGTAGATAAGTTTTGCAAGAGCTGCCACACCTGCCATGCTTCTGGTAAGGTTGGTTCCAAGAATGTGGCACCTTTAGTGCCTCTCCCAGTTGTGGGAATCCCATTTGAGAGGGTAGGGATTGATATTGTTGGTCCCCTTGATCCTCCAACCTCCTCAGGCAACAGGCTTATTCTTGTTGTAGTAGACCATGCTACTAGATACCCTGAGGCAATTCCTAGGAGGACTGTTACAGCTCAGGCTGTGGCTAAGGCCCTCCTTGGTATTTTTACCAGGGTTGGGTTTCCTAAGGAAGTAATCTCTGACATGGGGTACAATTTTATGTCCCACTGCATGAAAGCCATGTGGAAAACCTGTGGAGTTACTTACAAGTTCTCTACCGCCTACCACCCTCAGACAAACGGGTTGGTAGAAAGGTTAAACCAAACCATGAAGAGCATGAAAGGTGCTTTGGAGGATCCCCTTAAAAGAAAGTGGGACCTTCTACTGCCATGCCTTCTCTTTGCTTATAGAGAAGTCCCTCAGGAGGGACTAGGTTATTCTCCCTTTGAACTTCTTTATGGCCATCCCGTCAGAGGTCCATTGGCAGTGATTAAGGAGGGGTTGGAGAGTGCTCCTTCCCCCAAGCCAGTCAGAGTGACTGACTATGTGATAGGTCTCCGGAGGAGAATGTCACACATGATGGCAGAAGCTAGTGATAACCTGAAAGCTGGGCAAGCTTTGGTCAAGCATTGGCATGATCAAAAGGCTAACATGGTTGAGTTCATTCAAGACCAGCTGGTTCTAGTTATGATCCCAACAAGGCAGAGGGCCTTGCAAGATAAATGGATGGGACCCTTCAAGGTTGTGGGTAAACCTAGAGAGGTGAACTATCTGGTGGACTTGGGCAATCCCAAGGAGGCTCCCAGAGTCTTCCACACCAACCGACTAAAGGCGTATGTCTCCAGGCCTGAAGTAGGAGCCTTGCTTCTAGCTTCAACAGAAGAGGAAGAAGAGAGTGAAGCTCTCCCTGATCTCCTCAGAGGCTACCCTTGGATGAAAAGATTGGAGGAGTAAATCTCTCTTCAAATCTGACACCTGAGCAACAAGAGGAGTGCAAATCTATGTTAAATCAGTTTGCCTCCCTGTTCTCACTTTCACCAGGCTTGACCCCTTGGGGCCAGCATGATATACTCACTGGTGACTGTCTGCCAGTCAAAAGCAGAGGATATAGAATGTCAGAAAATGTAAGGACCCACATCAAAGGGGAAGTCGAGAAGGTTCTTGATCTTGGGGTAATAGAGTCCTCTACTAGTCCATGGTCCAGCCCAGTTGTGTTAGTACCAAAGGCAGGATCCAAAGAATTGAGATTCTGTATGGATTATAGAGCTCTTAATGCAGTCACCAAGACTGATGCCCACCCTTTGCCAAGGACAGATGAGTTGGTGGATAGACTTGGTTCAGCCAAGTTCCTCATCACATTTCACCTTACGTCAGGCTATTGGCAAATAGCCCTGACAGACCATGCCAAGGGGTAAACTGCATTTTCTACCCCAGTTGGCTTATACCAATTTAAGGTTATGCCTTTTGGACTGAAAAATGCACCTGCAACATTCCAGAGGATGGTAAATCAGGTTCTGGCTGGGATGGAGGACTTCTGCATGGCATACTTGGATGACATTGCAGTATTCAGCCAATCCTGGGAAGAGCATGTTAACCACCTAGGACATGTTTTGCAGGCTCTTGGACAGGCCAATCTGACCATAAAGGCAAGTAAATGCCGGAATGGTCAGAGTACGGTGGTCTACCTTGGGCATGAGGTAGGAGGTGGAGAAATAAGGCCTTTGCTCAGTAAAATTGAAGCTGTGCAAAATTGGACAACCCCTACTACTCAAACCCAGGTGAGAGCCTTCCTAGGCCTCACGGGGTACTACAGGAATTTCATAGAGAACTATGGGACCATAGCTTCTCCACTGAATGTAATCTCCTCTCTAAAATTCCCTAAGAAGGTCAAATGGAATGAGGAGTGCAATCAGGCCTTTGAAAACCTGAAGAAAGCTCTTTGCCAAGCACCAGTATTGAGAGCTTCTGACTATCACCAAACTTTCATTGTGCAGAAAGATGCTTCTAATGTAGGTATAGGTGCAGTAATTAACCAACTGGATGAGAAAGGTAGGGAGCACCCCATTTGCTTCATCAGCAGAAAGCTGAAGGATCCTGAGACAAGGTGGGCAACAATCGAAAGAGAATGCTTTGCTATTGTGTGGGCACTGAAGAAGTTTAGGCCATACTTGTATGGTTCTACTTTTGTCATTCAGACTGACCACCAACCCTTGAGATGGTTAATGCAAATGAAGGGGGAAAACCCAAAACTACTGATATGGTCAATCTGCCTTCAAGGGTTTGATTTCACCATTGAGCACAGGTCAGGGTGTCACCACCAAAATGCTGATGGTCTCTCTAGGATGTATGTCATCGACTAGAGGTATGGGATTCATCCAGGAGTGGATTAAATCCTCCTGTCCCTTAGTCTGGGGGGGGGGGGGGCGAGTGTTAGGGAGAATTCTCTGTTAAGGCTAATTTCCCAAACCTAGTGAGTCCCCCAGCAGCTTTGCTGGATTTTTGGGGTTTATTTTTTTCTACTGCTAAGAGTGGGACTCTTTTTCTCCCACTCTTAGACATGATTTGAGATATCCTTTGACTTTGTAATGTGTTTTATGGGCTATGGGGTCTTTTACTCCATAGGGTTTCATGTATTTTTGGTAAGAGTGTTAAACAGCACCCTCAGTGCAGTAACACAGGCGTGTCATTGTGAACCCCAAACATAGACTCCATACCCTGGGACTGACTACTGTCTCCCAGGGCATGTAAAGTCACCATTGACTTTACTAGTCTTAAATTGAGAACAGAACCAGTACAAACCATCAAATTGTGGAAGTACTGGTAGGGGTAATTGGATTGCCCCAGGGTCTCTTTTTCGAGGGGACACTGTGCAGTCCCCCCTCGTCCAGTTACTGGCTGGTGGCAGTGGTTACCACGCGAAATATTCCACCGAAATATTCCCTATGGGATTTTCCCATTCATTTTAAACGCACCACTTCTTTGGTGCAATGTTAAAGATACCGCTGGGTTATTTATTTAATATTTATTCCCCGGTTGGGTCTTTTTGCCAGGACTCGGTTTTAAAATGGCGTTTGTGTTCGCCTCTGTAACTCCAATCCAAATCGAGCCCTTTGTTCCACTTTTGGCGGGCTTCTGCACAGAAGCCTCCAAAAGTGGTGCCACTCTGTCTGGGTCTACAGGATGTGTGGGAGGGGGGTTTAGGCACCCTGGACTGAGTTGCCTCGGCAACTCAAGTCGCACTTTGTGTGATTGGCCCAGTGGTGAGCCGCCCGGCTCACCACTTAGCATGTTTGAGTGACGGCTAGGACTGATGAATGGGGGTTTTCTGCATAAAAGCAGGGGTTTGGGGACTGGAACTTCAGAAGTCGCCACAGGACCAAAGAATCCGAAGAGGGAGAAGCTGAGCCGACCTGCAATGACGACACCACCAGTGGAGCCCTGCTGAACCGTCTCACCACTTCCCAACGACAGAGAAGATCTTCATCCCAGAGAGTCTTCTTCCTCTGAACTGGTGGGGATAACTAGTTCGCCCTCTTTTTTCACCTTCCTGGATCGTCTTGTGGTCGAATCGCCCATGCCAAGCACCCCGGCGGCCGGATAGCCACGCTTCACCACTACCGCGAATAAAAGGGTAGTACCTTTTAACCGGGAAAATCCGCGGCTGGTTTCTTCCCTGGCAGTGAAACGACCTCCAGCTTTCCTCCACATCGAGATCTTCTCATCCCCTGGACGAAGCACCGACTTGCACCCGCTGCCAGGAACAACTGCCCCCACTTGAGCTTTCTCACCATTTCAGGTACTGTGTCCCACCTGGTCTCCCTTGCAACAGACTGTTCAAGGTGTCCCGTAAATCCTTGACTCTCTATCCTGGGGTGACTTGGGACCTGCTAACTAACTTTTCCTGAACTTATCCAACCCTTTTTGAACTATCTGCAAAGACTTTTTAAAGTACTATTCAACTGTGTGATCTTGGACACATTCCGCCTTGCTCTCTCCAAGAGTGGGCCTGGCTTATGACTTTCTTGTTCCTCAGTAGACTCTGCCTTTTCTGACTTGCTCTGGTTCTCTTAAAGTGTTGGTATTGTGTATTTTCCTAATTCTGCCTTTTTCCGTTCCCTTTTTAACTAACTTATTGGAGTGCCATCTTAGGTTAAGCGCTCACCTCTGTCTGCAATTAAGTGGTGTTTTAACTAAGACTTGTTCAATAAGTAATCAGGGATGTATATATATTAATAGTGACTGTGTTTGAACTTGCTTGCCATATTAGTGTTAGTGTATATTAAAAAGTGTGTTTTTAAATAAATAATTATATACTTTTATACCCAAGCTCTGGTCAGTGTTTGCTTGTGCTACTGTATTTTGGTACCTATCTTGTATACTCTATATACTGTCTAACTCTTCTTGAGAGAAGTCTGGCTGCTCAGCCACAGCTACCAGGTAAATCTGGGTGGTACAGACTGCTACCAATTGGGTTTTCTGCCAACACCTGTAGTCCTAAACCTTTTGCAGTGGTCCCTAAGGGAACTGCACAAGGTTCTGCCTAACACACATTATGTGCATAGACTAGCAGGCAGTGCCAGGAAATGTTGGTGGGATGTGTGGGTTTAAATTGCTCCTGTGCCTCGAGTGAGCTCTAAGCGTAAAAGGTAGATCTATCCTGGCAAGAGAGTAACACAGTGTGATGCATTTAACAATCCATGTAGAAATAGCCAATTTAGAAACAGGGTCCCTTTCTCTACCAGCGACAACAAAGACAACGTATTGGCGTGTCTTTCTTAGTGGCTTAGCCGTTTCAAGGTAATACACAACTGCTCTCGTAACATCTAGTGTATGGAGGCTTCTCTCAGCAGAATTTGTGGGATTCTGAAAGAGAGTAGGAAGTTCGATGGATTGATTCACATGGAACTTAGAAATAAATGTAGGTGCGGTGCGTGCGCAGTACCACCTTGTCTTTATGGATGCTCATAAATGGGTCTTGAACTGTGAGAGCTGGCAGTTCAGTGACTCTCCTTATAGAGGTAATGGCCACTAGGAAGGCACACTTATAGGCGAGGGCCTAAAGACTGGCTTCATGCATTGGCTCGAAAGGAGTTATCATTAGTCTTGTGAGAACAACATTCAAGTCCCATCCAGGTGTTGTGTTATAAATAGGAGTGTAGTCTTTTTACCCCTTCCATGAATGCCTTAATTACAGGAATTTTCCACTATGAAACCTTGCTCTGAGATGTGGTGTATGCAGAGAGGGCAGCAAGGTGGACATTTTTTTTTAATTTTTATTTTTATTTTGATACAGCTGAAATCAATCAACTTTTCAAAATAACATAATAACAGAATAAAAACACAAATACACATTTACAGTTTGGAACATGACAAGAGACAAAGGAGCAATTTAAAAACAAAAAGATCATATACACAATTTATAAAAATTTGAAGTCTAATACAAATCAAATGATTTCCCATGTGCATAACAGCAGGTATTTACAAATATATTCATGGCTCAAAATGATTATAAATGAATTTCACTAGGTAAAATAATTTCCCAAAACTCTACCAAGGCCTTTATGACCGAAAATCTGGCGCTATTAAATAAAATGCTCCATGTCTCAAATTCATCCCATTCCATATGCAAATTCAGCAAGTTTGCAAAATGTTTAGCCGAAGCTCCTTCAACTTGGGGCAAGATATTATCACATGATGCAGAGTTTCTCTCACACTATGAAATTCACAGAATCGACAAAAATTTACATCGAAAGGAATAATCTTGCGCCTCACTAGCACTTCCCTCGTAGGCCATAAATTCATCCTTAAACGCAAGAACTTGTTCCGAATTTTCGCCGAAGGGCATTTCAACAGGTATCTAGCCACTTGACCCATGTGTTTAATACCAAAAATCTTGGTATTAAAAGCTCTATATTTTATGCAAAGATCATAGTTCTGGATCCAGTCCCATTGATGGTATTTTGCTTTAGCAAGTGTTGGATTTTCAATTAGGAACTGTAGGGAAATGTCAGCTTCTACTAAAGTATTCAAGACAAGACTTTGCCATTTTAAAGGGAAAGCCAGAGTGGAAGAGGACAAATAGCGGGCAATCGTACTCAATATATTGTTGTTGGCCACACCAAGCAAGCACTTACGAAAAAAGGAACACATTCTCCATTTAACCCTGCTAGATAATGAGTTCAAGCCCAATTCAAAACACAGTATGGGCAAGGGCAAGCAGTTTGGTAGATGTAGCACCTTTCTCCAAAAAGTGGCCTCCAATTTATCCCATGATTGGTCATTAGAGTACAACTTTGATTCCGCATCATATAAAAGCATAGGGATGACTTTTTGTTCATAAAACAAACAGATGCTTTAGAGTGAATTTACCATACTTATAAACAAGTATTTTGGCCTGTGACATCAGAGTCAGAAGTTTTGACTGTAGCACAATTAAATATTTGGTATCACCAACACTATTTTGAATGATTAGACCCAAATATTTATATTCCAAGACTACTTCCATTGGTTCATGTTGCAGGTGCCATACAGCATTTTGAATCTTGGATCTCCCTCTGGGTCTACAAACCAGGAGCTGCGATTTTTCCAGATTGACCATTAGTTGGTTTCCCGTGGCATAATCAGACAGGGCAGATAACAAATTCTGGAGACCCTTTGGAGTTTGGGATACTAATACAAGGTCGTCAGCCTACAGCAACCATGGTATACGCTGACCTCCCAATTCAGGGGCATCTGACAGAATTCGAAGAAAAGAGAGACCCATATCCAAAATAAACAAATTAAACAGTATTGATGCCAAAATACACCCCTGTTTGAGTCCCAAAAACGTGGAAAAAGATGCAGATAAAAGGCCTTCAAAAGAGAGCCTAACACGCATGGAAGTCTCCGCGTGTAACTGAATAATTATTGACAAAAGGGAGGATGGACAACCAAAAGATTTTAACTTATGAAATAACAGATTACGATTTATGGAATCAAAAGCTGAACGAAAATCAATAAAAGCAAAATATAAAGATTGTTTCCTAGCCGCGTATTGTGACTTGAGCATATTTAATGTAATCATGTTAGGAAGTGTGCCAAGGCCACTAACAAAGCCTGATTGCAGAGGATCTCTCTTGAAGCAGTTTTTTTGTCCAATTTTTCAACTCTCTCAGAATTAAACCAGAGTAAATCTTCCCAGGCACGTCAAGGAGGGAGATGGGTCTATAACTAGCTGGGTTAGCTGGATCACCAGGACATCGGGATCCTCTGGGAGACATTAATGGACTCAAATAAGAGAAAAAGTATATTCGCCCAGATGTCCGGGAATTGTTTAAGATGTCTATTGGACAAGCCATCCGGCCCAGGAGCTCTGGTATTACTTGCTTGTTTTATGAAGTACATAATGTCGTCTCTGTCAAAAGATATATGGAAAGGAGGCAAAGACTCAGACATGGGAAAGCTTGGGTGTGAGGGGGGTGCAGCAAATAATTCAGAATAATGCTGAATCCACATCGCCTCCATCACGTCGTTGGTTTGAACAGCAACCTGATGACCTGCTCTTACTTGATTTATGATGTTCCATGACTGAGCAGTGTTCTTAGAAGCCAAAGATTTCAACATGTTATTTCCATCAATTTGATAAAGCTTAGCCCTCATGCCCCTTACCCAGTTTCTATACTTGGTTTTAATGCGAGAGAGGGCAGTTGATCGCATATCTTGTGGGAGCATAAGAGCAGCCCTCCTATCTGCCGGAACCATGGCTTTCCTAGATCTAATTTCATGATCGAATATATGCAAATGAGGTGTTTGCTTTAGTTTTTGTATAATTGAACCCGGCTGGAACAGCTGCATTAAATCATGGTATACTACCTCTGCAGAACAATTGCCCAACTCTCCACTATTCAATTCAGCATAATAGCATGTCCTAAAGGCTGCCAGGGAAGTCTCAGTCCATATTAATCTATTCCTGGCTGGGTTTACATTATAGGAGCCCGTAAGAGAGGGGGATTTTACTTGGGCAGCAATAGAGTTTGAGCTCCAGGTCACGTGTAACATGTTATGGTCACTCACTTCTGAGTCAATTATGTTGAATGCTGTTACATTATTTAGCATGGATGCATTTACATACATAAAGTCAATGATTCCCTCGCTCCTACCACGATGCCAAGTAGGTCTAGGTGGAATATCCTGGGGAAATGTAACGCTCACCTGATTCTCGCAGAGGCGCCGGTTTTGACTGGGCGACTACCGTATCTTCAAAGGTGATGTGTAGCACCCGGTTGGCTCTTTGGGCTGGACCTCTGTGCACTGTATGCCTGACGTGTAGAGTAAGATGTCTGCAGATAGAAAATATGGGGTTAATGAACTGGGGCTATTGGGGTGTCCCTATCTCTTTCCTCTTCTCCTCTCCTGTAGACCCCCAAAGGTTAACGCTCTCACCTTAGGTAAGTGAATGCCGAGCTCTCCACCTGCCTCGGGGCAGGGTGCTGTAACCAGTTTCTTCACTGGATAGGTAGCGCAGGCCTCTTGACTTCAGAGGACTGCTGTCCGTCGTTTACTGCACGAACGGTAAGTTTCGAGTCATTCAAATGTCTTTAAAGTCTTTAGTAATGATGTCTCTTGTTTTGCAGGGTTCCGGCGATGGCGGATGACGGGCTGAAGTGAGTTGAAGATGGAGCCCGTGTGATGAATAGAAGCGCCTGGAAGCACGTAAGTAAGCGCTTGTTGCCTGCTTCACTATGCGCTCTAACTGTCTTTTTATTTTGCAGGTACGAGTTCGGAGCGGCTGCAGGGTGCCGGAATACCCACTGGGTTAGATGTGGAAAGGAGTAATGGCACGTGAGTATTAAAGTTCCCCAATGTCTTTAAACGCACCTTGTTTTGTCTTTCAGATGCGGGATGCAGCGCCGAAGGCCTCCGGAGCGTGCGAAGAGTTGGTAAACTTGTGTCTTTCAGATGCCGGAATGCAGTGTGAAGACCTCCGGAGCGCACGAAGAGTAGGTAAGCCTTTGCCTTTCAGATGCCGGAATGCTAACCTGTTCTTTCTTGTCTTTATAGGTGTTGCTGAAGACTGGATTCAGGATGGTAAGCCTTTGCCTTTCAGATGCCGGAATGCTAACCTGTTCTTTCTTGTCTTTATAGGTGTTGCTGAAGACTGGATTCAGGATGGTAAGCCTTTTTCCTTAGGCCCAGGACCGGATGCAGAAGACACGATGAGCGTTCTGCTGCAGAGGTTGCAGAATAACGCAAAGCAAGATTCATCCACCGGGTGTGGTTTAAATAGCCTCCTGTAGTGCTTAGGTGTCTCCTTCCACAGCCACGCCTAACTAAGAAAAGAGTTCCTGGTAAGAAAAGAGTTCCTGCCTTCCAGAAGAGTTCCAGTGTTCTGAATCTAGGGAGTGGCTCCAGCCCCACCCAACAGGAAAAGTAGTTCCAAACAGAAGAGGATCAGAGGCTCAACTGGCAGGCAAGTAAGCAGCATGGTCTGCTGAAGGTAAGTCCACCCAAGCATTATGAGCCCGGCGCTTCCAGCGCTGGGACTGGGCATATTTATGAGCCTGGTGCCACTGGCGCCAGGACTGGGTCCAAAAGGTCCCAATTGGGACTGGTTGGCACTCGGAACCTGGGTTATGGATCTGCTTCCAAGGGAGTTGGGAAAACCCTGACCTTTTGGAAGCAGAGATCATGACAGTACCCCCCCTCAAGGCCCCTCCCAAACCGGGCTTCTCCGGGGGTTTTGGCTTGTCAGGAAATGTTCGGTGAAATCTTTTGATTAGGCGAGGAGCGTGGACATATTCAGCAGGTTCCCAGGATCTCTCTTGGGGGCCGTAGCCTTTCCAGTCAATTAGGTAGAATAGTTTAGATTTGGAGATCTTGGAGTCCAGAATGCTTTTGACTTCAAACTCGAGTTCTCCATCCACTAGGATAGGTTTTGGAGATTTGGTTAGTCGGGTTTGAGGTTGCACGGGTTTTAATAGAGAGACGTGGAAGACCGGATGTATCTTCATGTGCGGGGGCAAGTCCAACTTGACCGCTACTGGGTTTACTATGGTAGTGATGGAATAGGGACCAAGGTATCTTGGGTTGAATGTGCGTGGCCCTTTTAGAGATAGATATTTGGTGGATAACCAGACTTGATCCCCTACTTGATAGTGAGGGGCTTCCTTCCGATGTTGATCTGCTCCTTTCTTGTATTGTTCTTTAGCCCTTTGAAGGTGAGAAACAGCTTCCTTAAAGGCTTGGGTGATTGTAGAATGCAGGTAGTCTACTGCTGGTGTTTCAAGATCTTGGAGGGGATCCAACTCCGAGGTTCGAGGGTGACTGCCGTACAAAAGAAAAAACGGGGTTTTCCCAGTTCCCGAATGGACAGAGTTATTGTAGGCATACTCGGCTATCCAAAGGATATCTTTCCAAGTTTTTTCAGTTTGTTGCAGCATGCAGCGTAAATACTGTTCCAGAGTTTGATTGGTCCTCTCGGTTTGTCCGTCGGTTTGAGGGTGGTGACTGGTCGATAGTCTCACATCAATTTGAGCCGACCGACAGCAACTTCGCCAAAAATGAGAAATAAATTGACTACCTCGATCCGAAATTAGAACCGAAGGAAAACCGTGCAGTCGGACGATGTTTTCGAGAAATTCTCGGGCCAGAGTTGCTGCTGTTGGCAAGCCTTTGAGCGGAATGAAATGCGCCATCTTGGAGAATAAGTCCACTATTACTAGAATCGTATTGTATCCGGAGCATGGAGGTAGATCGGTGATGAAGTCCATAGAAAGCGTATGCCAAGGGCGAGGTGGGATGTCAATAGGGTGTAAGAGGCCTGCTGGTCTTTCCTTTTGACTCTTGTTTTGGGCGCATACTCCACAGGACATTATAAAGTCTCTGATATCTTTTTTCCAAGACGGCCACCAGAAGTAGCGCTTGATCTTTTCTGAGGTCTTGGCTATACCGGGATGACCTTCCATTAAAGAGTCGTGATAACAAGAGATTACTTTTTTCTGTAAATCTGTGCTGGGTAGGTATAATCGTTCTTGGAAATACAATAAGTTGTCCTTTACTGCAAAGTCCTTTCCCTGCAGATGCCAATTCTGTATGTCTGCTGGAGTTACAAGTTGCCTGGCTTTATCCTTAACTTCCTCTATGGATTCTGTGGCGATTACACCCAGAATTCTTTGTTCGGGAATGATTGGTACAGGTTTAGGGTTGACCAAGTGTTCTTCCACTCCCATCCGAGAAAGGGCATCGGCTTTACCGTTCTTTGTACCAGGTCGATAGGTAATTATGAAGTCAAACTCGGCAAAGAATAATGCCCAACGAGTTGTCTAGAGGATTGGGCTTTTGCGGTCTTCAAATATTGCAGGTTTCGGTGATCCGTAATCACAGTAACGGTGTGTCGGGCCCCCAGCAGATAATGCCGCCAAGCCTTAAAGGCAGACTTGATAGCCAGAAGTTCCTTGTCAGTAATCGTGTAATTGATTTCAGGAGGCGAGAATTTGCGGGACCAAAATGCCACGGGATGCAACTGATTGGTTACCGGGTCCTTTTGTGATAGAACTGCCCCCATGGCAAGGCTTGAAGCATCAGTTTCCACGATGTAGGGGAGTTCGGGGCGAGGGTGTTTTAAGATTGGTGCAGAGATAAATTTAGTCTTCAAATCCTGGAAAGCTTGTTCCGCCTCGGTAGACCATTCAAAACGTTTGTTTTTCTTTAACAAGGCAGTGATGGGCTGGACTATTCGAGAGAATTCGGGGATAAACCTGCGGTAAAAGTTAGCGAAGCCTAACATGCTTTGCACACCTTTTACGGAGGATGGTGATGGCCATTTGAGAACTGCATCGACCTTCTTTGAATCCATACGCACTCCGCCAGGTGATATGAATCCCAAGAATTCAACTTCAGTCACGTTGAAAACACATTTTTCCAACTTAGCGAAAAGTTTGTGTTGACGCAATCTTTCGAGGACCATTTTCACGTGTTTCCGATGTTCAGATTCCGATGAAGAATAAACGAGGATGTCGTCAATGTAAACAACAACACATACATCTATGAGCTCTCTGAGGACATCGTTCATAAAATATTGAAAGGCGGCCGGGGCATTGCAAAGTCCGAAGGGCATGACCTGATATTCAAATAGCCCATACTTGGTGCGGAAGGCCGTCTTCCATTCATCGCCCTCTTTTACTCGTACCAAGTGGTAAGCTCCTCTAAGATCCAGCTTTGTATATATGCATGCTTTTCTGACTTGGTCCAGGAGTTCAGGGATCAAAGGTAACGGATATCTATTCTTAACGGTGATCTGGTTCAGGGAGCGATAATCGATACAAGTTCTAAGGTCTCCTTCCTTTTTTGGAACGAAGAACAAAGCTGAAGAAGCAGGGGACTTGGAAGGACGAATAAACCCATTTGCCAGGTATTGATCCAGGTATTGTCGAAGGTGAAGGTTCTCAGGCTCGGTGAGGGCATAAATTCTACTACAAGGAGGAGTAGATCCAGGTATCAGGTCTATCTGGCAGTCATAAGACCTATGAGGAGGTAGAGAGTTAGCCTGATCCTTCCGGAAAACATCTTGGTATTCTAGGTATTCGGGAGGTAACTGGGGAGTCTCTGAAGAAATTGCGGCCAGTGCAACACCAGGTGGAGGGTGACAAGTAGAGACACATTCTGGAAACTGGACCGTTCTTGCTCGCCAATCGATCAGAGGATTGTGTTTCTCTAACCAAGGTATTCCTAGAATAATCTGAAACTGAGGGGCCTTGATCACATCGAACACGATCTTCTCATGGTGTCCATCTTGACTTACTAGCGTCACCTCTTGAGTGGTATGCGTTACTGGCCCGGAGGCTATCTCCGTACCATCCACCGTAGTAATGACGTCCTTTACAGCCTTGGGACAAAGAGTTAGATTCATCCTCAAAACCATTTCATGATCCACATAGTTGCCGATGGCACCGCTGTCGACGTAAGCTTCAATTGCATGTAGTCAATCCGGATTATCAGGGCTAATGAGGACCATAGGTATCACGAAATGCGAGGTCACGGAACTGGTTTTCACGCTCGGCAAGAGGACCTCTATTCTTGTCGGGCGAGGTCGTTTCCCTGCTCAGAGTTTGTAACTTTGGTAACTGCAGCTCCTACTGCCTTCTTGGCAGGTTTCACCGGACAGTCTCGAAGAAAGTGCCCTGAGTTTCCGCAATATAGCCATAATTGCAACTGTTTCCTCCTTTCCCGCTCCCTTTGTGTTAGAGGACCTTTCAGACCCCCTATTTGCATGGGTTCCCCGGAGTCTACTCCTTTGGAAGGAGTTGGCGGTTTGGAAAATACTCGAGCATCAAACTTGGAACGATCGGCCTTCCTGTTCTGCAGCCTGTGATCTATTTGAACGACCAAGTCTATATAATCCGAACAGTCTTGTGGGGGATTCACTACTTGGGCTAAAACGTCTTTGAGCTCTCCACGTAGACCTCTATAAAACAGCGTAATCCTTTTGTCCTCAGGCCATTGAGTTTCCACTATTAGTCTATTGAAAGATGCAATATAAGCCAAAAGGTCTTGATTACCCTGTCGCAACGAAAGAAGCTCATTGTCCAAGGCCTGCCCCTGTGAATGTCTTGCGAACAGTTTTTCCATATTAAGCTGAAAGGCTTGAAAATCATAGAGAACCGGATCATCTTGATTAACTAGAGGGATCGACCAGTCTGCCGCATTGCCACTAAGGTACGAAAGTACAAAAGCTACTTTTGCTTGATCAGTTGGAAAGGCTGCTGGCCGGCATAAGAAGTGCAACCGGCACTGATTGATAAATACTGCAAACCTCTTTGGGTCACCAGAAAATCGTTCGGGCGGAGCCAGAGGTACATTCCCAGGTAGGTTGATCTGCACTGGATTCATAGAGGATGTTGAAGGAAGATTTGCCCCTGATGCGGGTAACGGGGTCTGTCCGGCTTGTGACTGTAGCACTTGTCTAGCAAGATTGTCTGTTCTCTCCTTGGAAATAATTAGTTCCCTTCTTAGAGCATTCGTTTCCTGACGAGCTGCATGCACTTCTACCCTTAGTTCCCCAAGTAACCGGGCTAGGGGGTCAGTATCCGAGGTTTCCATAGCGCCTGGGCGAGAGTTTTGCGGTAGGCTTTGCGTTCTGTAACGCTCACCTGATTCTCGCAGAGGCGCCGGTCTTGACTGGGCGACTACCGTATCTTCAAAGGTGATGTGTAGCACCCGGTTGGCTCTTTGGGCTGGACCTCTGTGCACTGTATGCCTGACGTGTAGAGTAAGATGTCTGCAGATAGAAAATATGGGGTTAATGAACTGGGGCTATTGGGGTGTCCCTATCTCTTTCCTCTTCTCCTCTCCTGTAGACCCCCAAAGGTTAACGCTCTCACCTTAGGTAAGTGAATGCCGAGCTCTCCATCTGCCTCGGGGCAGGGTGCTGTAACCAGTTTCTTCACTGGATAGGTAGCGCAGGCCTCTTGACTTCAGAGGACTGCTGTCCGTCGTTTACTGCACGAACGGTAAGTTTCGAGTCATTCAAATGTCTTTAAAGTCTTTAGTAATGATGTCTCTTGTTTTGCAGGGTTCCGGCGATGGCGGATGACGGGCTGAAGTGAGTTGAAGATGGAGCCCGTGTGATGAATAGAAGCGCCTGGAAGCACGTAAGTAAGCGCTTGTTGCCTGCTTCACTATGCGCTCTAACTGTCTTTTTATTTTGCAGGTACGAGTTCGGAGCGGCTGCAGGGTGCCGGAATACCCACTGGGTTAGATGTGGAAAGGAGTAATGGCACGTGAGTATTAAAGTTCCCCAATGTCTTTAAACGCACCTTGTTTTGTCTTTCAGATGCGGGATGCAGCGCCGAAGGCCTCCGGAGCGTGCAAAGAGTTGGTAAACTTTTGTCTTTCAGATGCCGGAATGCAGTGTGAAGACCTCCGGAGCGCACGAAGAGTAGGTAAGCCTTTGCCTTTCAGATGCCGGAATGCTAACCTGTTCTTTCTTGTCTTTATAGGTGTTGCTGAAGACTGGATTCAGGATGGTAAGCCTTTGCCTTTCAGATGCCGGAATGCTAACCTGTTCTTTCTTGTCTTTATAGGTGTTGCTGAAGACTGGATTCAGGATGGTAAGCCTTTTTCCTTAGGCCCAGGACCGGATGCAGAAGACACGATGAGCGTTCTGCTGCAGAGGTTGCAGAATAACGCAAAGCAAGATTCATCCACCGGGTGTGGTTTAAATAGCCTCCTGTAGTGCTTAGGTAGCTCCTTCCACAGCCACGCCTAACTAAGAAAAGAGTTCCTGGTAAGAAAAGAGTTCCTGCCTTCCAGAAGAGTTCCAGTGTTCTGAATCTAGGGAGTGGCTCCAGCCCCACCCAACAGGAAAAGTAGTTCCAAACAGAAGAGGATCAGAGGCTCAACTGGCAGGCAAGTAAGCAGCATGGTCTGCTGAAGGTAAGTCCACCCAAGCATTATGAGCCCGGCGCTTCCAGCGCTGGGACTGGGCATATTTATGAGCCTGGTGCCACTGGCGCCAGGACTGGGTCCAAAAGGTCCCAATTGGGACTGGTTGGCACTCGGAACCTGGGTTATGGATCTGCTTCCAAGGGAGTTGGGAAAACCCTGACCTTTTGGAAGCAGAGATCATGACAGGAAAGGCACCATTTAACATGAACAAGTTTCGAGATTCAACGAAACTTGTCCACTTCCCAATACGATTTCTTTCAGATTGACATAGAGGACCCAAACAGTGCAGATTTAAATCACTAGTTAAACAAATAAGATCAGTGTGGCCCTCAAGAGTAACAATATCAAAGGCTTTGGTCACAGAATCCAAGAAACAATCATCAGAAATACCCAGAGGATTCCAATAGACATTTATAGCAGCACATGAGAAGTTTTTCCCCAAACTTTTTGTCATTTGTAAAAAGGCATTTGGGGAGTACCAAGGTTTGATTTTTTAAGTTGAAGACGGTTTAACAGCCGTCAACAAACCAGATGTGGGGCGCCCCCAAGAACCTTTCACTGCTGGTATCAAGAGGACATCATAATTGTTCCATGATGGAACACTAGTGAACCAGGATTCTTGCAACAAAATTACATCATGATCTAATAGCTGCACACTCCTATTATTTAGCAAATGCCTATTCCCTCTGTAATTTCAACAGATGAGAGACAAAGTACATTCTACAGATTTGTGATGCTAACATTGACTGCTTTTGGGGTCACAAGTGCATGTACTAGAGATCGGTACTTTTTTCTTGTTTAAAGGTTGCTTTACGTGTGAGACCTGTTGACACTTTACTGAAGGGTCTGATGAATCAGACATGGGATGGAGAGTAAAACCCAGTTCAAGAAGTTGAGCTTTCACATCCCAAATTGTGTTTACCACAATCCTCGAATTGATCCAAAGATTTACAGAAGTCCGATTTGATTGATTAATGAATTCCACAAGCTCGATGTCAATCGGACCAATGTCATCGAGCTCAGGAACCTCACTAAATATTGCGAGAACAGAGGCACGATTAAGATTGTATTGTTTAGCTGGAGCAGGCATGCAGCTAAGTGTCAGTGCGTGAACTGCTGGGCGCTTAGGGCATACAGTCACACTTTTTTGATTAACTGACAGAGGCGGAGCCTTTGAAGTTAGCTGATCTACAGGGCATGCTTTAATTTGAGAAAAGGTGGAGGTCTCAAAGAATTTGATCAATGAAGACTGGATCAGTCTTTCCATGTCACCAGCAACAACAGGCTCAGCAGCAGAGATGTTTGTCTTGTTCTGAACTGGCGCCTGGGACACGATTCGACCAGGCACAGCCTTGGCAACATCTTGTAGAGATATTTGCGGTAACTGTGCAACAGGCGCAAAAGGTTTATGCATCAGAGCCGTTTCACCCGGCACAAAAGTCAAATTTTTAGAAACGGATTTAGATACCATATATTCATCAATTGCTTGCCTTAGGGCAAGCAATTGATGAGTATTTCTAGACATGTCAGTAGCCACACATCAAATTGTTTAAAGGACTGTGATCTACAACCGGTGCAGCTGATACCGGCATTATCTTTGCTTTTCTTGTCTGTGAATGTAAGGAATATTTTTTTGCAATCTCTTTGGCCGCGACTACAGAGGCCGCAGCAGGAGTTGAAAGGTTCTTAATAAAAGATTTGGTTTGTGTGGAACGTTTGGCTCCCAATTGAATGTTTTTAGATTTTTTTGTGGAGGCAGCCTTTTTGAACCCCGACTTGACCACATCAAATGGATTTATATTAGCATCAAACAATGGATAGGGTGATTTTTTATTTTTTTGCTGGTCTAGAGGAGTTTCAAGTGTAACACTCATAAGATCAATTATGGGATTTGGAATACACGGAATGGTCTGATATACTTGTGATGAAAATTCAGACTGAAAAGAAGTTTGACACATTACAGACTTCCTACTAGAGAGTGGACTATCAAATTGTCTCAAACTTTCCAAATTATTGGCAAGCGTGAGTTGCTCAGCTAGTAACTGGTTAAGTTGATTAGAGTGCACATCAGCCTTTGTGACTAAGACCTCAAACAACTTAGCTAAAGCTAAGATAGCAGTATTCATTGAAGTGAGGGCTATCCCAGTGTTTACATTGTGAGTTTCAGCCAAACAAGACTCAGAGATGCCATGTGTAGCCATTTTTTGCGGAGTTGGAGCAATGAATGACAGATTAGCTACAGAATTAGCAACGCTAATATTTGTGAACAAAATGGGAGATTTAGAGAGGTTTTCAGAAAGAGTGAGTTGAAAAAGCAGAGACATTTGTGACAAGATCAATTACCGGCATATCCCCGGGTGATTGAAATGGCAGACATTTTCGAATACAAGGAATTGCTTATGGATGTGGCAGGACTGTTAGGTGTTTTACCAGGAGGCACAACAGCACCAGTCAACACATTATTTAGCAAAATACTATCTGAAAGGGACATATTTTCTTTAGCAAACGTAACTGTAGCAACGACCGGAGGGACAGTTTTTAATGTCTCACCAGTTGTACCCTCCTCCGCTGCAAACATCTTGGCTGATTGTCCATAAGATTAATCCTTTTTTAATGTAGCAGATGTTTGATCCACACGGCCATGTACTGTTGCTATGTTGCTTCCATTATTGAGTTCAAAAGAGTTCACAAGATTTGTTTCACGGCAGAAAGGTCGAATATCCATCCCGAAGAGTATCTCTGCTTTGGTTTTAGGCTTTAATTTCGTATTAGACATACGAGGGGTAGAACTTAGACAAGGTTTTTTGGTTATAGTAGATGTCAAATTTGCCGGAGAATTCACACCATTGGAAAAAATGTGAGGCCGAAACCGGGGGCATCCCTGATTTTAAAGAGGTAATGCCTTGTTTCATTTTCACACAACGACAATAAACAAAAATAAACGGAAGAAATATTCTAAGTTATTTACGCTAACAGGCAAAACCAAATGCCTCGCCACTCACCGCGACAAGCGCGGCAAAGCGGGACTTTACAGGGCTTCTCGGGTGCGCGCAGAGCCTCGTATATATAGCTCCTCCCCACACAGGATGCCTAGATATAAACAAACAGGGTGTATTTTAGCACTTTATATAGATATATAATGTAGCCGTAGTATATACAGTGCTTGTATGAGAGTTCACCTCCTGGTTGCTGTAGTTCAGAAAGTAGTCTAGTGAAAATCTGCAGCCAAAATGAGCACGAAGCACAGAATCACAGGAGCTCCAAGATAAACCCGCGGCAAAGCAGGACTTTACGGGGCTTCTCGGGTGCGCACGGAGCCTTGTATATATAGCTCCTCCCCACACTGGATGCCTCCTGGTCGCTGTAGTTCAGAAAGTAGCCCAGTGAAAATCTGCAGCCAAAATGAGCACGAAGCACAGAATCACAGGAGCTCCAAGATAAACCCGCGGCAAAGCAGGACTTTACGGGACTTCTTGGGGGGACATTTAGAGAGTTGAAAACGAGCCCTGAATCTAAGAGGTGTGTTAGATAAAGGAGTATGTATTTAGGTGAACAGTCAATAGGGTTGATGTTTTTAGTATTGCACCAACTGAAAAATGTTTCCATCCATTGGAGTAACAATGCCTGGTGTTACTTTTCTGTGCCTCTTTAAGTATGTGCATACATCCTTGAGGTAGTTGGAGGTGCCCAAACAATGACTTCAGGAGCCAAGCTGATAAGTTGAGTTTTGGGGCTATGGGTGCAGTGTTTTCCCTAGGTCTTGTAACAGCATGTTGTTGTTACGCTCACCTTGTCTCTGTGGGGACGTCGGGCTCTGATACGTGGAGTGTCTGCTTCCCTGGTTAGAGGCGCTGCGCGTCTTTTCTTCCCTGGACTGGCCTTGGGTCAGCTCCTACGACAGGGGAAAGGGTGGTGAGTGAGACTGTCTATGCCTGCCACCTGCGACCCCCACCCTGCTCCTTTCACACATGTTCCCCACTCCGGGGCGCTCTCAACTTGTGTATTTGGTTTGTGGGCTCTCCTTCCTGCTTAGTCTCAGCAGGGGCGCAATGTCCTGTAGGATCCAGTTACTTCACTGACCCCTGAAGTCGAGTGGCAACCCAGTACTGCTGTGGTCGCAACTCGTGTTGCTTGTGTTGCTCTGCTTTTTATTGCCTGTGTAATCCGTTGTATTGTATGTTGTCCATGTCCAGTTATCTGTGTTGTCCTTTGCTGCGTGCCGCAGTCCGTGCTCGTTTCACTGTTGTGACTCGTGTCGCTGTTGTGGCACTAAGGCCTCCTCGGTGTGCGTTGGTTTGGTACAATGCATTTGAGCGGCTGAGCCAGAGGGTCAGGGTGGCCTGCCTTGTGTCTAGGGGGCCAGCGCAAGCTTGGGTGCAGTTTGCGTGATCAAACCTGTTCTTTCTTTCTCTTTTCCAGGTACCTGTGAGTCGGCGTGAAGAATGAATCCGGCCGATGGCAACGGAAGCGGTGAGTAATGCGCGGCGGTGACAGGACGCGATGAATGAGCTCAGCGGTTAACCTTGTTTTCCTTCTCTTGCTTCTGCAGAGGCCCGCAACTGATGAAAGCTGGAGTCCTCGATGAAAGCTGGAGTCCTCGACAAACCACTGGGTCGTTGCTGGAGGCACAAGTAAGTCAGAGCAGGTGAGTATGCGAGGACCGATCGTCTCCGGTTTTTCTTTGCAGGTTTGCAGAAGATTGCTGGCATGAGTTCCTCGGAGAGCGTTACGCTGCTAACTGCAGAATAACGCGAAGCATGCCTTAGGGCTTGGGTGGGGCTTATATAGCCAACCATGCCCTGCCACTCCCATTGTGCAATTAATTCCAGAAGCTCTCTGCCACACCCATGATTGCAGCCTAATGCACAAGCTAATGGCTTAGAGCCATGCCCTTAACTGCAATTAGCACAGAAGTCAATCACTCAGTGGCAGACCGACTATACCTGTGTTTTCCTTGAGGTTAGCTCCATGAGCCTGGTAACAGAGGTGCCAGGACTCGGTCCAGGTGGCCCTCCTTTGAGGTTTGATCCAGTCAGGGTCCTTAATGTGCCCCAATGTTCCCACTGCTGCTGGGCTGGGGCGATCTGGTCTGCTCATCGTGAAAGTTGTATCGGCAGGGCAGTTTCCTGGGAGGGGAGAATGACATTCTCATGAGTTGAGAGTAACATGGCTGTCGGGCCCAGATTGGTGCTACCAGGATTAGCGTGACCAGTTCCTAGTGCATCTTGTGCACTATACCATTGAGAAGGGGAATCGGGGAGGGGGGGGGGGGTTCGGGGGAGTGTAGGCAAATCTCCCAGACCATGTTATCCAGAGACCGTTCCGTTTGGACCGTTTGTGAGGGTACCCGAAGGCGCAATCTGGGCATTGGGTGTTCTCCAGAGTTGCAAACAAATCGATGTCTGGATGACCCTATTCTGCAAAGATGTTGGGTATAGTATGCTCTTGGAAGTGCCACTCGTGTTCTATGGGTAGGTGCAAGTCTCTGCTGAACACGTCTGCCAGAAGAGTGTGTTCCCCTGGAACATTTGATAGTAGGAAGTGCTGAGTGCCCACTTACAAATGTTTTGAGACGGTTTGGATGGCCCTGGAGAGTGAGTGCCACCCTGTTTGTTCAGATCGTACATGGCCGTGGTGTGGTCTGTGAGGACAAGAGCTGTCTTCCCCTTTTCCCCTTTAAATGTGTTTAGAATGCATTCCGATTTTTCAACACCACCAGTAACTCCAATAGACCGATATGTTTAGAAGCTATTGATGGAGACCAAATGCTGTGCGATGTCTGTTGTAGCAGGTGTGCTCCTCATCCTGAAAGGGATGAGTCTGTGGTTTGAATGGCTTCTACTGCGTGGGGGGTGAAGGATTGCCTTTGACCACCACTACAGAGACTGAACAAGGGCTGTCGAGACAAACACTAGAACGTCCCACTGACCATTTGCCTGACATCATTGGCTCGAGAGCCACTCCTGCATGGGGCGCATGCGCAGGTGGGCGCGTGGATCCAGGAAGTTGCAGAATGCCATCCTCCCCAGGAACCGCACTGCTTTCCGTACGGTTATCTGGCGACTGGCTACATACTGAAGGATCTGGAACAACATGTTTTGTACCCTCTCGTCAGAGTGGAAGACGAGATAGCCTTCTGGCCGAATCAGTGCCCCCAGAAACTGTTTGACTTGACTGGGGACTAGATTTGACTTTTTCTCGTTGATGGAGAATTCCAGATTGAACATGAGATCTACTGTCTTTTGGGTGTTCCCCAGACACGTCTCGTACGACTCTCCAGTTATGAGCCAGTCGTCGAGATAAGGGTGCACTGAAATGAACTGCCTGCGCAGTTGAGCTGCTGCTACTGCTAGTAACTTTGAAAATACCCTTGGAGCTGAGGCAGAAGGGGACTACCTTGATCTGATAGTGAGTGTTCTCCATCTTGAACCGGAGGTACTTTCTGTGCGCTGGCAACATTGAAATATGAAAGTATGCATCTTTCATATCCAATGTGGCCATGCAATCCCCCTGTTGAAAGCAGTGGGATTACTTCCTGTGGAGTTGTCATCCAGAATTTTTGAGGTTTAACATACATGTTCGCAGGACGCAGATCTAAAACTGGGCACATGGTTAGGTCCTTTTTGGGTACAAGGACATATAGCAGGATCTGTAGATGTTCTGTCGACAGTCGTCTGCTCTTTGGTAGCAGAGTGGTTGCAGGAATTCTATGCAGTAAACGTGGGGAGCCTCTGGCTGCAGAGCTTCTCACTCTACCCTTTCTGCGGCACAATCCCTGCTGTTGGGTGGACTGAAAGCTGCTGGAGGTACCTTGTCCAGTAAACCAAGGAGTCGTTCCTGTTGCATAGTTTCCCTGGGAAGGGCAGGAAAAAGTTTGCCTGTGAAAGGACTGGCGGGTGTTAAAGGTGTCTTGTGGACAAAAGGTTTGGCTGTGATATGGTTTCGCGATTTTAGCGTCTCATGCTCTTTTTTGTCAGTTTCAAGGGCCTCATAGACCGCCTTACTAAAAAGAGCATAGTCTTCCACAGGCTTATTTATGAGGGAAGCCCGAGTCTCTGGCTTAAACCCAGTGTTTTTGAGTCATGCGTGGCTCTTTAACAGAGTTCCCTGTGTGATAACATGTCCCGCTGTTTCAGACCAATCCAGAGTGTTTCCGAGGATGTTCTGTGTCAAATTACTCCCTTCAGGCTCCACTGTTAAGAGCTGTGTGTGAGTAGGCTTCGGGACGTTCTGAAGGCCTTCCTGAACCAGTCCCCATTGGACATCACTATAATTCGTCAGGAGTGTAGTATTATTGACAATCTGAGTGCAAAATGCAGCCGAGGTGGCAATCCGTTTGCCCAGAGCGTAAAGCTTTTTACAATCCTTGTCCAGAGGAGACCCTGACAAGGAGTGGCACCCCTGCCCTTTTTCTGGTGGTTGTTAGTACCAGGGAGTCCAGAACAGCATGGCCTCGGATTCACAAGGGATCCGAGGGCACTGGGCGGAACATCATCTCCACTCTCTGGTTGAAAGCTTGCGTGAGCAAGGGTGTAAGCAGGGAGGGAGCAAGGAGTTTCTTCACCGAATTCAGGAGAGCGCTTGCCTGACTGACCGTGACTTTCTCTTTAATTAATTAACTTTATTCATTTAAAAAAGGAAAAAGGATGTCCTCCACAAAATCTGTGTATCGGGGACAGCCTCCTGGGTGATGATTTTGAAGTGATCAACAGCCTTCTGGAGGAGGTTGTTGAAGAACATCTGGTCATCAATGGGCGACTAGCACAGGGCTGAACTACGGGAGGAGTGTCCAAGAAGAACAAGTTACTTACCAAACTGGTAACGTTCTTTCGACTGGATGTTCCTCTAACGTATTCCTCATCTATGACATGTAATGTCCACAGCTGTGCTGCTTCGGAAATCTTTTCGGCAGGGGGCGCCCTTGCATCAATGTCATTGGGTTGATGTCCCCGAGGGCCTCCGTCGAGGGTGACATCATCGGATTTCATAAGTGGCACACACGGCACCCGTAGCCTCAGTTCATGTTTTTCCCCCTCACAACGTGTGGCACACATGCCCAGAAACAGCATCCACTGCACTTAGCCTTGTGGAACGTAAGCTGAAACAGCATGGCAAATTCTTGAGGGGTAGGCTGGGAGGGCGATGAGGAATACGTTGGAGGAACATCCAGTCGAAAGAACGTTACCAGTTTGGTAAGTAACTTGCTCTTCGAATGGATTGTGTTCTCCAACATATTCCTCATTTATAACAGACTCTTAAAGCAGTAACCATGATTGGAGGAGGGAAAAGAATTTAGACATAGCCAATTAAATGGCAGAGTAAAGCACTGCCTTACCAAAGGCAACATCCTGAGTATGGGAGTATCCAGGGAGTAATGCTTAACAAACGTGTGTATAGAGGACCATGTTGCAGCGTCACAGATATTTTTCACCTGCACACCCCTCTGGAGGGCTGCCGAAGTAGCAATGCCCCTGGTGGAATGAGCCCACAAACCCTCAAGAGAGTCCTTACACGCCAACCGGTAGCATTCCGAAATCGTGAGGATAATCCACCTGGACAAGTTCTGCTTAGAAACAGCCTGTCCTAAACAGTGTCCAGTATACCCCACAAAGAGCTGGTCATCCAGTCTGAGTTTGGCCATTCTGGAGAGATAAAAGTTCAAGGCTCTTCTAGGTTCCAACCTATGGAGCCGTTCCTCTTCCTTACTAGGATGAGGAGGAGGACAGAAAGCAGGGAGTACCACCTTCTGACTCGAATGAAATTCTGACACAACCTGAGGCAGAAAGGACGGACATACTCTCAATACAACCCTGTCCTTGTGGAACAAAGTAAAGGGTGGCTTAGAAGAAAGTACCTGCAACTCGCTCACTCTTCTAGGAGATGTAACTGCAACTAAGAAAACAGTCTTAAAGGTCAACAATCGTAACTGACAAGAGTGCAAAGGTTCAAACGGAGCACCCATCAGAAATTTCAGAACCAAATTAAGGTCCCAAACCGGCACCTGAAACGGCAGGAACACATTTGTGAGCCCTTTCAAAAACTGAGTGATCAGTGGAATTTTAAAATCAGAGGATTCCTCTGAAGAGCACTTAACGATAGACAGCGCTGCCAAATAACCTTTAATGGTGCCCACCTGAAGGCCCCTGTGGGCCAAAGAAAGCAAGGAGGAGAGAACCTCTGGAATCAAGCATTGACAAGGATCAACATTCTTTCCTCTGCATCAGTCGCAAAACTTACGCCAATGGTACAGGGACTTAGTTGCCGGCCACCTAGCCGAAAGCAACACCTCCATCACGTCATCTGGGAAGTCCCAATCCCTACATCTCAACCTCTCAGAAACCATGCGTGAAGGTTGAGAGTCCTGACCTCCGGGTGGAGAACCAGACCTCCCTCTTGCGAGAGTAGATCCACTCTTAGAGGCAGATGCATTGGAGGACAGATGGACATGTCTAGAAGGTCCGGGTACCACGCTCTCCTGGCCCAATCTGGAGCAAGGAGGATCATGCGGGTCCCGAACCGTCGCAACCTCCTGAGAACTTGAGGAATGACGGGGATCGGAGGAAACGTGTACAGTAGCTTGAAGAGCCACTGCGCGACAAACGCGTCTCCTAGAGCTCCTCCCGGAGGAAATTCCCTCGAGCAGAACTTTTCGTACTTCCGGTTGGCACCAGAAGCGAACAGGTCCACTAGCGGGGTTCCCCCAAAGGGCAAAGAACTCCTGAAGGAATTCCTGAGCTAGCTCCCACTCGTGGGAGACCGTGCTCTGCCTGCTCAGAGCGTCCGCCGCCA
This sequence comes from Ambystoma mexicanum, assembly GCF_040938575.1. Lineage (NCBI taxonomy): Eukaryota > Metazoa > Chordata > Amphibia > Caudata > Ambystomatidae > Ambystoma > Ambystoma mexicanum. The sequence goes on along the minus strand of NC_090921.1, from coordinate 496,005,334 downwards.
TGTTTTCCTTTCCGGCTAGATGAACCGCCGAAAGAGAGATTCCCTCGTGAATAGCCCAGAACCAGAGCTGCATTGCCTCCCTGCACAGAGGCAGTGACCCTACACCCCCTCTCTTGTTGAGGTAATGCAACGCCACTGTGTTGTCCGTCATTATCAGGACATTCTTCCCCCATACAGACGGCAGGAAAGCCTTCAGCACCAGTGTGATGGCTCTCAGCTCCAAAAGATTGATGTGAAGTCTGGACTCCGATGGAGAACAACGACTGCTGATAGACAGATCCTTGGGCATGGGCACCCCACCCTCTCAGGGAAGCGTCCGTCACTACTGTGACCTCTGGCCATGGCTGCCAAAAAGGTTCTCCTTTCATGAGATTTTGCTCATCAACCCACCGCAGAAGGTCCCGCGAGACCGAGATTGGAACATGAAGGAGATCCGACATCCTGCGCGAGAACTGGGACCATTGAGTCCTTAGAGCCCACTGAAGGGATCTCATTCTCCAGCGGGCCTCTGGCACCAGAAAGATGCAGGATGCAATGAGGCCTAGCAACCTTAAGAATTCAAAAGCTGGAAGACTCTGGGCTTGTTGAAATTTGGTGACCATCTGTAAGAATGTGAGGAGCACTCACCTTGGGTGGCGAGCACTACCCCAAGGACGTGTCCAAAACTGCCCCTATGTACTGGAGCTGTTGGGATAGTGTCACATGTGACGTCTTGAGATTGAGGGAGAAGCCCAGCTTGTGAAGGGAGTTGCAGGTGATGCTGAGAAGATCCACCGCTTGTTTTGGAGAACGCGCCCTTATCAGCCAATCGTCCACATAGGGGTAGACGTGAATCCCCCCCTCACCTGAGATGCGCTGCCACCACAACCACCACAAGCTTGGTGAAGACCCTCAAGGTGGAGGTGAGCCCGAATGGCAGCACCCGAAACTGATGATGGGAGCCGCCAACTGCGAACCTCAGGTATTTCCTGTGTTTGAGATGGATCGGCACATGAAAATAAGCATCCTGCAGGTCCAATGACACCAACCAATCCTGAAGTTGGAGGGCCTGAAGAATCTGAGAAAGAGTGACCATCTTGAACTTGCCTTTCCTGAGGAACTTGTTCAAGTATTGTAAATCCAAGATGGGTCTCAGTCCTCCGTCCTTCTTGGGTATCAAAAAATAAGGTGAATACCAACCCTTGTTCCACTGCGCCACAGGCACTGATTCTATAGCACCTTTCTCTAGCAGGGCTAAAATCTCCTGCACAAGGAGCGGATCCAGAACCTTGAAAGAGTGTTTCCCCGGTGGATTGTTGTGAGGCCTGTGAAGAAAAGGGAGGCAGTAACCGTGGGCTATTGTACCCAAAGCCCACGCATCTGAAGTAATGGCTCGCCACTCTTCTAGATCCTGCAACAGTCTGCCTCCCAACGGAGAACAATGGCTCAAGGCCTCAGAGCGGTTTAGAAGCGGCAGTGGCAATACCCGATGACAAAGAGGCAGCTGCCTGAGCGGCTTTGGCACCCCTACCTCGCCCACCACGAGTGAACTTACGGTGGCCCCTTTGACTGGCCATCCCTCTCGCCTTTCCAAATGAAGAGTAATAGCGAAAGGAACCACACCTCCATTGCTGTCCCCTAGGACGAAAAGGCTGAGGTTGACGAACAGCTGCGCCCAAAGATTTGGCAGCTGCCTTGGAGTTCTGCAACTTCTCAAGGCTCTCGTCAGCCTTGTTGCCAAAAAGATGCGACCCGTCAAAGGGCATGTTGAGAAGCCGGGCATGCACATGGGTGCAAAACCGGACTCTGCAACCACGCAAATCTGCGCATCACAGTGCTCGTAGCCATGGACCTTTGCAACACTATCTGCAGTGTCCAACCCAGACTGAAGGGATTCATACATGGCATCCTTGCCATCCTGCACAATAGCTAGAAAGCCATCCCTCTCTTCCCCTTCAGGAATATGCTCAGCCGCTAGCGAAATGCAATTCCACAGAGTGTGCGAAAACATTGCTAAGGCACAGATGGAGTTGGCCGATTTCAGAGCCACACTCCCAGCAGAAAATATCTTGCGCGCCCATTCATACATGCATTTGTCGCCCCTATCCGGAGGGATGGTAGGGTACGCAGCCTGCTTTGAGGTGTCCGTAGCAGCCTGGACCACCAAAATCTCGGGAGTGGGGTGTGTGGACAGGTAGCTGGGGGGAGGAGGGGCGCTACTGGATGGGCAGTATTTTTTTTAGAACAATTTGTTAACCGCCAGAATAGACTCTGGGTCATTCCAAGTAGCAGCCACCCTCTTTTGCAATGCAATACGAAAAGGCAACACCAGGTCAGTGGACGGACCCTTATCCAATATGTTCGTAAGGTCATCCTGATCAAATTCTACCAGAGGCCTGGACCAACCCAGGTATTCTACAACCCTTGACATCAATCTCCGATAAGAAGATTTGGCATGATCACCAGGCTCTGACTCGCCAAACTCCATCTCAGGAGAAGTGTCCAGGCCACTGGCATCATGCAAGAACTGACGCAGATCCTCAATCCGACTCTCCTCGGAAATTAAACATTCCGGTACATTGGGAGTCCCATATGGAAGACTAAAAGGACCCACATCCTCATCGGATCTCTCTTCATCTTCATAAATATTCTGAAGAGACTGAAAAAACTCCTTCCTAGGGAGAGGAGTGTATCTCTGATCAGGGACATGCTTCACAGATTAGAAGGAGCCTTCCTTGGAGGATCCACATCTACAGGGGCTCTCACCCGCAAATTCTGCCCAGCCGGCACCGATGACTGCTCCGACGGAGTCGACGGCCTGACCGGGGGTACAGACCCGACAGACTCCCTCGACGGACACGCGCTGATGGCGTCGACACCTTCTTCGACAACTTCACAGGCTTCTCCGGTTTCACTGGGGACGAAGAAAGCGGCCTGGGTCTGGTACGTCTCTGGCGATCCCCCGATGCCTTGTCCGAACCGGATCTCAACGGCTCCCGATGCTTAACGCGCCGGCTACCCGGGGCCAAGGGTGCATGAGTGTCGGGTCGAGATCGTTCCTTGCCGGCTTCCAACAAAGATACGGATAGAACTGTGCCTTGAGATTGAAAACTCTGCAACATTTGCTCCCAAAAAGACTCCCATTCCTCAGGGGTAGAGGATTTAGTGAGGCAGGCCACCTTTTTCGGGTAGTCATCATCCGATGGGGAAGGCCGCCTCGACGAAGAGGAAGAGTGGCGGGAACCACTCCGGGACCTAGATCTCTTCTTCCGACGAGGAGAATCCCCCCTCGACTCGTCGGTCGATAGACCAGTAGACTGACTTACTGGGCTTGGAAACACAACCTACCTTCAATTTACCCTTACGCTCCTGCAAGGCCTTGGCAGTCAACGACTGACACTTCGAGCAGTCGTCCGTAGGGTGGTCCTCGCCCAGGCTCCACAAGCAAATACGATGCAGGTCCCTGATGGACATCTTATACCCGCAGTCCTGACATTTATTAAAGCCAGACCTTATGGACGTCGGGGTGGAAGAAGAAGTAGACATAATACCGGTATTGCAATAGAAGACACGAGGCGTGCCGAGTTCTCGAAGCAAACACGTTTGCAGAAAAAACGGAACTGAGGCTACAGGCGCCGTGCGAGCTACTTATAACATCTGGTGACATCATCCTTGACAGAGGCCCTCGGGGGACATCGACCCGACGCAATCGACGCAAGGGCACCGTCTGCCGAAAATATTTCCGAAGCAGCACAGCTGTGGACCTTACATGTCATAGATGAGGAATACGTTGGAGGATACAATCCATTCGAAGATGTTGTTTGGGTCAGGTCAAGGTCATGAGCCGGGTAGTATGCCACGTGCCCTGGTCTGTCGGGGTCTTGCGAGACGGGGTCCTGATCTGGTTTAGTAGAGGTCCTCATCAGGCTCATCCTGGTCGTCATGGAACACATCCACAGAAGGTTCGAGTGGGCGGTGTTCAGGCGGGGATTCAAACTATGCACCTGAAGAAAGGAGTATTGGGGACTTCACAGGTATAGGGCAAATGTCCATGGCTGATGTCTCTTAACCACTTCATCCAATGTGTCTGAAAACTTTATGAACTCAGACATCCTTGCCATGCAGGTCTCAAAAAACTCTTGTTCTCAGAGAGGAAGAGAAGTCATCAGGTGGGGGAAGGATGACGCAGTTGGAGCAGGAACCTGTTGTAGAGCCTGAGTGAGAGGTGAGGGGGCGGAATAATCTTCTGGCAGAGAGGGGGACTTTTTAGGCTCAGAACCATGGGAATGCACTTTGGAAAGCTTCTTCCGAAGCTTGGGAACTGTTTTAAACAGGGAGGTTCGTTTTGGCGCGTCTTTTGACGCCACTGCACCGGGGGACGATTTATGTGGAGCTCCCGGTAAATGATAAGTATTAGGCTCTGATGTTTTAGAAGGGCCTGCAGGCATAGATGGATTTCTCAACGAGTCTTTCGAATGAGGCTTAGGGGTTGTGTATTTAGTTTTTATAGAAGTGTGGTGTGGGTCATTGTCACCGGGGTGTGGAGTCCCCATCGCACTGCCGGCGGCATGCTTATTGGGCCAGGGATGGACACGTGGCAATCAACAGACTCCACTGATGCGTATACGGCGTCCAAATCAGAGCCGTGGCTGCCAACAAACTCCTCATCCGAGGCAATGGCGGGAGAGTGACTTTGTGCCTGCATGGCGTAGGCCGCCCACCGCTTGATGAGCCTGTCTTTTAGGGTTTGGGGCTGAACATGTTTACAGGCCTTGCAACGCCGCTCGTCATGGTCACAAGGGAGATACCAATTGCACTCTTTATGAGTGTGCTTTCAGGGGAATTGGCCGTTGCAGGACGGGCAAAATTTAAACGGTGTGAGCTACATACCAGAGGGAAGAGAAGGGGCAAAGAAAAAGCATTCTCAGAAGAAAGTCAGTAAAAGGGGTACCCACTCTCCCTACTGTTAGGCTGGGCCAGAGCGAAAAGAAATCTGCCGCCGGAGATGTAGCTTTGGCGAGGCAGGATCAGCAGCAGAGAGGATGTCGTAGTCGCCGAGACAGCCGCCGTTGAAGCTTGGCGATAATGCGCTAAGCAAGATAAGGCAATATAAACTCTGTAACGAGCTCTGCAGTATTCAACGACTGTAGAGGCAGAAAAAAAAACAATCTGGTGGGACCTTGACCCGTGAAAGATTTTGGGTACACTACATGTCACGGATAGTGTTACAGTCATGCCCAAGTCGACGTCCCTTTTCGATCTTCGAAAGAAAGATGTAATACTCTACGATTACCACTAGATGTCTGACTATATGCACAGCATGCGATTATAATCAGATTCACAAGCATAAGAAACATATTTATTTCATTATTTTTACATTTGTAGGGTGCGCCAAGACCAGCGGCATCAATGGGGCTAAGTAAATAAAAACTTTACAAGGTTACATGGCTAATCACCATGGCTAGTTTGGGATGGGAAACTATATCATGTTACTTTAAGGTGGATGAGCAGGCATGTAGGAAGTGGAGCATGGGAAAGCAACTGTATTCGCAAAGGCAGCTAGTGGGATGTTATTTCTGGTCCTGGTTGAAGAGCCAAGTTTTTAGGTGCTTCCAGAAGGTCCAGCAGGAGTGTTCCGCTGTTAGCACAAATGGGAGGGCATTCCAGTTTCGGGACGATGCATGTACATGGTGCGGGTATGTCTGGTAGACTGCGCTTTGTTGATCTTGGAGGCTAAGTATCTGGGGCAGTGTTCGAGCAGCATTTGTGTGCGACAGTCAATGGGTCTCATTATAAGTTTGGCGGTAGCCTTGCCGGTCCTGTCCCGTTATGTTAGAGATGTCTATATTCAGACGCGAAGCCCAGGTACCAAGATTCTCCAAGGTTAGTTTCTTGGAACTTCTTATCGGAACGAGAACTTTAGGCTCAACCCATCTTTGTGAGAAGTAGTTTATATAACTCTGAAAATATACACAGAAGTGATCCGACCTTGGGCATGGTGAAACTGCCACATCTGTTACTTCAAGATTATGAGTCGCAACACAATCCAGGGTATGTCCCTTTATATGAGTCTTTTTTTTATAACCTGAGAGAAGCCCAAGGCACCCAAAGCAATAGCCAGGGACTCTGCTGAGGTATCCAAGTCACTGCCTAACCAGAGATTGAAATCTCCTAAAAGGATCAATTTTGTCTTAGGTTTAAGGAGGGTTATGATATAGTTACAAAGTTGAGATTAAAAAGTGGGTGATGGTGATGGGGCCCTATACAAGAGAAGAATATTAAGTGTTGTTTCAGCACTTATACCTATTTTTTAGTAATAAGGATTTCACTCCTGGGATATCCTTGGCTTTACATTCACAGACTTTAAGATTCAGTCTAATGTTCAAGGCCACTCCTCCTCCTCTAGTCTCCACTCTGTCCCAACCAATCATGCAGTAGCCCTCTGGTAGGGCCAACTATAATAGAGGTCCAGCTGCCTCATTACCCCAAGTTTCAGTGAGGGCACAGATATCAAGCTTGTGCTCCTCAATATGTGTAGCTACTTCCAGAGCATGTTTTAATAATGATCTTGTGTTTAGTAGCATGAATTTCAGAATACAAGAGGGAGAGGTCCCAAATGGAGTATTCACTTTAGGGGATTGAGTTGTATTTATGTCATTTTGAGTCACTACTAACCCATCTTTTCTATGTACTTTATCCTCTATTCTTCCAGCAAAAGGAGGGGATTTGGAATTATCATAGCCCTGGTTGGCTACGGTGTTCATAGTAATGTATGCTACCGTGGGCATCTGAACATTAGACCTACATTCTTCTTAGTAGAAACTCTGCTCTGGTTATCTTGATCCAAGAAGATCAAACTGTTAGATGCTACGAGAGTAACTGGCAATGGTAGATGCCTGCTCCCTGCATCCCTGAGCAAACTGGCGCTTACGCACCGGACATGTGACTAAATACATGCGAAAACTACATATGTAACTCATTTGTAACCTTACGTAATGCGCCCAGATACCAGAAGGTTAGGCGCGCTTTATAAGTAAATACATAAATAAATAGACAGAAGATCTTCTGATGGGAAGTCATGAGATTTGGCTTCTCTGCATCTTATAGAGTATTTAGTGATTAAAGCCACACCTCCTCCTCTGGAGTCAATCTTGGCTTTGCAGAAGATGGTGTAGTTGGGTTGGGAGTGCCAGAGAGATGGAGGGGCCAGAGGCTGCATGCAGCCAAGTTTCTGTGATGGCCAATATGTCCAGCTGGCTGGTTTTGATTAGGTCACAAATGTCTAGCGCATGGGCTGTAAGGGACCTGGTGTTGATAGGGGCACCTCTGATGGGTAGATTGGGTGAGTTGATGGTCTGGCTGTGTGTAATCCTTGGGCTGGGCGGGGCAGGCTTAGAGCAGGGGGAACAAGTCAAGGTGTCCTGTGTAAGGTCTGTGGCTATCCGGCATGGCGTTGCTAAGATGCCAGGCTGGTTATGAGCAGAGGCTGTAGCGAGGATGAGTGTTAGCAATGGGCAGGAAGTGCTAGGGAGGCAAATGTCATGGCTGTTTGAAGGCCTTACTGAGGAGGACATGGTAGTGGGTTCTGGGAGGCTTAGGACGTTAAGAGAGGTTGGTGCATCATCAGAGGGCATATGGGGCACCAACCGGGTGTTTGTCATTGGGGCATGTCACAGCATAGTATTGGTTAGTTCCTTATGAGGTAGAGGGGTGTGGTGTGCTGCTTTACTGGAGCGGCTTGGAAGCATGTGTTGTAGTTGACTAGACGGACTGTGATTAAGCTCCGTTATGTAGGGGGATTCACCCGAATGAGTAGCACATTGTGCGTACATGTTCCCAGCCTTTCGTTGCGGCAAAGGAGAGGGAGGGCAGCATTCAGGTCTTGTGCGCAGTGAGTGGTGCGTGCTGCAAGGCGATGGTGTCTGGGTGCACCTAGGCAGGGGCGTGAGGCCCGGAGTGGACGCCACATTTGTTAGTGAAGAGGGAGTGGTGGTGAGATAGCGGCTGGGAGGAAGGTAGTGGGAGGGAAGGAACAAGTTACTTACCTGTAACTGTTGTTCTCCAGCATGGGTCTGGCATGGATTCACATGCTCATGAATATTCCCCGTCGTCAGGCTGGGAATCCTCGGTAAAGAAAAAACCAGTATCAGTTTCGTTTCTGATCTGTCTTTCGTAGTAATAACCAATCACTGGTCTCTGCGTCATACTGACCACAGCCAATGACTGCCCTCTACCTAAGCACCGCCTCTGGCAGCCATCTTCAGATTTGGAAGCACGTGAAGTGGCAGTATGACCAAGTGAAGAGCCGCAGAGGGGTAGGCGGGAGGGTTCGCATGTGAATCCATGCCAGACCCATGCTGGAGAACAACAGTTACAGGTAAGTAACTTGTTCCTTCTCCAGCATGGGGTCTGGCATGGATTCACATGCTCATGAATAAAGAATACATAGCAGTACACACATGCACAACCACGGGAGGTGGCAAAGGCTCAACATTAAGCATCACATCAACTCAACATTAAGCATCTTACCTCCTCACCAGGCTCACCTCAGGCGAACAGGTTGCGCAGCACTGCTTGGCCGACCCTGGACTCCTCCCTGGAATCCCGGTCGACGCAGTAGAATTTCGTGAAGGTGTGCGTCGACCTCCACGTAGCAGCCCTGCATATGTCCAGCAGGGGCACACCAGATAGGAACGCCGTGGTAGCTGCGATCGCTCTGGTGGAATGGGCTCTCGGACGGCCAGGCAGCGGTCGGTTTGCCAACCGGTGACAGTACATGATACAGCCGGAGAGCCATCTGGAGATGGAAGCCTTCGAGAGAGCCTTCCCCTGATTGACAGGTCCAAAGTTCACAAAGAGTTGTGACGTCTTCCGAAAACCTTTCGTGCGGTCCACGTAGAACTTCAGCGCTCTAGCTACATCCAGCGAGTGCAAAGTCCTCTCAGCCGGCGACGAAGGCGACGGGAAGAACACAGGTAACACCAAGGGTTCGTTGAGATGAAAGTCCGACGGTACCTTGGGCATGAAGGAGGGGTGCGTCCTGAGCACTACCCTCGTGTCGTGGAAAGTCAAGTACGGGGCCTTGCAGGAAAGGGCCTGGATCTCTCCCACTCGTCGTGCGGAGGTGATGGCCACGAGAAAAGCTGTTTTCCACGATAGAAACTTCAACGGGGCCGAGTGCAGAGGCTCGAACGGAGGTCCCATGAGCTTGGTCAGCACCACGTTGAGCTCCCACGCCGGGGCCGGAGCCTTCACCGGCGGGAACGATCTGAACAGTCCCTTCATGAACTCTTTCACCAGACGATGAGACCACAAGGACGTCCGGCCCGTGGTTCTGGTGTATCGGGAGATCGCAGCAAGATGAATCTTGATGGACGCGTGTGCCAGACCAGCTTTGGCCAGCGTCAGCAGGTACGGCAGCACTTGGGGAGCCGTAATCCGTAGAGGGTTAATCTTCTGTGCGTGGCACCAGACAGAGAACCTCTTCCATTTGTGTCCGTAGCATTTAAGAGTCGAGGACGCCCTGGCCTTTGCAAGAACCTCTCTGCAATCGGCCGGTATGTCGTATCCTCCAAACTCTAGCGCTGCAGGAGCCAGGCCTGCAAGTTCAGCGACTTCGGGTCGTGGTGGAGGATGGCGCCTCCTTCCCTGGAGAGTAGATCCGCGTCCGCCGGCAGCTTGATTGGCGGGGACGCCGACAAGTCCAGAAGGTCCGGGAACCATATCTGCCTCGGCCACGCAGGTGCGACGAGGATCATCCTGCACCGTGACCTCTTGAGCTGGTTGACGAGCCGGATTAGCAGAGGCAAGGGAGGGAACGCGTAGAGGAACAGGCCCTCCCAGGGGAACGAGAAAGCATCGCCCATGCTCCTCGTCTGGGGAAACCTGCTGGCGAACCTCCGGCACTTGGTGTTCGTCGCCGTCGCGAACAGGTCGATCTGGGGTGTGCCCCACCGTCGGAAGAGGCGATCCACCAGATCCTGCCGTAGTTCCCACTCGTGGCACGAGCGCAGCTCCCTGCTGAGTGAGTCGGCGATGGTGTTTTTTATCCCTGCCAGATGAAACGGCACCAGAAGAATCCCTTGGGCGACGGCCCAATGCCACAGGTCCTGCGCCTCCTTGGACAGCGCTGGGGACCTGGTTCCGCCCTGTTTCCTGATGTAAAACATGGTGGTGGTGTTGTCGGTGAAGATCCTCACCACCTTGCCCTTGAGGGACGGAAGGAAGGACCTGAGGGCCCAAAACACTGCACGGAGCTCCAGGACGTTGATATGCAGGGACTTCTCCGTCGGGAGCCAGAGTCCCCTTGCGTGCAGATTTTCGGTGTGCGCTCCCCACCCTTCTAGGGAGGCATCCGTGGTCACAGTCACCTGGTGGGCTGGGGTCTGGAAGTCCATGCCCGCCGTCAGATGCGCGCGGGTGCCCCACCACCGTATCGCTCGTCGGAAACTCTCGTCGAGCTTGATCCTTTCCTCGAAGCTGCCCGTCGTCTGGATCCAGCGCGCATCCAGGAACTCTTGCAACGGGCGCATCCGGAGCCTGCACATGGGAATGAGGTAGATGCAGGAAGACATCATCCCGAGGAGGGACTTGATGGACCTCACCTTGGCCGCGTCGGCCACCAACATCCGTTGCACCTTGCCCAAGATGGTCCTGGTCCTCTCCTCCGACGGGGAGGCCAGAAGGGACACTGTGTCGAGCCTCGCTCCCAGAAACAGTGCGACTTGCGCGGGCACCAGGTGGGATTTGGCGTAGTTCACGGAGAATCCCAGGTCCGTGAGGAGTTGGACGGTCCTTGCCGTGTGGACCACGGCGAGCTCCCTCGTCTTGGCGCGGATGAGCCAGTCGTCCAGGTAGGGGTAGACGTGAATCCCCTCGCGGCGCAGCTGCGCCGCCACCGGTGCGAGGCACTTGGTGAAAACCCTGGGTGCCGACCGTAGTCCGAAGGGAAGGGCTTTGAACTGGTAATGACGCCCTTGGACCACGAATCTGAGGAATTTTCGGTGCCCCTTTAGGATGGGAATGTGGAAGTAGGCATCCTCCAAATCCAACGACGATAGGAAGTCTCCTTCCTCCAGCTGACCCAGGACGTGCTGGAGGGTGACCATCCGGAACTTCTGCGCCTTGATGAACTTGTTCAGGCGTCGCAGGTCCAGGATGGGGCGCCATCCTCCCGTCTTCTTCTTCACGAGGAAGTAACGCGAGTAGACTCCGGAGCCCCGAAGCCTCTTTGGGACGAGTTCGATGGCGCCCTTTCTGAGCATCGCCTTTACCTCCAGGAGAAGTTGAGGGACGTGAAGTTCTTTCCTGGCCACGGGGGGGGACGCGCGGGCACCTTCTTTGAAACTCGAGCGCGTGGCCCCGGGCCAGGGCGTCCAGCACCCAACGGTCGGTGGAGATGGACTCCCACACGCTGACGAAGCCCGCCAGCCGGCCTCCCACCGGGGTGCTTCGGTGGGGGCCCGACCCCAGGGCCGGTTCAATCCTGCTTGGACGCGGCCTTGCCGCCTTGGCCTCCTTGGCGACGACGGCGGGGTCCGCCAGACTTGCCTCGTCCTCTGTAGGCCTCTTGCGACGACGAGCGGGCCGCTTGACGGTAGGAAGCGAAACCGCCGCCGGAACCTTTGGAGGCGCCCTTGCCTCCGCCGCTCCGAAAGGGCGTCCGCCGTTGCTGCAGTACTCCAAGGGCCCGGGCCGTCTCAGTATCCGCCTTGATGGCCTGAAGGGAATCGTCCACTGTCTTCCCAAACAGGTTGTTCCCGTCGAAGGGCATGTCCAGGACCCTGGTCTGGACGTCCTGCCGAAAGTCCGTAGCCTTGAGCCATCCACGACGTCGAAGGCAAACGCCGTTGCCCATCTGGCGGAACCCAGTGTCGGCGATGTCCGTCGCCACGGTGATGGCGTGGTCCGAGGCCACCTCACCTTCCTGCAGGATCTCAAGGGCCTCCGCCCTCTTGTCGTCCGGCAGAAAATCCAGCAGGGGAGCTATCTTGTACCAGAGTTCCCTGTCGTAGCGGGCCACGATAGCCAAGGCGTTGGCCGCTTTAATCGTCGTCGCCGCCGACGAGATGACTCTACGTCCCATGGCATCCAATTTCTTTCCCTCGCCGTCCGGCAGGGAAGTCGACGTGGAGGCCGCACCCCCCCCCGCTTTCTTCCTGGCTGCCGCGGAGACGACGGAGTCCGGGGTAGGCTGCGCCCGGAGGCATAGGGGGGCCGAGTCCGGGACCCGGTACTTTTTCTCGTACCGGTCTCTTTTCGCTGGCGTCGTGGAAGGGTTCTTGAGGAGGGAAAGGCCCTCATCCCAAATGTCGTCCAACAGAGGCACTGCGAGGACCGTCTTCCTCTTGGCCTCGCGCCGTTGGTAAAGGAAGCCTTCCTTTTTCTTCTCCTCAGGGCAGAGTTGGAAAAGCTCGGATGCCCTGGCGATCATTGAGTGGAACGATCCAATCTCGTCGGGCGGAGAAGCCCTGGTGGGAGGCGACGACGGAAAATCCTCGTCGTATGCCTCGTCGTCCGTACCCGTCGCTGCCGTGTCAGTCCCCGTATCATCCCCTCGGGTGGACGGGGAGGAGGGCTGGACGGGGCGCGAGGGTTGAAAAGGAGGCGGTGGATGGATCCTTCTTTTCTTGGTAGGGGGAACACCAGAAGGTCCCGGTTCTGGATCCCCCGACGGGAGAGGTTCCTCCGTCGGTAACGGTAGTCTCGTCCTTATCTCGGAGCATAAGGACTGTATAGCCAACAAAATGGCCGCTGAGTTGTCTTGCGGCGCTGGCAGAGGGGAATCCGACGGGCGAGCAGGGGCCCCGTCGGTATCCTCGACGATGTCGTCGTCGTCACCTGCGTCGGGGCCCATTCCGACGGGCTGGTCTTGTTCCACGCCTAGGCCGTGGCTTAAGACCTCGATCAGCTCCTCTTCTGAGGTTGAGGCCGAATCTACGACGACGCCCTGCCCCCCCTTCTTCTTCCCCACGGAGGGTTTCACGGGGGTCCTATCGATGGGCACGAAAGAAGACTCCCTCCGAGGAGGCAGGGAGATTCTGGGCCCCGAGGCCGCCACCACTGGTGCAGCCTCCACAGGCTGGGCCAGGGCCGCCGCGACCGTTTCGATAGAGGGCTTGGTCGAATGGATCAAGGCCTTCACCACCTTAGGTGCGCTCACCGCCTTATCCTTGAGGGAGGGGGCACTGCCACGCTCCTCCTCTGCCTTAGAGCTCGACCGGGGCCTCTCCAGGAGCTTCGCCGGGTGCTCGGCCTTCCTCTTACCCGACCCAGAGCGTTGGCTCGTGGTTGATGGTGCCGGGGAGGGTGCGCCCTGCCTGGCGCCCGTAGAGCCCGACCGTTCGGCGCTCCCGGTGCCAGCGGACTCGCGGTGCTTGGCCTTATGTTGGGCCCCCGTCGCCGGGGCGCCCTCAAAGGTCTTAGAAGACCGCTCAGATTTCTTCTTCTTCTCGCCAGACGGGCTCTTACCCTCCAGCCAGCTGGCGAGACGTTGATGGCGGTCCTTCATGGTCCGTTCCGACATGTTGCCGCAAAACGCACAGTCCTTCTCCACGTGCGTCTTGTCCCCATGAAGGCAGTAAAGGCAGAAAGAGTGTTCGTCCTCCTTGAAGACGTTCTGCAGCTGGCATCCAGGGCAGGCCCTGAACAGCTTTCCGGGCGTCGAGCTTCCCTTCTCCTGGGCCATCTCCGAGACCGGGCCTGAGAAGCTTCTGGAGTCCTCCGAAGTGTAGCTCGACGAAATCTTCACCCTTGAGGGGCACAGATGAATCCGACACGGGTCCCCGTTGATCGGATGTAGGATCGGTGGAGCTTGAGGCTCTTTTGACCGAAAGAATCGAAGTTTTTGTGAAAAAGCGCGAAAAAATAGCACTAACGCTCGAGAGCAATAGCACGAGGATCCCAACACATGAACGTGCGGTAAAAATCTGAAGATGGCTGCCAGAGGCGGTGCTTAGGTAGAGGGCAGTCATTGGCTGTGGTCAGTATGACGCAGAGACCAGTGATTGGTTATTACTACGAAAGACAGATCAGAAACGAAACTGATACTGGTTTTTTCTTTACCGAGGATTCCCAGCCTGACGACGGGGAATATTCATGAGCATGTGAATCCATGCCAGACCCCATGCTGGAGAACAGCATTGTTTTGCAGCAATACAGAAGGGGTAAATATTCAGAAGGCATATAGTGATCGTAGGGAGACCATACTGTGCAATGAGAAGCGTCAAGCAGCAAGCTTCCATATAGATTCTGACATATCATGGGATCACGTCACTTGTCCCCATGGGGGAGCCCTTTCCTGTGGGGCTAGGGAGGTGAGGCCCCTACCAGATATTCCCCCTAGGGGTGGTAAAAATCAGGAGGACCTCCGGGGGAGGGATTTCCCTCATGGGGATGCTGACTCCTGTTACATGATGGAACTACCTAATCCGTTTGCCCTTGAGGCCGTACAATCTCCACAACCTCCAGCTAACCATTCCAAGTACTACTGTCATTTATTTTCAAACTCCCTCCTGTACTCATTTAAAGACTGACCAAAATATGACCAGGAAAAGACAAGGGCATTTGCATACCTTTTCCTCAAGTACGGAAAAGAAGGCGGCACAAGTTACTAACTGTAACTGTTATTCTCCAGCATGGGTCCTTCATGGATTCACATGCTATGAATATTCCCTGTGGTTGGCTGGAAATCCTCAGTAAAATAAAGCCGATTAGAAGCTACCATAAAGTAGTCTTTTTTGATCCAAGAACGGGCAGACCATTATCAAATGGTAGAGTGTTTCAGGAGCCCTAGGGTCTTTACAGAACCGACTATTTGTCATCGGAATCTGTCTGATTTCGGCGAGCCTTGCTCTCGTCGGAAGTGTATTTAATCGTATTCTTAAGAACATTTGACAAATCGATGGATCAGGGAAAAGCTGCAGATACTTCGGAAGTTCATTAATAGCACGTTTATCACCATCACAGTTTATATTCATGGAGTATTTTTCTTTGTCTTCAATAGTCTTTTGCCAGTCATTTTGTTGAACCTTTTTCTTGGCATGTTGGGGTCGTTGGACCAACATTTCCAGAGAGATATCCTCCTTCTTCAGCTTTTGTTTTAATGTTCTAATCCACTTTAACAATATTGTGTTGTTCATGGTATTGTCAGTGCATCGCAGTATTTGTATCGATGGTGTTGATTCATCAGCAAGCACCTTTCGGTGGATATCAAACTGTTTCCAAAGAACTATTGAAGCAATCGACTGAATGGCGATCTCATGCCTTATTCTAGGCATCGGGTACTTGGAAGGTAGATGTAGGACTTTCCGCCAAAAGGTGGCTTCTATTTTTTGCCAGTTCATGGACGCTGCGTTAATCATAGCTTCACTTCCATACGTTGTACTCGGGATCACCTTTTGTCTGAAGAAAGCCATTATCGGTTTAAAGGAAAATTTCCCATATTTTTTATGTAATAGGCACCCTTGTCTTGCTAATAGATGCATTTTTCCTTCGACTGCAGCCACCCACTCCTTTTCATTCTTTGATTGGTTGATTACTAGACCAAGATACTTGAATGTGGTGACTTGTTCCAGCAATTTGTCATTCACCAATAGGTTATGGCATGTTTTCTTTGTTCCTCGTTGTTTCGTTAAGGTCATATATTTTGTTTTGGTTGCATTAATCCGCAATTCATTTTTGTCCATATACTCGCCCATTTTTCTCAATCTGATTTTTAAGCCAGTTAGCGTTTTATCTAACAGAATGATGTCGTCAGCATACATCATCGAAATAATGGGTGTTGAATTGAGTTTTGGCGGGTTTAATGCAATGTCCTTGACATGTTCTTCAAAGTCAGCCGTATATAAGTTAGAGAGTTGCGGCCAACGGGCAGTCCTGTTTGAGTCCGTTTTGTTGTGGTAGTGGTGCCATCTTTTATAAGTCGAATGTTGATATACGTATTAGAATACAGGAGTATGATTGGTTCAATTATATTTGTCGGGCAGTTCCAAGACCTTAATTTCTGCCATAATATTCCTCTATTAATAGAGTCAAATGCCATTGCGAGATCAATGAATGTCACATGGACTGTAGCATTGGTCCTTTGGGCTTCATGTTTAATTAGATTCAAGATTAGGAGGTTGATATTTGTGCCTACGTTGGCTGTGAAGCCGGTTTGTCTAACAGCAAATTGATTGTTTTGTGTTGCCCACTCTTTCAGCTGTTTCAATAGAAAAGTAGCAAATATTTTGCCTAAAGGATCAAGAAGGGCAATGGGCCGGAGGTTCGAGGGATCCTCTTGGGGATCCTTCTTATTTATGGGCATCACAGTGGCCATTCTCCATGAAGCCGACATCCGATTTAGGTGGTTTATCAAGATGAGTAGTTGGTCTAGTAAATTCGCCCATATTTCTGGTGTTTAATGATGGCGTTAGACATGCCATCCGGTCCTGGGGCACGTGATTGATTACGTTTTAATATTATTTCCATATATATCTGTTTGTCCCAGAGTAAGTTCCACTTTTCCGTGCTGATTGTTATTTCCACTTCTGCATCTGATTGTCGTTTGCTGTAGAGCCTGGTAAAATGCTTTATCCAGTTTTCTTCAGTCACATTGCGAGCTATGGTATTGTGAATTGTTGTTTAGAAGGTTCCAGAGCTCTCTCACATTCCTGTTTTTATGATAGGTGTCTAGTATTATTTCCACATCCGCTTCCATTATCATCATATGATGAGATTATTTCCAATTTGTGTACGTCTGCTTTGCTCTCCTTATCTTTTCTTTGCTATCTTCAATGTTACGTTTTTTCAATTTTTTTTTTATAGCTGCACTTAGCGCTTTCTTTTTCGCAGCCAATTCTTTATCATACGTATGTTTATGGATCTTGGTGTTCCCTACACCGTCTGGCTGCATGAATGGCGCGAGAAGCCATCCATAGTTTAGCTTCTCTATATCTGTCGTAGCTCGAAAGAGAGTCGGGAGTTTGGTAAATTGCTTTGCACTAATCCTCAGCCTTCTTGCTTTGCTAGAAAGTTCGAGATCCATTGGTGCACAGCTCATTTGTTGATGTGACAGAACCACTCCTTTCATCGATAGTATCTTGTGATCGCTTTTCGGTGATGGTGTGATTTCAATTTCCGTAATAGAGTTATGACGTGTCGTTGTCATGTATATATAATCAATGGTTCCTGACGAGTTTCCCCGATTCGTTCTTTAGTTGATTTATTTAACAAATTTAGATTTTGTATATTGGTTTTTTTCTTCCATCGTCGTGTCCGTAGTGACAACTGTTCCTTCCTTAATTCTTCACCCATATGGTTCAATATATGGACCTTTCGGTCTGCACAGATCATAAATTCCATAATTTGGTTTTTGTTGATTAAATCATCCATGCTCAGGAACACAGCATCCAAGAAGTGATCGTCATTACACGCTACAGAGTTCCAATATAGGTTAAATATTGTGATCATTCTATAGTCATTGTTCGCCGCTGATGTTAGCACATTATCCGTAGTGTCCTGGTAGATCTTCAGAATGGTATATTGGACCCACGGATTAATATTTTGTGTTTCCATTATGGTCCATTGTGGATCAATCCGGATCATGGTCACTAAGCCGGACGCAGGTCTCTCTTTATCTTTCTGTATTGCTGGGTTTAGGAAGGTCAAGAAACCAACGCTACACGGAGTTGTTGTAAGACAGGTTTCTTGAAAACATACGATCTGATCTGCTTCTAGAGCAGGTTCAGGCTGTTCAAACAAATGTGTATGACCCCGTGTATTCCAAGAGCATAATGCCCAGCCCAGTGCCTTGCTGCTTGCTGATGGTTATGACCTCTCTCTCGTGTGCTGTGTCTCCCTATAGTGGTCCTCTTCATATTCTCAATGTATCGGGTGCATTTCCTCGCTGTTTCGTCTTCTATATTGCAGGGACTCTCTTCCAGTTAGTTGTATTGCTCGTTCAGTGAACCTAACCCAGTGTTTCTTATCGCGATTCTTTAGCTTCTGGACATCTTCATAATTGTTTGCCCTTAGTTGCTGGGCTTTATCATTGTCCTGCGTTTGTTTCTCATCACCTTTCCTATGATTTTTTTTTATCACATGCAAATCCCAAGTTACCTGGTATTTTCGTTGTCTCCAAGATCTTATGCATGATTTTACTTTCATGTAGTTCAATTAATAATTGTTTAATGAAGAAACCTTGAGTGTAAGAGTTTATTTGAATACTCGTCACTGTGAATCTCTGTGTAAAAACCCTACTCCTCACATTGACCCCTCTTGAGATAAGCCTGGCTGCTCAGCCACACTACCAACCTGTGTGGTACAGACTTATACCATCGGTTGGGTTCCTATTGCCAGGAGCTCAAGGTTGCTGTAGTCTCCCAAAGGGTACTGCACACAATCTTGCCTAACAGTCCTCGATGAATAACTTCTGACCGCATCTGGAACACGCCTTGAAGAGGCTTTTCTTCTCAGTCTCCGATATGGCGCGTGTACTAGGACTAAAACACGGCCTGCCGCTTCACACGACGTAACGATCCGACGGATGGTGGGATTGAGAGCAGCAATTGATTCTGGCTGCCGACAAGTCACTACGGTGACGGATTGTTAGGCAGAAACCTGTGCAGTTCCCTTAGGGACCACTGCAAAAGATTTAAAACTACAGGGGTTTGGCAGTAAACCCACTTGGTAGCAGTCTGTACCACACAGATTCACTTGGCAGCTGTGGCTGAGCAGTCAGACTTCCCTCAAGAAGAGTTAGGAAGTATATAGAGTATACACAATAGGTACAGAGATACAATAGCACAAGCAAACACTGACCAGAGCTTTGGTGTAAAAGTATATCATTATTTATTTAAAGACACACTTGCAAATTACACTAGCACACAAGAGGTAAGTAAATTCAACACACAGTCACAATTATATATATATATATATATACAACCCTGCTTGCTTATTAGACAAGTCTTAATGAGAAACACCACTTATTTTCAGACAGAAGTGAGCGCTTAGCATAAGATGGCACTCTAATAAGTTATTAAAAAGGGAGGGAAAAAGGCAGAGTTATGAAGCACACAAATTTCAATACTTTTCAAAGAACCACAGTGAGGCAGGTTAGGCAAAGTCTACTGGAGAGTAAGGAAGTTTTTAAAACCACATCTAGAAAAACACACAGGCACTAATAGTAAGCAATTCAACAACACGGTCACTAAGAGATATACACTCCCTTAGCAGAATATTAGACAAGTCTTAAGTAAAGCCCCACTTATTTTCAGACAGCGGTGAGCACTTAACGTAGATGGCACTCTAATAATTCGTTTTAAAAAGGAGAGAAAAGCAGAGAATACATTGAGACAGATCCCAACACTTTTTCATGAACACAACAAGAGGGGAAGGCAAAGTAACACCGTGAGATTAGAGTCAGTAGGCCGGATCCACTTTAAGAGGATCAAAACGAAATGTGTCCAAGGTCACAAAGTTGCAGTGCACAAAAGTCTTGTAACGGTTCAAAAAGAGTTGGACCACAGAAAGGGACCAGTTAGAGGGTCAAGGCGGCCAGCCCAGTCCAGAAGGTTAAGGGGTTATTATTACCTTGTAGCAATCTTTAGAAAGGGAGGCCTGGCGGTCACGGTACCTTAAAGTGGTGAGAATACTCCAGCGGGGGCAGTCTTTCCTGGCAGCGGGTGCAAGTCGGTGCTTCGTCCGGGGGAAAAGAGGATCTCGTCGGGGAGGAAGACAGGAGTCCGTTGCACTGCCAGGGAAGAAACCAGCCGCAGAGTTCTCCGGTAAAAGGAGCAGTCCTTTTATTCGCGGTCCAGTGGTAAGTGGCTATTCGGTTGCCGGGGTGCTTGGCACGGGCAATTCGACCACAAGCCGGGCTGGGGAGCAAAGAGAAGAAAGTAAACTGGTTGTGCCCAGCAGTCAGGGGAAGAAGCCTCTCCAGCCGGGAGATCTTCTCTGTCGTCGGGAAGTGGTGAGTCGGTTCCGCAGGGCTCCACCGGTGGCATCGTCGTGGTAGGTCGGCTCAGCTTCTCCCTCATCAGATTCTCAGGTCCTGTGGCGACTTCTGAAGTTCCAGTCCCCAAAGCCCTGCTTTTATGCAGCACACCCCCATTCACTCAGCCTAGCCGTCAATCAAACATGCTAAGTGGTGAGCCGGCCGGCTCACCACTTGGGCCAATCACACAAGAGTACGACTTGAGTTACCAAGGTAACTCAGTCCAGGGTGCCTAAACCCCCTCCCGCACCCCCTGTGGTACCCAGACAGAGTGGCACCACTTTTGGAGGCTTCTGTGGAGAAGCCCGCCAAAAAGTGGAACAAAGGGCTCGACTTGGGTTGGAGTCACAGAAGAGAACACAAACGCCATTTTAGAATCGAGTTCTGGCAAAAAATACCAACCGGTGAATTAATATTAAATAAATAAACCGGTGGTATGTTCGAGGCTATAGGAATTAAATAATTAAAGTTGGTAGCCTCGAACAATGGGAAAATCCCATAGAGATATATTCGCGGTCCAATATAAAAAGTAGTATCCACTGCCACCAGCCAAAACTCGATCAGGGGGGACAGAGACGTGCCCCCTCGAACAACATACCCCAGGGCAATCGAATTGCCCCGACCAGTACGTCCACAATATGATGGTTTGTACTGGTTTCTGTTCATAATTTGGGACTAGTAAAGCCAATGGTGACTTTACATGCCCTGGGAGACAGTAGTCAGTCCCAGGGTATGGAGTCTATGTTGGGGGGTCGCTACGACACCCCTGGGTTACGGCACGGAGGGTGCTGTGTAACCCACATCCAAAACACATGAAACCGAATGGAGTAAAAGACCCCATAGCCCATAAAAGACATGGAAAGACAAAGGAACACCTCAAATCATGTCTAAGAGTGGGAGTAAAAGAGTCTCACTCTTAGCAGGAGAAAGAAATAAACCCCAAAAATCCAGCAAAGCTACTGGGGGACTCACTAGGTTTGGGAAATTAGCCTTTACAGAGAATTCTCCCTAACACGGATTGAAGAAATTTGGAAGAAAAATCAAAAATGGGCAAAATACTCAAGAAAGTCGAGGAGCGAAACTCGAGGACTCCCTACAAAAGAAAACGTGCAGCAGATATCTGAAGACGGCCACCAGGAGGGGAGCTAAGGAGGACGAGTGTCAATGGTTAGGGCGGTATGATCTAAAGTGACAGCAATAGGCTACACACAAGCGACAATGCAGTTTTTAGCTTAAAGCTAAACTGCTTTATTTTACCAAGGATTCCCAGCCTGGTGGCAAGGAATATTGATAGGATGTGAATCCATGTAAGACCCATGCTGGAGAATATGGAAGGAGTGATGGTGATTACTCGTTCTTCAAAGCGAGACAGTACTGAGAAGAGGAGGTCCGAGGACGCATGAAGATCACCACATGGAAACCAGAGAAAGACTGACAGTCCACTGTGGTGGGATAAGTTTCAGAATATAAAGATAGAGAAAGGACTACAAAGAGAGAGAAGCCGGCGTGGATGCTGGAAACCCGGGGAGTTTAAACCTGGGAGTTGAGAGACAAGCTGCAGAGGTTGGTTCTCGACGGAGAGGACACCTAGTCCAGGTTGGCGTGGCACTCCGGAGAAGGCAGGAGTGTTTAGGCAACAAGCAGCTGGAAGAGGGTCATTGGTGGCATGATCACACTGAGGTGGACCTTTCGGTTCGACAACTGCGCCGGGAAGTGGAACAGCCAAGCTGAGCAGCCAAATCCAAGGCACCAGGAAGAACCAGTGATGTGGTTGCTTCAAGAAGAAGGTAGCAGGGGCTGCGGTAGACACGGTAGGGGCAGGAGTGCATCTGGAGTGCAAGCGAGTGTCCTGATAACTCACTTCTAGGTGTAATGCTTCTGTTATATGATGTAACCTCAGCCTTTTTCCCTTCCTGGCCCCTTGACTGTCGATTGTTGTATTGCTTTTTTGGTTGCAGTTGGTGTCATGCTTTGCAGTTCCTCCCTCTACCCCTCACTCCCTGCCCCCCTTCTCTCTGCACTCTCCCTCAATGGTGCTCTCAATCTCCACTTGCTTCTCTAATTGCTATTCTATCACCTATCCCTCTGATGAAGTCTGGAAGGAAAAAGTTCAAAAAGGATCTCCTGGTCTCCAATCCAGGCCTGCCCATCAATGACACCTATGTCAACGCTTCTTCCAGGCAGTCTTTCACTGACATCCTCTTTGTCGTTCCTTGTCCGGACCTTTGAATTCCCTTAATGGTCCCTGTGCTCTTCCATTTCTCTTCCTCTCCGATTGGTGGCACCCACCCTATTGGCATCCTTCCTGTCCTCTAGGGACCTCATTGTCTACCTAAAGGGCACTGTCGTGGCCCAGGGCTCTCAGCCCAACCACCTCCTTCTTGATCTCCGTCTTCTGTCTCTCATCAACTTCCTCCCCTCTCCTGGCAACCTGCTCCACTTAGCTACCCTTAACTCTCGCTCTGCCGTCAAACACTCCTCTGACACCTGCCACCTCCTCGAAGAACTCAACCTTGACGTCCTCGCTCTCACCGAGATGTGGTTCACTGCAAGCTCTGTCACGAGTTGTGACACTCTCCTCCCCAAGGGATACAAATCCTCTCTAAGCCCAGGCCAAGCCGGCCCTGGGTTGCCCTCATCTTCCCTGAGTGGGTCCCTGCTACTATCATGCCCATCAGGCCTATTCCTCTTTTGTTTGCCTTGCCTGCAGGCTTGGTGTCTCTCCTGACCTCTCTCTGACTCTGGCCACCATCTACAGGCCCCCTGGGCAGGTCTCCGACTTCCTCTCAGAATGGGCTGACCTCAACTCTTCTATCCTGGCCACTTCCTCCAAGCTCCTCCTCCTCAGAGATTTCAATATTCACCTCGACTCCCCTGATGCAGCCTCTGGATACTTTCACAACCTCTGTGACTCTATTTCCCTGTACATTATTTCCTCCGGTCTGACGCACTCAGTCTGGCATACCTTGGATGCTCATCTCTTCCGACATCCCCATCTCCAACTGGCTCATTACTCCTCTCTGCTGCTCCGATCATTCTATACAGTCCTCTAACCTGGACCTCTGGCTAAGCCCCTGCCCGCACTGCCAGCCTCCTTCTCCATCATTCAACCTATGAAGCGAGTATCAGTTGCCACTTTTGCTGCCACATTCCCTGAGCCCTACACCTGCCACTGACTCGTACTCTGATACAGCCCTTACTAACCTTCAACTCTCCAGCTCCAACACTCTTGCCATCCTTGCACCCGTCATGAGGATCCGCATGAAACCTGCCTCCAAGTGCAAATACTGGTACGACTCCGACCTGGCAGCTCCGAAACGCAAGTGCAGAGCTGCTGAGCGGAAGTGGCAGGCTTACAGCACATCCTCTGACAAACTGGCCTGCCGTCTGCTCCAAAGGTAATACAGACTATCTGCTTGAAGAAGAGGGCCTATACCCAAGCCCTCATCTCTGCGGCCCCTAACAACACGGCTGAACGTTTCAAAATCTGCAAGGTACTCGCCAACCCTACTGTAGTCTCCACTTCTGTTCTACCTTTCCTGGCCCTCTGCAATTCTCTGGCCTCTCATTTCATTTCTAAAAATCTGGATATCTTGTCCTCACTCTCCTCTAACCCTCACCCTTCTCCCTCAACCGCACCCAGGCCTGCCTTGGCCCCCTCTATCCCATCCCCTCCTACTCTCCACGTTTCCTCCCTTAACACCTGAAGAGGTTTCTAGACAAGTCCACTCTATGAAAGTCTCATCCGAACAGGTGCTCCCCTGCTCATCCAGAACTATCAAGGACAACATTGTCTCCCTTGCTCCAGCCATGACCGATTTCTGCAATCACTCCTTTGCCACTGGATCCTTCCCCTTACTCCTTGAGCACTCCCTTGTGCACCCTCTCTTCAAAAAGATTCTGCCGAACCTTCCTGTCTGGCAAAATACCGCCCTATCTTAATTACCCCTTTCTTGGGCAAAATCTTGGTGATGTGGGCCATCTCCCAGCTTATCCACCAAACTTTATCTGTTGGTTGTCTCCAGGACCACCAGCCTGGCTTCAGAGCTGCCAGAGGCAATGAAACTGCTCTCCTGAACACCCATGAAGACTTGCTCTCAAATCACGATTCATTCTTTTTTACCTTTCCTATGCCTTTGATATGGTCAATCATGGCACCCTGATATATCGGCTCGGTGATATCCATGGCATCACGGACCTGGCTGTGGGTGACTACCTTCCTCTCGGACCGACCTTCGCAAGTTCAACTGAGCCCTTTTCTCTCCACCATCTCACTCTCTACCTGCAGTGTCCCTGAGGGCTCTATCCTCTCGCCTGGGCTTTTCAACATCTACCTGGACCCTCTAGCCCATTTGATCTCCACCTTCTCTCCTAACTTCCAGTGTTATGCGGATGGCACGTAGCTCTCCTTGAAGCTTTCCTCCTCTTCCTCTCTCATTCCTGATTGCCTGTCTGCGATTCAGGCATGGTGCACTGCTAACAATCTCTTCCTTAATGCCAGTAAAACAGAGATGTTGCTCATCCTTCTCCCTCCCCCCCCCACCCTCTGGCCGGCCTCCATGGGCCCCCTCCATTGACCCTCCTGTGAGGCAAAAAACCTTGGTGTCATCTTCGACTCCTCTCTCACCTTTTCTCCTCACATAACAGACCTCGCCAAGAAGGCCCACTTTCGGCTGCACCTCCTCAGAGGCATTCTCCCTTTCCCCACGTTCCCCAAAAACTCAATGTCTCCATAGCTATGGTCCTCTCCAGGCTGGACTACTGAAACAACCTCTTCCTCAATCTGCCTAATTCCCCCCTTCCCCCCTTCAACTAATCCAGAACAGGACTGCAAGATTTATCCTTGGCCTCAAGCATAGGGATCGCATCTCTCTAGCCCTAAAATCTGGTTCTATGTGATTTTACCAAAGATTTTTTATTCAAGGCATTATTTACCGAAACATTTTTACTTAAAAAATACTGTATTTCTTTTTTTTATTAAAGGTGGTGGGGGCACACCCCTTTAATAAAAAATGGGATGGGACACATCTTATTTCTGATGTTTGTATCTGCGTAGATTCACATGCTATGCATAGGCCGACATCTAGTGGTAGCAGCAGCGCATTATATTTTTTGTTTTCGAAACTCGAAAGGGGACGTCGACAGGGCGTGCCAATAATATTACCCCTAGTGTGACGTCCACTGTACCCATGGTCCTTCACGTGTCGAGGTCCCTCAGATAGTTTTTTTCTGCCATCGTAGTATACATATTTTTTCAGCAAAAAATGCTTCGAACAAAAAATCCTCTGTAAAATCACTGGATACCCTAGAATCTGTCCACTGGCTTCCGGTTCCTGCAAGGATCAAGTTCAAGACACTCTGCATCATCCACAAGGCATTCTAGGGTCTGGCACCCCTCTACATCCAACTCGCTCTCCATAAATACCTCCCTGCTAGAGCCCTTTGATCTTCTAGCTCTAACTCTCTGCAGATCAGACGCTTATCCAAGCAGAGAGTGGGGGGTAGATCTCTCTCCTCCGCAGGTGCCTCCCTCTGGAACAGCCTCACTGCCCCTCTCAGACTTGAGCTGGATCTCCTTAAGTCCCGAAAGCATCTCAAGACTTTCTTTTCTCTTCTTCCTTCCCTTTCCCTGTCCCCTGCTAATGTCCCTGTATGCCTCTTGACTGGCGGCCCGGTTCCTTCAGAGTCTTACAGGGCACCAGGCACCCCTAACCTAGTCTACACCCCTGAACTTGGTCCCACTCCCTTCAACCTGCACTTGTCCTTTTGGGCCCCTCCTACCTCGCACTTAGCATGATGACCTCCCTTCCTGCAGCTTACCAACAGATCCGTGCAGCGCAGAATGAAAGTCCTCCCCTCATTCAACAAGTAAGCACAGATTACATACTGCAGCTTACCCCTTTCAGACCTGCTATTTCACTACGCCCGATACATCCTTTCACTGCTGCTGATGTAGCATTGAGAATCCTCAACCATTCCAAAATGGCCGACACCATCGTATAACCCCACCGGAGGCTCGCTCTTCTGCAACCAGCAACAGCTGATTGGGCCAGGATCTTTAGTTACTCACAGATCCATGACCGAAGGTGGAAGCCGGCCGCTCACCGGAAAGGGCTGCAAACCAAAGGGCCTGTCTGCGGCTGTCCGCGGCGGGACGAGAAGGGTTAGGAGTCTGCAACGATCTTAAGGAAGTGCTCTACATCATACAAAGTTCTGGGACACGCATTCCACTGCAAAAGACCATTGACAGCATCAGCGATAGTTTGTCACCCGATCCCTCCAGCACAGTAAGTGGTCTGCACAATTCATACGTGTAACAGCCGTGACTATTATTCTTGCACAAAGCAAAATTTGCCCAGGCGACACACTATATGCTAATCTCAAACAGCCATGCATACTAGCGCTGTCCACATGTGCACTCCAGCAGAAAAACATATTTGATGTGCGCCACATAGCGCTCGAGTATCTACACTGCATTCTCCGTCTTAGCGGAATTCATTAATCCTGGTCCCCTGACGCATGCACGACGTATCAAAAAATAAAGATACCGCGCTAACCACATATGAAGTGCCTATTAAGCTAGTCCAATTGGAATGTCATACACCAATGTAATACAATACTTGTCCAATGTTGTTGTTAGACACCACTGTACTAGAATAATTGCCCAATGTTCAATGTAATTGCTAGACACCACT
This sequence comes from Ambystoma mexicanum, assembly GCF_040938575.1. Classification (NCBI taxonomy): domain Eukaryota; kingdom Metazoa; phylum Chordata; class Amphibia; order Caudata; family Ambystomatidae; genus Ambystoma; species Ambystoma mexicanum. The sequence continues at coordinate 495,978,682 of NC_090921.1, read as the reverse complement.
GTACTAGAATATCTGCCCAATGTTGTTGCTAGACACCACTGTACTACTATAATACCGGCCTACTGTTGCTGCTATTCACAATTGAACTAGAATACCTGCCTATTATCATAGACCACGAGAGATCTGTTTACTGTTGATCACTAATATGCCCTCAACAACATTGCCCACTCTGTGTTAGATAAAATATTACCCCACCTTACCTATGACAAACAGAACTCAAGCACAGTAGTCCCTTACTTCAGCTTCTAACTGATAACAAACTATGCAATACCCACTATTCTTCATTATGTTTCCATTCTGTATAGTTCAGAAGGTGCTACTATGCACAGGAGGTGCTTTCCTCAACCATGGTAAAGGGCTATCCAGAATGGGCTGCCAGCGCCATCACCCCATCCCCTGCCAACCCTGATTTCTGCCCATCACCCCCCACCCCCTTTCCTTCCCCTCCAGAAACAGATCAACCACAGCCACATGGAACTCACTAACAATGCAGAAGCATCTTCGGGCTCACCCCCAACACCTTTATTTAAAAACCTTATCACAGCCAAGACCAGAACTACAACCCCTATCCAGGGTCATTTCAGACACAATAGACTTAGATCCAGAACTAAACCAACCCACACAGGCACCAACACCACCATGTCTAGCGCCATATACTCGCAAAACAAAGCCACACCCAGAACTAACCCACTTAGGACACCTAAACAACCGGCCAAACCCAAAAGAAATACCAAAGACGACGCAGTCCCGGTCTCAGCACCCTTACCAGCGATAGACACCACACCCAAACTCAAAGGTGCGCTTATCAACGCCCGCTCACTTGGAGCTCATGCCATAGAAACCCATGACCTTATCATTGATAACCAATTAGACATTTTAGTCGTCACAGAAACATGGCTACACCAAGCCTCACGTCCAACGCTAGCCATCGATATTCCCCCAGGCTTCAACATTCTCAGATCAGACAGATCCGCCACACCTGGAGGCGGAGTCGCAATAATTGCCAAATCAACCCTACAAATTAGGGCATGTCCTATCGAAGAAATAGACGGATATGAATTCCTCTTAGCTAAATTTACACCCAACCCAAAAACCACAACTAACTTCTTGGTAGTGTATAGACCACCTAGCAAAAATACCCACCCCGAACTATATATCCCTCTGCTACTCACCCCCATTATTAAGCCCAATACCAAGTGCATCATACTCTGCGATCTTTAAATATTGGATACGATGATCATCTTGATCACAAAGCAGCTTCCTGCAACGCGGCCCTCAGCGACATGAATTTCACCCAATTAGTTAATGTCCCCACACGCAGCAAAGGCAGAATACTTGACTGGATCCTTGCCCTTAACTCGCAGTTAACCGTCGACTCCGTACTACCTCTTGACTGGTCGGACCACCACATCATCAACTTCTCTAACTAGCAGCACCACTGACACCACCCAGACCACAAAAACAGACACCTACGAAACGAGAAACATCAGAAAACGTACTTCTGATAAACTCTCACCCATCATAAATGATGCTCTAAGTTCCAACAACGTAACAAGTGGCAACCAAAACTACCTCGCGGACTGTTATCATAATTGTCTTATAACCACCATTGACTCAGTAGCACCCATAACCACCAAAACGCATTGAGCAGACAAACACTCTAGCTTCTGGTTCAACGATGATCTAGTCACGCTTTGACGTAAAAAAAGAGCGATGGAACACTGCCATACAAAAACCAACACGAGAAAAGCAGCTAAAGCATTCAAGGAAGCTAATAAAGTCTACAAAGCAGCCATTATTGCCCAAAAGGCAGACACTTTCAACACGCACATTGAGAATGCCTCTTCCAGCTCCAAGGAGTTGTTTACCAAACTCAGAGAGCTCGAAAAACCCATTCAAGACACATCACCAGTCATAGCCAGCAAAACGTGGTGCACGACTATCCAGAATGTGCTAGCACCCAAAATACTATTACTTATCTGGAACCATTCCGTTTCTCCCCCATCACACAAGAAGCTGTCCTTGACACCATATTCAAACTAAAAACCTCCACCTGCAAAGGAGACCAATTTCCAGCCCACAGTACCTGCCAGCACCAAAGAAGCGTGGGTAACCCCCTTCTATAAAAGCCAACATTAGCCCCAGCCGTACCCACTAACTACCAACCAATAACAACCATTCCTTTTCTGTTGAAAATAATAGATAAAATAGCCTATACCCAAACACAAAACCACTTAGAACAAAACCAATTGCTGGGAAACCGACAATCAGGATTTCGCCCTAACCACAGCACAGAGATGGCACTCCTGGATCTAAAAATCCAAATGGACTCCTCAAGGGGAGCAGGCAAACTCTGCCTCCTAATGCTGCTAGATCCTTCGGCAGAATTCGACCTGGTAGACCATGATAAATTCTGTACAACATTAACTAACAATTTCAGATTCTCAAAGGAGGCAACCCAATGGATCAAATCTTTCTTGGCAGAGCGAACTTCACGTGTATCAATCAGCAAAGAGGTGGCCGATCCCATGCCAGTCCCCATAGGTGTTCCCCAAGGATCCTGCCTCTCCCCCACACTCTACAATGCATACACAAAATTACTATTCTCAGCACTTAACATGGTTGTCATCTACACCAACTTTGTAGATGACACGCAAATACTTATCCCACTATCAGGGAACTACGAACAGGACACTATGCTCATCAACCAAATATATGCCTTAATACAAAACTGGCTGGCCCATAATAGTCTCTGTCTTAATGACGAAAAAAACGGAGCTCCTCATTGTTGGTTCAAAAATCAAAATTAATGCTCTACAGCCTGACTACTCAGCCTTCACAATTGATGGCACTAAGTTACCAGTACTCAAACAAGTAAAAACCTTCGGCGTCTATCTAGACGCCAATTTAACAATGACCAAACGAGTAAATACCCTATCAGCTACTTCCTACACATCCAATCTCATTGCCCTAACCGAAAATTCCTCACTCCTAAAAACTGTCACCCTAGCAAGAGCCTTAATACTCTCAAAGCTAGACTATTGCAATGTACTTCTCTTAGGCATACCCAACACCAACCTATCCAAACTACAGCTCATGCAGAACAAAGCGCTACGTGCTGCTATAGGGATAAAAAAGTCAGAGCACATCTCAGATATTAGAAGAGATGCTCACTGGCTACCAATCAAGGCCAGAATTATCTTCAAAACACTCTATCACTCATGAATGCATTACCAACAAAGCACCCAAATACATTAACAACACAGTCCACAAAAAACTTGCTACTAGAACTCTAAATCCAAATGATAATGCTCTCCTCGAAATCCCAAGGTACAAAATTTCCAGGGCTGGAGGCAGTAGCTTTAAAGTCCTGGCCCCTAAACACTGGAACGCACTACCAATAAGCATCAAGAAAGAAGAGTCCTTCCAACGCTCCAAAAAATCACTAAAAACCTGGCTATTTAACTAACCTCCACCCACCCTAAAACACCAGTACTCTTCCCATTCAGCTTGTATAAATGCTAGCCTGTTGTATTTTTGTATAACTGTTTGATAATAACGTGATTTGCTTTTGTTTCATTCCAATTGTGTAATAACCAAACTGTCTGTAACTACGCTGTGATACCTCAGGGTCTGGGCGTATAATAAACGTAATAAATTAAATAAAATAAATACACACTATGCTTTCCCCTGGCTATGTCCACCTGGCCTCCCCTGGCACTCCCTTTTCTCACGGGCCCTTCCACCCTAGTCGCCACTTCCTCACGCTCCCCTGCACTCCTATTTACTGCACTTGTGCGATCCGATTGTCACAAGGCCTAATAGGATCATTTTTGTTTGTCCTCCCTTTGCCCCACTCTCTTGTCTTGTTGCGCCACGAAACATTGTGTATAGGCGCATTATAAATAACCAATAAATAAATAAAAAATAATCTCCCTAGTCACAGCAGCCACACTAAAGCTACCGACTCTGAAGAGGACATCAGGAATAATCTCCCTTGCCACAGTATTTACAAGGAAGAGTGCACTGGGAGTAGTCTCCCTCGTCACCGTATTTACAAGGAAGAGTGCACTGGGAGTAGTCTCCCTCGTCACATTAGCCACACTAAGTCTACTAACCCTGTAGATTGCATCAGGATTAATCTCCCTCGGCACATTATTCACAAGGAAATTTGTATCGGGAGTAATCTCCCTTGTCACAGTGTTAGGGAGAATTCTCATTTCATGGGTAATTTCCCTTACCTATAGAGTCCCCAGCAGCCTTGCTGGATTTGAAGGGTTTATTTCTTTTTACCTGCTAGGAGTGAGACTCTTTTTCCCACTCTTAGGCATTTTTGCTATGTGTGTTCTAGGCTATTTTTGTGTTTAATGCCTATGGGATCTTTTCTTTCACCCATAGGAACCATCTTATGCACAGGGGTGCCGTAGCGACCCACCAAACAAAATCCATACCCTGGGACTGACTACTGTCTCCCAGGGCATGTAAAGTCCCCATTGACTTTACTAGTCAATTTTGATGAACTTAACCAGTGCACCCCATCTTAATATGGAAGTACTGGAAGGGGTTAATAGTTTTTCCCCCATGTTCATTTTCGAGAGGGTACCTTAAAGTCCCACTCTACAAAGTTTCTGGCTGGTGGCAGTGGTTACTACCTTTTATATTCGACCGCAAATATTTCTCTAACGGATTTTCCCATTGTTCGAGGCTACCACTTTTTCTGACAGCCTCTAACATACCAATATTAACACAAGGTACTAGTACGTATGTAGGTTGGCCTGTAGGGAGGTGTAAATGAATTAAGGTCCTGCCCCTGGTCCAAACCTAAGTACCCCTTTGGGGTAATAGCATCTACATATAATTAGTATCCATCATAGTACAACACATCAAGGATAGTCATGCAAATTATTGTAAGTTAAAGACAAAACTTTATGTGCAAACATCCTTACAAATACAATCAATAAAACATTTACAAGGTTACATACATATGAAAAACAATCCTTCTTGGTATGAATCAGAATGCAAAATTGCTAAACAGAAATCATGAATGTTAGATAAAAAAGAAAGAAGGAAAAATGGAAAAATCAATGAGACATAAACCAAAATAAGGAAATATTTCTCCCAATGTAGAAACATCAACACTGGAAAAAGGTAACAAATACTTTTTACAATATTATAGGATCATAGTAAGTATCAGTAACACCCCAGTGGGAATATTTGTTCATACACCAATGGGGTGGGGTCTGCTGGGGTGTACTTTCCCTCCCTTTCGTTGAATTGTTAGAGTGCCATTTGTAGTTGGTTTTCACTGTGCCGTTTTGTTCAGTTTTAACTATACCGCAAACTTGTCTACAATTGAATAGGGAGTTGTATATGGTTTTCTTTTGACTAAACTTAACTTACTTTATTTACTGTGATCTATGTGTTGACTTAGAAGTGTATAAAATAAATATATATTCTCTTTTTAATACAAAACTTTGGTCAGTGTTTCCTTGCTCCATAGTACTGTACTACCTGTTGTGCCAACACTGAATACTGCTCATCTCCCTCTTGAGATAAGTCTGACTGCTCAGCCACAGCTACCAACTAAATCTTTGTGGTACAGACTGATACCAAAGGGGATTTATTGCTCTCACCTGTAGTCCTAATCTGAGGTAGTGCTCCCTAAGGGAACTGCCCTGGATTCTGCCTAACACACAGTATTTACAAGGAAGGGTGCATCGGGAATAATCTCCCTCGTCACAGTATTTACAAGGAAGAGTGCATTGGGAGTAGTCTACCCTTGTCACAGCAGCCACCCAAAGTCTACTGACCCTGTAGAGTGCATCGGAATTAATCCCCCTCGTCACAGTATTTACAAGTAAAATTGTATTGGGAGTAATCTCCCTTGTCAAAGTAGCCACCCTAAGTCTACTGACCCTGTAGAGTGCATCAGGATTAATCTCCCCTGTCAGAGTGTTTACAAGGAAGAGTGCATCAGGAGTGATCTCCCTCATTTCAGTGGTTGCCAGAAAAGCAAGACAGACCAAGAGATATCTAATAAAAGTGTGGAAAGCCTTGGGAGCAATCTCCCTGGCTCTAGTGGCTGTAAGGTTTACAATCCGAGTACTTGGAAGAGAGCTTGCAGTTGCAAGAACCCTTAGGAAAAGTCATAAGAACTGTGTAAACCACCCAGGGTCCTAGGCGCCGGGTCCGGATGGGTTGGTATTAGAATTCTATAAAGCTTATGCAGATCTGGTGAGCCCACACCTGTTGAGTGTGCATCAGGCGGCCATTAATACTGGTGTCTTTCTGGACACTATGAGGGAGGCCACAATCACCCTATTATGTAAGCAAGGGAAGAGTCCAGAAGAATGCTCCTCATATCGCCCCATCTCCCTCATTAATGTGGATAAGATTTACATTACGATTTACATTACAACTGGCAAACAGATTATTGCCTTGTATGCGTGAATGTGTAATGCCGGATCAATCTGGATTTATTCCCGGGAGAAATGTGTCATATGGGCTCAGAAGATTATTTCGGTTACTAAACGTGCTGATACAGGAGGTCCCAGCAATAATTGTTCTTGACGCAGAAAAAGCATTTGATTCCACTAAGTGGCTGTTTCCATTTACAGTACTGCGGAAATTAAGACTGGGGTCCCAGTTTGTTAATATGGTTGCACTTTTGTACTATCAATCCAAAGCGGCGATATATGTGAATGGACAACTGTCATAGGCATTTGTATTGGGGAGAGGTAGGAGGCAAGGCTGTCTGCTGTCGCCTATGCTGTTAGCCTTTGCGATGGAACCACTGGCAACCCGGCTGAGGCTGCAGCATTTACACAGAGGTCTGTCTACAAGTGTATGCACATCGACTAATTGTATGCCTATATGCGGACGATATGATGCTGCTCATCAAGGAACCGAGGGCGAATCTGGCTCCTATAATGTTACAGATGGAGAGATTCAGAGAATACTCAGGAATACGTATAAATATAGGAAAGTCTGTTATATTTCCTCTGACCGAAAGCACTCTGGTGTCCCAAGATGGATTTGGATTTAAGTGGGAAACTGAAAGCACTAGGTATCTGGGGATAGAGATAGCAGAATTTGTAGAGAGAAAACTAAGGCAGAGTGTTAGATAAATTGCAAAAGCAGCTGCAGAGATGGCAAGGGCTGCCGTTATACTTAATGGGCAGAGTGGGTCTGATCAAAATAGCAGACCTCCCATAGCTTCTGTATTTGTTTACTATTGATCCCATCGGTTTCCCTTTTCTTACGCCTACACTTGTCTATAGGGGTATCAGGTAATAATATCGCCACAAATATGGTCGCCGTAAATAATATCGCCGGGAAAATATCGTGGCGATATTATTTGGGTGACCATATATATGGCGACAGGGGCAAAAAAAATAATTTTAAAAAAATAAATAATAAAAAATAAAAACAAATTTGGGGGTTGCGGGGGTGTCCCCCGCCGCATGTTACATGCAATAATGTCGCCACAAAAAACGACAATTTTTCAGCGATATTTTTGTATGGCGATAATTTTGTGGCGACATTATTACATGGAACCTCTATGGGCACGTTATAAATGCCATATCATGTCATACAGGGATTAACTACTTAATTCCTCTGGGCCAGGAAACAGGCAAGGGTGCTGGAATAAACTATCAGCACTCCTGGACCGGGTGCCAATAGTTCTGGTCTGTATATAATTCAGCAAATGAATAGGTTTCATTGAATTCTAGGTATAAACTGATACACTTTAAATATCTGCACCAGACCTACTATACACCAAACAAACTACATAGATATTATTGAGGGGCTGTAACATGAACGTAATCGCTGCAAGCAAGCACATGTACATTTAATTCATTCAACGTGGGTACGTTCAGTGTGCTGAGCTTTTTGAGCAAAGGTATTTATTGCTGTTAGCGGTATGGCTAGGGAAGAATTGGATCCAGCACCAGATACAGTTTTGCTGGGGTTGACCAAAAATGCCCTGAGCTTGGTCAGCCATCAAATCACTGGAGAAAAAAAAAGAACAAGTTACTTACCTGTAACTGTTTTCTCCAGCACGGCCTTGCATGGATTCACATGCTCATGAATATTGTCCGTCGTCAGGCTGGGAATCCTTGGTAAAAGAAAAAACAGTTTCAGTTTAGTTTCTAAACTGTCTTTCTCCTATGAACCGATCACTGAGATCTGGCCTCAGCCAATGACGGCCCTCTACCTAAGCCCCACCTCTGGCAGCCGTCTTCAGATTTGGTAGCACATAAAGTGGCAGTAGGACCAAGAGAAGAGCCGCAGAGGGGCAGGCGGGAGGGTTTGCATGTGAATCCATGCCAGACCCATGCTGGAGAACAACAGTTACAGGTAAGTAACTTGTTCCTTCTCCAGCATGGTGTCTGGAATGGATTCACATGCTCATGAATAAGGAATACACAGCAGTACATAATTACACAACCATGGGTGGTGGCAAGGCTCAACAGAAGCAATCTCTTACATCCTCACCAGGCTCACCTTCAAGCAAACAGGTTGCGCAGCACTGCTTGGCCGACTCTGGACTGCTCCCTAGAATCCCTGTCGACGCAGTAGAATTTTGTGAAGATGTGCGTCGACCTTCACGTAGCGGCCATGCAAATGTCCAGCAGGGGCACAGCAGACAGGAATGCCATCCTAGCAGCAATCGCTCTGGTAGAATGGGCCCTCGGACGGCCAGGCAGCGTTCGGTTTGCCAACCGGTGACAATGAGTGATACAGCCGGAGAGCCACCTGGAAATGGAAGCCTTGGACAGGGCCTTCCCATGGTTCACAGCACCAAAAGTCCACAAAAAGCGGAGAAGTTTTCCCAGAAACTCTTTGTGAAGGCCACATAAAACTTCAGTGCTCAAGCCACATCCAGCGAGTGCAAAGTCCTTTCAGCCGGTGACAAGGTGTCGGAAAAAACACAGGTAACACCAAGGGCTCATTGAGAAGAAATTCCGATGGAACCTTGGGCATGAAGAAGAGGTGTGTCCCGCAGCACCGCCCTCGTCTCGTGGAAAGTCAAGCAAGGCCTTTTGCAGGACAGGGCCTGGATCTCACCTACTCGTCTTGCAGAGGTGATGGCCACGAGGAAAGCTGTTTTCCACGACAGAAACTTGAACGGGCCTGAATCCATAGGTTCGAATGACAGCCCCCATGAGCCTAGTCAGCACCACGTTGAGTACCCACGCCGGGGCCGGAGACTTCACCGGCGGGAACGAGCGGAACAGTCCCTTGATGAACTCTTTGACTAGACGTTACGACCACAGTGAAGACCGTCCCAGAGACCTGGTGTAGCGGGATATAGATGCCAGATGTACCTTGATGGAGGCGTGCGTCAGCCCCGATTTAGCCAATGACAGTAAATACGGAAGTACTTGAGGGGCCGTGACCCTCAGAGGGTTGATCTTCTGCGACAGGCACCAAGTCGCAAAATGCTTCCATTTGTGTCCATAGCACTTCAGAGTAGACGACGGCCTGGCTTTGGCGAGTACCTCCCTGCAGTCCGCCAGAAGATCATAGTCACTGAACTCTAATTCCGCAGGAGCCAGGCCTTCAGGTTCAAAGACCCTGGGTCATTGTGTAGAATTGCGCGAGAAGATCCGCGACCACTGGCAGCTTGACTGGATGGGACGCTGACATGCTGAGAAGGTCCAGGTACCAGATCTGCCTCGGCCACGCTGGTGAGAGGAGGATCATCCTGCACCGGGGCCTTCTGAGTTGACTGATGACTTGTAGTAGTAGCGGCAACGGAGGGAATGCATACAGAAACAGGCCTTCCCAAGGGAATGAGAATGCGTCCCCCATGCGCCCCAGCTAAGGGTACCTGCTGGCAAACATCTGGCACTTGGTGTTCGCTGCCGTCGCAAACAGATTGATCTGGGGACTGTGCCATTTGAGGAAAAGGTTGTCCCTTTGATCCTGCCGAAGCTCCCATTCGTGGCAAGTGCACAGCTCCCTGCTGAGAGAGTCGATGATGGTATTCTTTATTCCTGCCAGGTGAAACGGGATGAGGAACATCCCCTGGACGACAGAGCGCACTGGGGATCTGGTGCCACCCTGCTTCCGGATGTAAAACATTGTGGTGGTGTTGTCCATGAAGACCCTCACCACTTTGCCCTTGAGGGATGGCCGAAATGACCTGAGGGCCCAAAACACAGCCTGTAGTTCCAGGACGTTGATGTGTAGCATATTTTCTTCGGGCAGCCATAGACCTCTGGCATGAAGACGTCCAGTGCGGGCTCCCCATCCTTCCAGGGTAGTGTCCGTTGTGACCGTCTCCTGGTACAGGGGGCTCTGGAAGTCTGTGCCTCCAGGCGATGTTGGAGCGCACGTCGCACCACCTTATCGCTCAATGGAACTCCTCGTGGAGTACGATTTTGTCCTGGAAGCCTCCGGACACCTGGACCCAAAGGGCGTTGAGGAATTTCTGTAGTGGGTGCATCCGCAATCTGCAGAACCGAATCAGGTATATGCATGATGATATCATGCCGAGCAGCGACTTGACGGTCCTCACCGTGGCGACTCTCAGTGCTAACAGCCGTTGCACCTTGCCCAAGATGGCCGCTATCCTCTCCTCGGACGGTGACGCCAGGCAGGAAACCGTGTCAAGCCTGGACCCTAGGAACAGCGCGTCCTGCGATGGAGTCAAGCAGCACTATGCACAATTCACTGAGAACCATAGCAACGTCAGCAGTCGGACGGTCTTCGCCGTGTGATTGACGGTGATGTCCCTTGACTTGGCCCGGGTGAGCCAGTCGTCCAGGTAAGGATACACTCTCTGCCCCAACTTTCAGTGCTATGTGGATGACACTCAACTCATCTTCAGGCTTCCTTCCGCCACCTCTTCTCCTTCTCTCATCTCTGACCGTCTGTCTGTCCGCCATCCAGGAGTGGTGCGCTGCCAATGATCTCTGCCTTAATGCCAGTAAGACAGAGATTCTCCTCACCGGCACCCCTGCTCCCTCCTTTCCTGGCACTCTCTGGCCGACCTCTCTTGGTCCTCTTCCTGTTCCCACCTGAGGCTACAAACCTTGGGGTCATCTTCGACTCCATACTTTCCTTCTCTCCTTACATCTCTGACATCTCTAAAAAGACACACTACCAGCTGCACCTCCTCAGAGGTATTATCCCTTTCCTCTCCTTGACCCAGAAGCTCTCTGTCTCCAGAGCTCTGGTTCCCTCTAGGCTGGATTACTTTAACAGCCTCTTTCTAAATCTGCCTGCATCTACTCTCCGCCCTCTGCAACTCATTCAAAACAGGACTGCAAGACTTGTCCTTGGCCTCAAGCCCAGGGATTGTATCTCTCTAGGACTGAAACCTATGCACTGGCTTCCAGTGGCAGCATGGATTAAGTTCAAAACCCTCTGCATTGGCCACAAGGCCTTCTGGGGCCTGGGACCTCAATACCTTCAACTCTCTCTTCCTAAATATCTTCTCACTCATCCACCTCCAACTCCCTCAGGGTCAGTTGCTTCTCCAAACAGTGAGTTGGTGGTAGATCTCTTTCTTCTGCTGGGGCCTCCCTCTGGAACAGCCTCCCTGCCTCTCTGAAACTTGAGGAGAACCATCTCCGGTTCCGGAAGCACCTCAAGACCTTCCTCTTTGCTTCTGCCTCCTCTCCTCCTCTCCCCTGCGGATCTCCTGGCTGAATCTGAAACTGCACTGTTAACCTGGCTACCTTCTGATCTTGGGCCCAGGTCCCCTCCCCACCAGTTGCACATCTGCACTGCCCCCCCTGACAGGGACTGTTCTGTATCCCTACAGCCCCTACTAGCCACACTTTTATTTATTGTCCTTATTTATCTTACTGTTATCCTATGTACTGCACTGTCCCCTCCCCTTTCCACCTGCACTTCTCCCCATCCCTCCTCCCCTGCACAATCTCAATGTCACCTGGCCTAGTAGGATCGCTGTCCCTGTCCTCCCTCCGTTTCCCCTCCCTTGCCTCGTCGCGCCTTGAAACACTTGTGTATAGGCGCGTTATAAATGTCATATCATATCATACACATGGATTCCTTGCATTCGTAGCTGGGACGTCACCGGAGCCAGGCACTTGGTGAAGACTCTAGGCAACGACTTCAGTCCAAAAGGGAGAGTCTTGAACTGGTAATTCTTTCCTTCAACAACGAAGCGCAGAAACTTGCAATGTCCTTTGTGTATGGGGACGTGGAAGTACGTGTCCTCTAGATCCAACGACGACAGAAAGTCCCCATTCTCCAGCTGGCCGAGCATGTGCTGCAGCGTAACCATGCTGAACTTCTGGGACTTTATGTACTTGTTGAGTCGTCGTAGGTCGAGAATGGGCCTCCAGCCCCTGGCCTTCTTTCTTACAACAAAGTACCTTGAGTAAACTCCAGATCCCCAAGTCGCTTTGGAACCAGCTCTATCACCCCTTTTTATTTTTAACATGGCCCAAACTTCCAGCAGCAGGGAGTGTTGTTCCTGTCGGGCCACCGTAGGTATTCGCGGACACTTCAATTGAAACTCTAAAGTGTGTCCGTGGGCAAGAGCGTTCAGCACCCATCCATTGATGAGATGGTCTCCCACACGCAAACGAAGTACGGTGATGGTTCAGACCTCAGACACTTGGGAGCAGACTCTGGCACACATTACTTCTTTTCAAGCGGCCTCTCTTCATTGGGGCTGAGTGTTATGCTCACCTGGTGTCCACGGGGGCGGAACACGATACTGGATGGAAGGCTGTGCTCGATCGCGGACCCCTCTCTGCTTGGTTGTGTGCCAGCCGTTCCCTTAGCTTTCTGTGTCTTCTCAGTGTTACTTTTCTCCACTACGCTATTTAATAATGTCTCTTTCTGTTTCCACAGGGATGGTTGCGATTTCTGAGCTGTAGCGCCAGATGGAGAAGACTATGGTAAGGTGTTGAGCGCGGAGTGCAGCGCTGTTTATTTGGAGTTAGTTGCTAACCTGTATTCTCTTTCCTTCTTTGTGCAAGTTGCGGTGCAGTGATGTTCCCGAGTGGTGATCGATCGAAGCGCTACTTACCCAGGCAAGTGTTTTATTAATGTTGTCCTTGTTTCCTCCTTGCCCTTGCAGGTTGCGGTGTTATCGGGAGATGGGACGAGGCAAACGAAGCGCAGAGTGATGTCAGGATCCGCTGCTTGCCCAGGTAAGGGTTATTATTAATGCTGTCCTTGTTTCTTTACCTTTACAGGTTGCTGTGAAATCCGCAGATGGTCGAGGCAAACGAGTGCTGGATGGATTCAGGGCCTTCTACTCACAGGTAAGTATTTGCTTGCTAATGCTGTTCTTGTTCTTCCAGGTTGGCGGTGGAATTCGGATTGATGGCTTCAGGATCGGGCCGCCGGGAGAAGCAGATTAGCTGGAGCTGGTCACGATGAGCGTTACACTGCAGGAGTGCAGAACAACGCGAGGCGTGAATTCCAGTTTGGCCGTGGCTTATACAGCCAGCCACACCTGAAGAAACGGCCACACCCAAACCACTAGTCTGCACAGCTCGGTTCTAGGAACTGAGCTGTGCAACAGACCTCCATGTTGGATTAAGGTCCAAAATGGGTACTTGCCTTATTCCTGGTAATGAGCCTGGCGCCATTGTCTTCGGATGATGGAGTTTTAAGGCCCTTGGAGCCACTGTGGAGGGCTGTAGCCCCACTGCTGTCAGGGGGCTGTTACACCTGAGGGGGTCAGGGATGTGGATCGTGACACTGAGGCAGGGTTCCTCAGCCGTCGTCCAGGAGTGGTAGTCTTCCTCTTCGCCTCCTGGCGTTGGTACAGGAAGCCCACCTTCTCCTCTGGGGTGAGTTGGAAAAGCTCCGATGCCCAGACGATCATGGAATGAAAGGACCCCACTTCGTCCTGTGAAGAAGCTCTTGGCAGCAGTGATACAGGATCTCCCATCCCTGCGTCGTCATCCGTGACGCCGTGTCCGTACTTGTCCCTCTGGGGGCGGGGAGGGTGGCAGCGATGGCTGGAATGGAGGTGTAGGATATCTCTTCTTCCTCCTCCTCCTCCTCCTCTTTGCCGGTGGTTTCCCCGGTTTCAACGGGGTCACCAGTGGTGCTGCTGGTGGCGCCGCCGGAATCCTCCTCTGAATCTCTGATACCAACGTGTAGGGTCGAGAGGATATCCTGCGGTATGTCTCTGGGAGGCACCTGGGGAACAAGGTTGCTGGGCCCAGCGCCCATGTCATCATCCCCATCACCTCCGGCTGGCGTCTCTCCAGCGTTCCCACCTTCGTCATCACCACCCTGCGTGGTGTGGATGGAAAGTATCTCCTCCTCGTCGGACGAAGAAATGTCGATTCCTTGGAGTTCTTCTCCGCCCCATCCTTTCTTTGGGTCCTGAGGGGTCGGTCGTGGGCTATGGTCCGGCATCCTCTTCTCCGGAGTCTTTTCTAGCAGTTTGGACGAAGCCTCCCAAGTTGGAAGAAGAGCCACTCTGGCTGCCACCGGGGCACCCTGGCCTGGTTTGGCCCCTTTTGCCTTCGAAAGGGAGGCCACCACCAACTCGATCGAGGACGACGATGTGGCCTGGATCACTTGGGCCTTCACGGGCAGGTCCTTGGCCTTCTCCTTCATGGTCAGCTTGGACACCTTGCCCTGCTTGGCCTTCACCGGTGCCTCCCGCAGCTTCGCCGGGGTAGCTGACTTTCTCTTGGACGAAGAGCTGGATCGGTGGCTGTAGATCGAGGCAGATGGAGACGATGAACGTGCACTGACCGTCACGGGACCTGATTGCTTGGCGACCCAGACGGAAGGGGACTCACTGTGCTTGGCCTTGTTTTGGACCCCCACAGATGGAGTGCCCTCAAAGGATTTCGAAGCTCGCTCAGGTTGGCTGGATCCGGAAGAGGCATGCCCCTGTGAATTACCTGGGTAGAGGACTGGGTCTTGAGCCACGCCGACAAGCAAACGTGTTGATCCTTCATTGTGCGCTGGGTGAAGGCACGGCAGATCTCACAATCTTCTTTATGCATCGTGTGTAGACAATACAGACACTGGGAATGCTTGTCATCCATAAAAACATTCTGCAAACCGCAGCTGGTGCACAGCTTGAAGAGGGAAGCTCTGTCCTTCTCCTCCAACATGATCCGGCACGGTTTAGGTCTGAAGATCTTCTGGAAGCTTCCAAGGATTAACACTCGACGATTTCTGCTCTTGACAGTCGATAAAAGATGCCGAAAAACGGGTCCCCGTTAATCGGATGGTTAAATCGATGGAGCACACATGCTTGATTGAACTGAAAATAGTTTTCCTACCAAAAAACAAAGAAAGCTAGAAGAGCGAAACGGGAGGACTCCCAACACTTGAACGTGTGGTAAAAATCTGAAGATGGCTGCCAGAGGAGGGGATTAGGCAGAGGGCAGTATGACCCGGAGCTTAATGATTGGTTCAGAAACGAAACAAACTGTTTTTTCTTTTACCGAGGATTCCCAGCCTGACGACGGGGAATATTCATGAGCATGCAAATCCATGCCAGACCCCATGCTGGAGAAAATGTATGATGGCTGACCCCATTCGTTTAGAATACTAGGTCTTCTAAGTGATACTCAGAGGGCACTTGGAGGCATGTTTGAAGAATTTTTCCCATGAAAGAGGGTTGAATAAACTCTTAATTCAATATATGGGCGTTACCATGCATAATGAGCACAAAGTGTTTTTAATGTGAATGACAACATTATTGATACAAGAATCAGAATCCAGACTAAAGATTTACAGAGGACAGCCCCTGATGAATGATGTGTGCGAGTGAGGGGTCGTTTAGGCCCCCCTCACAAAGTCAGCACAATGTGGACCACTTGCTCGCACAATAGCGGGGGACGCTTCCATTGCCCGCGTCTTAAGCGGGGCTGTTGTGAAGGACACTTGGCGTCCATTTTGTGTGCCTTTGGCTCCATCTTTGGACTAGGCCTCACTGCGATAATATAAAAAGGCTTCTCTCCCCTTTTACAGCGCCGCGCACTCCACCCTCATGGCCCCCACCTTCTCTCACTCTGTCTGATAGCTTCACAGCTCCATTTCTCACGGATGCGCCGGGGACAATTGAAACAAATATACTAATGTAACATCTCACTCTTCCTCTGAGATCACTGTCCTGTGTGTGAACCGTCTCGAACCATGCCTTGTAGCTCATTCATCTCCACAAACCTGCCTGTTCCCTCTTAGCCCCGCTGTTGGAATATTACTGCCAATGTAACCCTGTGCCCTCCTAAGGTATTCTCTTGATGTACCAGAAGTGTGAGCCTGCTGTGATGCCCACCCCAGTGTGACACCTACTAAAACTAGACCTCTGTCACAGTATATTGCACCTCAGAGCTAACAAATGTCAGCATGCCCCATAGTTGCTTTGATGTGCCCAGACCCACCCCATGATCAATGTTATCACACCGACCAAGACCCTGGTAGTCCATATAAGTCATAATGAATGATGCTCTGATTTTATGCATGGAATTTATAGGTTCAAGAGGATTTACTTAAGTTTATACTAATGATCATTGTTTATTATATGTCTAATGGTAGTTTCTCATGCTAGCTTAGTTAGTGTCCGCCCTACCTCACCGCAACCTCACCCTCACCCCTCCTGGACGCAGGCAGCCGGATCACGTGATGTTCACCCTCCCGCCAACTGGGCAACCAACCCGGATGAAGCAGCACATATTGATCCATATGTATCTTTAGTGTCCAGCCAATCCTGCACTGGTTTAGTACCCTATGTTAACCGCGTCACTTGTGACACAGATTTGCTTTATATGTTCACCATTTTGTAATGTTTGCCAGAGCGCTCTCAGCTCAGCAGAGTTCTCTGGATGCCAATTCTTTATAAAGAAAAACTTAACTCTTGCAACCTGTTCTCATAGTCTCATTACCCATTGGGGTGTTTCATATTCATTTGTATTTGCATGTGTAAGACAGGGAGTGAGCCTTCAATGTCTGACCAACTTGGTGTTAGGGAGAGAAACATGTTGGGCTTATGATTGTTAATACACAAATTGGTTATAGCATAATCAATGTATTGTCTTATTGTGTTCTGTAG
The DNA here is from genome assembly GCF_040938575.1 of Ambystoma mexicanum. Classification (NCBI taxonomy): domain Eukaryota; kingdom Metazoa; phylum Chordata; class Amphibia; order Caudata; family Ambystomatidae; genus Ambystoma; species Ambystoma mexicanum. The sequence continues at coordinate 495,961,656 of NC_090921.1, read as the reverse complement.
GAGTATTGAGAGTAATGTGTATATGTACAATATGTCGGATGATGTTTGTATTTAATAACAAGCTTGTGGATGTTTCTTAGGGTTTTATATAAAAAAATTATATAAATGTTTTAGAATGATACTATGTGAATTTTGATATGAAATTGTAATAACATTAATGATGTGATTGTATGTTTTGGCTATCAAGTCCATTTTTTCAGGCCTGAGCTATGGGAAGAACAACAAGTTACTTACCAATTGGTAACGTTCTTTCAACTGAATGTTCCTCCAACGTATTCCTCATCTATGACATGTCCACAGCTTTGCTGCTTTGGAAATCTTTCGCCACAGGGCGCCCTGCATCTATATCCCTCGAAGGCCTCTGTCGAGGGTGACGTCATCGGATTTTATAAGTAGCACACACGGCGCTGGTAGCCTCAGTTCTTGTTCTTCCCCCTCACAACGTGTGGCACACGTGCCTATAATACAGCAATGACTGCACTTAGCCTTGTTGGAACAAAATCTGTAATGGCATGGGAAATTCGAGAGCGGTAGGCTGGGAGGGTGATGAGGAATACGTTGGAGGAACATCCAGTCGAAAGAACGTTACCAGTTGGTAAGTAACTTATTCTTCAAATGGATTGTGTCCTCCAATGTATTCATCATCTATGACAGACTCCAAAGCACTATCCATGAGTTGAGGAGGGAGAAGAATTTAGGCATGCCCAATTAAATGGCAGAGTACAGCACTGCCTTACCAAAGGCGACATCCTGAGCATGGAAAATATCCAGGGAATAATGCTTAACAAACGTGTGTATGGAAGACCATGTTGCAGCATCACAGATGTTCTTTACTAGTACACCCCTCTTCAGGGCTGTCAATGTAGCCATGCCCCTGGTGGAATGTGCCCGCAAGCCCTTAGGAGGGTCCTTACCAGCCAACCTGTAGCATTCTGAAATAGTGAGGATGATCCACCTAGACAAGGTCTGCTTAGAAACATCCTGGCCTAATCAATGTCCAGTGTACCCCACAAAGAGCTGGTCGTCCACTCTGATCTTGGATAGTCTGGAAAGATCTTACTAGGATGCAGAGGAGGATAGAAGGCGGGGAGCACCACCTTCTAAAGGACGGACGTACTCGTAATACAACCCTGTCCTTGTGGAACAAAGTAAAGGGTGGCTTAGATGAAAGCGCCTGCAACTCGCTCACTCTACAAGCAGAGGTAACTGAAACCAAGAAAACAGTCTTAAATGTCAAAAATCTCAATGGACAAGAGTGCAAAGGTTCAAAAGGAGCACACATCAGAAACTTCAAGACCAAATGAAGGTCCCAGACCGGCACCTCAAAAAGGCGACGGCGGGATCACATTTGTGAGCCCTTTCAGAAACTGAGTGATCAGTGAAATCTTTAAATAGGAGCATGGTTCCCACCCGAAGACCCCTGTGGGCCAAAGAAAGCAAGAAGGAGAGAACCTCCGGAATTGAGCACTGAAAAGGATCAACATTCTTTCCTCTGCACCAGTCGCAAAACTTATGCCAACGGCAATGGTACAGGGACTTTGTTGCTGGCCGTCTGGCCGAAACCAACACCTCCATCACGTCATCTGGGAGGTCCCAATCCTTATATCTCAACCGTTCAGAAACCATGCGTGAAGGCTGACAGTCTTGACCTCTGCATGGAGAACCCGACCTTCTCACGAGAGAAGATCCTTTTAGGGGAAGGTGTATTGGAGGACAGATGGACATGTCTAGAAGGTCCGGCTACCACGCTCTTCTGGCCCAATCCGGAGCAATGAGGATCATGCGGGTCCTGAACCGTCGTAACCTCCTGAGAACATGAGGAATGACAGGGATTGGAGGAAACGCATACAGAAGCAGGAACAACCAATCCACGACGAACGCGTCTCCTAGAGCTTCTCTCAGTCTCATAGGAAATTCCTTCAAGCAGTACTTTTCGCACTACCGGTTGGCACCGGTCGCGAACAACAGGTCCACCTGCGGGGTTCCCCAAAGGGCAAATATCTCGTGAAGGACTTCCTGAGCTAGTTCCCACTCGTGGGAGACTGCACTCTGCCTGCTTAGAGCGTCCGCCGCCATGTTCTCCTCCCCGGCAAGTTAAACCGCTGTTAGGGAGATTCCATCTTGAATTGCCCAGAACCAGAGCTGCATTGCCTCCCTGCACAGAGGGAGAGACCCTACAACTCCTCTCTTGTTGAGGTAATGCATGGCCACCGTGTTGTCTGTTATTATCAGGACATTCTTTCCCCATACAGACCGCAGGAAAGCCTTCAGTGCTAGCCTGATTGCTCTGAGCTCCAACAGATTGTTGTGTGGTTTGGACTCCGAAGGAGACCAACGACCGCTGATGGTCAGATTGTTGGCATGAGCCCCCAACCCCGTGAGGGAAGCCTCTGTAACTACCGTTACCTCCGGCCACGGTTGCCAAAAAGGCTCCACCTTCATGAGATTTTCCTTGCTGGCCCACCGATCCTGGGAGATCCTGACGGGAACATGAAGGAGAACTGACATCTTGGCTGAGAACTGGGACCATTGAGTCCGGAGAGCCCAATGAAGGGATCGCATTCTCAGCCGGGCCTCTGGCACCAGAAAAATGCAGGATGCCATGAGGCCGAGGCACCTTAAGTATTAGAAAGCCAGAAGTCTCTGGGCTTGTTAAAACTTGGAGACCATCTGGAGAATGTGTTGAGCCCTCACCTTGGGAGGCGAGTACATCCCCAAGGATGTGTCCAACACAGCCCAATGAACTGGAGCTGTTGGGAAGGTCTCATATGCGACTTCTTGAAATTGAGGGAGAAGTCCAATTTGTGAAGGGAGTGGCAGGCGACGCTGAGATGATCCAAGACTTGTTCGGGAGAACGCGCCCTGATCAGCCAATCGTCCAGGTAGGGGTAGACGTGAATCCCCTTCTCCTGAGATACGCTGCCACTCCCACCATGAGCTTGGTGAAGACCCTCAGGGCGGAGGTCAACCAGAATGGCAGGACCCGAAACTGATAGTGTGAGCCGCCAACTGAACCTCAGGTATTTTCTGTGCTTGAGATGGATCGGCAGATGAAAATAAGCATCCTGCAGGTCCAATGACACCAACCAATCCTGAAAATGGAGGGCCGAAGGATCTTAGAAAGAGTGACCATCTTAAACTTGTCCTTCCTGAGGAATTTGTTCAAGTATCTCAAGTCCAAGATGGGTCTCAGTCCTCTGTCCTTATTGGAAATAAGAAAATACAGGGAATACCAACCCTTGTTCCTCTCCACCACAGGGACTGGTTCTATAGCGCCCTTCTCTAGCAGGGTGAAAAACTCCTGCACAAGGAGTGGATACGGAACATTCAAAGAGAGCTTCCCCGGTGGATTGTCGTGAGGCCGTCTTAGAAAAGGAAGGCAGTAGTCGTGGGCTATTGTTTCCAAAGCCCACGCATCTGAAGTAATGGCTCGCCACTCTTCGAGATGCCAAGACAGCCTGCCCCCTAACGGTGAACAATGAGATGAGGCCTCAGAGCGGTTTTGAAGTGGCTGTGGCCGTGCCTGGTGGTAAAGAGGCTGCTGCCTGAGCGGCCTTGGCACCTCTACGTCGTCCACCACGAGAAAACTTACATTGGCCCCTATGACTGGCCATCCCTTTCGCCCTTCCAAATGAGGATTGTAGCGAAAGGAACCCCTCCATAGCTGTCGCCTAGGACGAAAAGGCAGAGGCTGGCAAACAGCTGCGCCCAAAGATTTGACAGCTGCTTTGGAGGTCTGCAACTTCTCAAGGCTCTCGTCAGCCTTGCTACCATACAGATGCGACCCGTCAAAGGGCTTGTTGAGAAGACGAGCCTGCATATCTGGTGCAAACCCTAACTTCCACAACCACGCAAATCTGCACATCATGGTGCTCGTGGCCATGGACCTGCTGACACTATCCGTAGTGTCCAATCCAGACTCAAGAGATTCACACATGGCATCCTTGCCATCCTTCACAATAGCTAGAAAGCCATCCCTTTCTTCCCCTTCGGGAATATGCTCAGCTGCTAAAGAGATAATTCCACAGAGTGTGCGAAAACTTTGCTAAGGCACAGGTGGAGTTGGCCGACTTCAACGCCATACTGCTGGCAGAAAATACATTGCGAGCCCCATCCTTTCATGCGCTTATCGTCCCAATGAGGAGGGATGGTATGGTACGCTGCTTGCTTCGAGGTGCCTGTAGCCGCCTGAACCACCAAACTCTCCGGAGTGGGGTGTGTGGACAGGTAGCTGGGGTTGCTACAGGATGTGCGGTATTTCTTTGTCAACGACTTGTTCATCGCCGGAATACTCTTCGGGTGTTGCAAGTAGCAGCCACCCTCTTTTGCAATGCCATATAAAATGGCAACACCGGGTCAGTGGACGGACCCTGATCCAGAATATCTGTAAGACCATCTTGATCAAACTGCACCGGAGGCCTGGTCCGGCCCACATACTCCACAACTCTCAACATCAATCTCCGATAAGAGGAGTCGGCATGATCCCCCGGATCCGGTCTAGCAGATAATCTCCAACACAGCTTTTTTGCTTTTTTTATACTTTTCATTTTACTGCACACATTATACACAATGATGAAAAAGTTTGGCAACAAACTAAAACATCAAAAAGAAAAAAAAAATCCATCTCCGGGGAAGTGTCAAGGCCACTGGCATCATGCAAGGACTGACAGATCCTCCATTTGACTTTCTTCAGAAATGAGACTCTCCGGAACACCAGAAGTCCCATATGGAAGACCAAAAGGTCCAACATCCTCCTCTGCCCTTTCTTCGTCCTCATAAATGTCCTGGAGAGACTTAAAGAAGTCCCTCCTTGGGAAATGAGTTACACCTCTTCTCTGTAACAGTCTTCAAGACTTAGATGCAACATTCCTCGGAGGGTCCACATATGGGGACCTCCACCGGTAAATTTGGGCCAGATGCCGTTGATGGTTCCGACCGTGTTGACGTCGACAATGGCGCTGACGACTTCGAGGACCTGGCACGTCTCTGGTGAACAACGGATGCCTTGTCCGAACGGGGCCTAGAACGCTCCCTGTGTTTATCACGCCGTCCACCCGGGCCCGAAGGCTCGCGGGTTTCCGGCTGAGACCGTTCCCTGCTGGCTTCGTCAGAAGGCGTGGATGGAACTGTGCCTTGGGATTGAAATATCTTCAACATCTTCACCCGGAAAGCATCCCACTCCTCCGGGGTCGAGGATTTGGTGGGGCAGGTCACCTTCTTTGAGGAGGCGTCGCCCGAAGAGGACGAGGAGGGCGAACAGTGACGTCACTTTCTGGACTGCCACGACAAAGTGGACGAGTGGCGCAAACCACTGCGGGACCTGGAGCGCTTGGAATTCTTCCGACGAGGAGAGTCCGCTCTTGACTAGTCTTTCTAAATACCAGCTGACTTGGATTTAAGGGGCTGGGACACCCTTCCTACCTTCAATTTCCCCTTACATTCCTGCAAGGCCTTGGCAGTCAACGACTGCCACTTCGAGCAGTCATCAGTTGCGTGGTCCTCGCCCAGGCACCACAGACAAATCCTATGCGGATCCATAATCGACATCTTGGAGCCGCAGCCCCGACATGTCTTGAAGCCAGACCGCTGGGTTGTTGGGGTAGAAGACGACATGATTTGGTAACTTAACAGTAACCACGAGGCGCGCCGAGTTTTATGAAGCAAACACGTCTGCGGAAAAAACAGAACTGAGGCTTCGGCGCAGTGCGGGCTACTTATAACATCCGATGATGTCACCCTTGACGGGGGCCTTCAAGGGACATCGACCCGATGCCATCGACACAGGGCGCCCTCTGCCGAAAAATTTACAGAGCAGCACAGCTGTGTACATTACATGTCATAGGTAAGGAATAGGAGGACACAATCCATTCAAAATATGAGATAGTCCCTAGAAGTGTTTAAATGTGTTGTTCCTACCCCTTCTTTTTACGCACATGTATTCTGTCAACTCCAGACAGTAGAGATAGGTCTCCCTTGTGGGGTAACGTTTGGGGTTCTTTGTACCTGTATTATATCAGCAAACTGAATTATTGCAATGTGCTCCTCCTGGCACTTCAGCTACCAACCTAACCAAACTACAACTACTGCAGAACAAAGCCTTATGCAGCGCTCTTGGGCTAAAACGTAGTGACCACATCTCAGCAACCAGACAAGATGCTCATTGATTGACTATCAAAGCGCGGATTGACTTTAAGACACTAACCCTGGCCCAAAATTGCATTTACAAAGAAGCACCGACATATCTTAATGCTGCATCACCCAGAAAACCCTAAGCAGCGCCCCAAGATACAGCTCCATCATCCAACTGGATATCACCCGCCATAAAAGCAAAAGGGCTGGAGGCTCTAGCTCTGTGGTTACTGCCCCCATTTTATGTAACAATCTGCCTGCATCCATTAGAAATGAAAAGTCGCATACTGCATTGAATAAACATGTCAAAACTTGGTTCTTCGACAAATATGAATAATGTCTTATATATAAACAACTGATTATTCTGCACTCTCTCTCCTCTCGCCTACTATCCCCTTGTTTCTTGCAACAAATATGGCATTATATAAATTCCATGAATAAATAAAACATGTTGATGCTCTAGGATACAAGTGGGCTGTTGATAATTCCTAAGGTAGTGTGCATTGTATTACTATCATGTCGTGATATGGTTAACGAGAAGCAGAGATACTGCCATGGTTGTTTTGTTAGTTAATGTTAAAGGATATTTATACCGCGTACTACCACCACCAGAGTGGTCCCCTGGCGCTCTGGCAGATCTGGAAAAAAGGGGGTCGGTTGGAGTACGTTAGTAGGACAACGTTTGGAGAAAGAGCAAGAGAGCTGTGATGTGCTGTTGGCAGCTTCAGTTTGTTTAACACCGTTCGCTGAGCTTTTTGGTGTGGTATCCGTCGTGTGCTCTGTGTAAGGGCTGTGGTTTGTTTGTTGTTGCAGTGTAGTGAAGTGCGTGCGGTTTGCTGTGGTTTTAGAGTCCTTCTTTGCAGTGATCTTGTTCCATGATGACACAAGGCTGTCCCTCACCTCTCTGCCCATGTGTCACGCTAGCCAATCTCTACAATGTTACCTTTGTTGTTACTCAGGTCAACTTTCCCATTCCAGTCTGTGCGTGATGCAAACTGGTGCCCATGATCTATCTAACTGTGACCCATGCCCGTTCCCGTGGCTCTATGTGGATGCAACGCGGTTCAGTTATCACCACCATGTCCAAATTAGACGCAAGGCAGTCACCATACCGATGTCTCCAGTTGATTTTGGTTGTGGCTGTAGGGTTAGTCGTGTGAGATGCAAGTCCATCTCTAGAGATTCTGCCTGGGTTTCGTGTATGTTAGTCTAGTGGATTCTATCTTCTACTTACTAGCTTAGATGCAGGTTTCTTAGTGTGACACTAGTGGACTCGTTTTGGCTAGCGGGGAGCATATATGGTAAGGTTGGTTTGAGGTTGGCTATTTTTAAGGGCAAGGTAATTGTTGATTAATGGATGCAAGATTGTGTTGGGTTGGCGGTTTAACACATGATCTTATGTTGTCCTGTCTGGCAGGGGGGATGCTTTGTTGGTTTGGGTTTTGTTGTTAGTTGCGTTTGTTGTCCATGTCAGCTCTTTTAGGTATTGTTAGGTCCAGGTCGGATTGTCGCTCGTGATCGGTTCAGCCTCTCTTTAGTTCCTGTAGGTGGTCCCCCTTCTCTGCTGGTTCTCAGTTTTTTCTGTCCCGTCATGGGTTTGTTGTTAATACGCTCTCTTTTGCATTTTTGGTTTACTTGTTTCAGTTGTCTCCGTCCGGTTCCGAGGGCTTGAAGAGCCAGGTTTTTAGCAGTTTTGTGAATTTTAGGTGGTCTTTTCAGTTTATTTCTTTCGGGAGGTTCCAGGTTTTTGCCGCCGGGTGGGAGAAAGAGGGGCAAAGTTATTTTTCCTTACGTATGGTTTTGGTTCCAGGCGGATTTCGTTGCTTGATCTGAGGAGTCTTGTAGATGGTTATTTTCTATTGTAGGAATTCAGCTCCCTGGTCGCTGCTTGCTGTGTGTGTGTTATGCACATTGTTTTGAATGTGATACATTGTTTGATTGGAAGCCATTGTGCCATTTTTAGCGCTTGTTTGATGTGGTCTCTTCTAGATAGTTTGAGGAGAAATATGGCTGCCGCATTTTGGATGCGTTGCAGTTTGTTCAGTAGGTGTTCCGGCATTCCACCGTGGAGGCTGTTGGCGTAGTCGATTCTTGAGATGAGGGCGACGATTGTCAGTGTTTTGTGGGTGAAGGACAGGAATGGTAGGATTCTTTTTGTTGAGTGTAGGAGGAAGAAGCATTTCTTAATTATTGCATTTACTTGTGGTTCTAATGTTAGTGTGTTATCCATTAGGACTCCCAGGTTTTTAACTACTTTTCATGGCGTGGGCGGCGTTGCCAATTCTGTCGGCCATGGGATATAGGTGTTGTTCTCTTGGTTTTTGGAAATAATCACGATTTCAGTCTTTCCTGGATTGATTATTAGGTTGTTAGCATTCATCCAGTTGTGGATTTCTTTGAGGCATTCCCCTAGAGCTGTATTTTCTTCTTGTGCATCTTCGATTTTGTAGATGATTTGAGTGTCGTCTATGTAGTTGTAGCACGTAGCATGGTATTTTTTTAAGATCTTGCTTACCGGAGTCTGGTAGATGTTGAAGTTTAGTTTAGTGTATTATTTGATAATGCGCTCCAAACCCTGGGGTAGCCGGACGCAGCGGTAACAAGAATATTTAAGCTTAGTTACATACATTAGTTACAGTACATGATTATTACAGTATTTACAGTACATATATACAAGATATGGGTACATCACATCTCAAGGAAAGAAGAGAGATGGTCTATAGTACAGGTTACAGGAAGATCATGATAGTTACATGCAGAAATCCAATAACAAATGCAGAGAAAGAGTTAAATGGGCGTCATTGGTCCAGAGCCAGCTTTTCACGTTACATCTGAACCTAGAGTAGGACTGATCAGCTCTCAATGCAGTGGGAAGTGCATTCCAGGCACGAGCAGCTCTGACAGGGAAGCTAACTCCACCCACTTTTGTAAATCTATATCTGGGAGTGTCTAGTAAGAGATGGTTAGAAGCTCTGGTGTGGTAACTGGAGGATGTTCTGGTCAATCTAGCAGAAATGTAAGGGGGTGCAGTATTGTGCAGTCCTTTATAAGTGAGAGATACCGTCTTGAGGATAATTCTGTCACTGATTTTTAGCCAGTGGTGGTCTTTCGTGATATTGGATATATGCTATCTACGGGGTATGTCCAAGGCTGCTCTAAGAGCATTGTTCTGGAATATTTGCATTTTGTTTAAGATGGTTTTGTTGGCACCGGCATATAGGGCGTTGCAATAGTCCAACTTGGACATTATTAAAGCATTCGCTAGTGTGATACAGTTAGTTTTAGATAGGTAGGGTCTACAGGCCCTAATCAATTTACAGGTGTAAGCTGTGGAGTAGGCCAAGGAGTTAACTTGTTTTTTTAAGAGATAGTGGGGAATCAAGGTATACGCCCAGTGTTTTTACCTTGGTTACCACCTGGATTACATTCCCCTCTATATTAAAGGCAGTGTAAGGAACAAGTTACTTACCTATCACTGTTGTTCTCCAGCATGGGTCTGGCATGGATTTACATGCTCATGAATATTACCCGTCGTCAGGTTGGGAATCCTCGGTAAAGAAAAAATCAGTATCCGTTTCGTTTCTGATCTGTCTTTCTTAGAAGTAACCAATAACTGATCTCTGGGTCATACTGCCCATAGCCAATGACTGCCCTCTCCCTAAGCCCCGCCTCTGGCAGCCATCCTCAGATTTGGTAGCACGCAAAGTGGCAGTATGACCAAGTGAAGAGCCGCAGAGGGGTAGGAGGGAGGGTTCGCATGTGAATCCATGCCAGACCCATGCTGGAGAACAACAGTTACAGGTAAGTAACTTGTTCCTTCTCCAGCATGGGGTCTGGCATGGATTCACATGCTCATGAATAAAAGAATACATAGCAGTACACACATGCCCAACCATGGGAGGTGGCAAAGGCTCAACATTAAGCATTACATCCAAAACTCAACATTAAGCAATTCTTACCACCTCACCAGGCTCACCTTAGGCGAACAGGTTGCCCAGCACTGCTTGGCCGACCCTGGACTCCTCCCTGGAGTCCCGATCGACGAAGTAGAATCTTGTGAAGGTGTGCATTGACCTCCACGTAGCAGCCCTGCAGATGGCCAGCAGGGGCACACCAGACAGGAACGCCGTGGTAGCAGCGATCGCTCTGGTCGAATGGGCTCTCGGACGGCCGGGCAGCGGTCGGTTTGCCAACCGGTGACAATGCATGATGCAGCCGGAGAGCCATCTGGAAATGGAAGTCTTCGAGAGAGCCTTCCCTTGATTCACAGACCCAAACTTCACAAACAGCTGTGACGTCTTCCGAAAACTCTCCGTGCGGTCCACGTAGAACTTAAGCGCTCTAGCTACATCCAGCGAGTGCAAAGTCCTCTCGGCCGGTATCGAAGGCGACGGGAAAAAAACTGGTAACACCAAGGGCTCGTTGAGGTGGAAGTCTGACGGCACCTTGGGCATGAAGGAGGGGTGCGTCATCAGCACCACCCTTGTGTCATGAAAAGTCAAGTATGGAGGCTTGCAAGATAGGGCCTGGATCTCTCCCACTCGTCGTCCAGGGGTGATGGCCACGAGGAACGCTGTCTTCCATGACAGGAACTTCAAAGGCGCCGAATGCATAGGCTCGAATGGGGCCCCCATGAGCCTGGTCAGCACCACATTAAGCTCCCACGCCGGGGCAGGAGCCTTCACCGGCAGGAACGATCGGAATAGTCCCTTCATAAATTCCTTCACCAGGCGATGAGACCACAAGGAGGCCCGCCCCGTAGTCCTGGTATATCGGGAGATGGCAGCCAGATGTATTTTGATGGAGGCGTGAGCCAGTCCAGCTTTGGCCAGCGACAGTAGGTACGGCAGTACTTGTGGAGCCGTAATCCGCAGAGGGTTAATCTTCTGTGCACGGCACCAGACAGAGAACCTCTTCCACTTATGACCGTAACACTTGAGAGTTGAGGACGCCCTGGCTTTTGCAAGAACCTCTCTGCAGTCAGCCGGGATATCGTACCCTCCAACCTCTAGTGCTGCAGGAGCCAGGCCTGCAAGTTCAGCGACTCCGGGTCGTGATGAAGAATGGCGCCTCCTTCTCTGGAGAGAAGATCCGCGTCCGCCGGCAGCTTGACTGGTGGGGACGTTGACAAGTCCAGAAGGACCAGGAACCAGATCTGCCTCGGCCATGCCGGTGCGACGAGGATCATTCTGCACCTGGACTTCTTGAGCTGGTTGATGAGGCGGAGCAGCAACGGCAACGGAGGGAACATGTATAGAAACAGGCCGTCCCAAGGGAACGCGAAAGCATCGCCCATGCTCCTCGGCTGCGGGAACCTGCTGGCGAACCTCTGGCACTTGGAGTTCGTCGTCGTCGCAAAAACGTCGATGCGGGGTTTGCCCCATCGTCGAAAGAGCCGATCCACCTGGTACTGACGTAGTTCCCACTCGTGGCACGAGCGCAGCTCCCTGCTGAGTGAGTCGGCAATGGTGTTTTTTTATTCCTGCCAAGTGGAAGGGAACCAGAAACATCCCCTGGGCGACGGCCCAGTGCCACAGATCATGGGCCTCCTTGGATAGGGCTGGGGATCTGGTGCCTCCCTGCTTCCGTATGTAGAACATCGTGGTGGTGTGGTCGGTGAAGATCCCCACCACTTTGTCCTTTAGGGACGGAAGGAACGACTTGAGTGCCCAGAACACTGCTTGGAGCTCCAGAATGTTGATGTGGAGAGACCTCTCCTCCGGGAGCCAAAGGCCTCTTGCGTGGAGATCTCCGGTGTGGGCCCCCCAACCCTTCAGAGAGGCGTACGTCGTCACCGTCTCCTGAAACGCCGGGGTCTGAAAGTCTGTGCCTGTAGTGAGGTACGCACGGGTACCCCACCATAGGATCGCCCGACGGAACTCCTCGTCGAGAGGGATCCTGTCTTCGAAGCAGCTCGTCGCCTGAAACCAGCGGGCGTCGAGGAACTCCTGTAGCGGGCGCATCCGAAGTCTGCAAAGGGGTAGAAGGTAGATGCATGAGGACATCATCCCGAGGAGGGACTTGATGGACCTCACCCTGGCCACGTCCGTGGCTAGCAGGCGCCGCACCTTGCCCAGAATGGCCTTCACCCTCTCCTCCGACGGGGAGGCCAATTGCCCCACTGTATCGAGCTTCGCTCCCAGAAACAGTGCTACTTGCGACTGAACCAGGTGGGATTTGGGGTAGTTGATGGCGAATCCCAGTTCCGTGAGCAGCCGGACGGTCCTCGCTGTGTGTTCGACTGCGAGTTCTCTTGTCCTTGCCCGGATTAGCCAGTCGTCCAGGTAGGGGTAGACGTGGATCCCCTGCAGGCGCAGCCGCGCCGCCACTGGTGCCAGGCACTTGGTGAATACCCTGGGTGCCGACTTTAATCCGAACGGCAGGGCTCTGAATTGGTAGTAGCGTCCCTGAACCACAAACCTGAGAAACTTTGTGTCCTTTTAGAATGGGGATGTGGAAGTAAGCATCCTCCAGGTCCAACGACGATAGGAAGTCGCCCTCCTCCAGCTGTCCCAGCACGTGCTGGAGGGTGACCATCCTGAATTTCTGCGCCTTGATGTTCTTGTTTAACCGACGCAGGTCCAGGATGGGGCGCCAACCGCCTGTCTTCTTTCTGATGAGGAAGTACCTTGAGTACACTCCGGAGTCCCGGAGCCTTCTGGGGACGAGCTCGATGGCACCTTTCTTGAGCATCGCCCTTACCTCCAACAGTAGTTGAGGGACGTGATTCCTTTTCCTGGCCACGGGAGGAATGTGAGGACACTTCTTTTGGAATTCCAGCGAGTGCCCGTTGGCCAGGGTGTCCAGCACCCGACAGTCGGTGGAGATGGACTCCCACACACTGACGAACTTTGTCAGCCGGCCTCCCACTGGGGTGCTTCGGTGGGGGCCCGATGCCACGGCCGGTTCAGTCTTGCTTGGAGGAGGCCTTGCCACCTTGGCCTCCTTGACGATGACGGCGGGATCCCCCTTGCTTGCCGCAACCTCTGTAGGCCTCCTGGGATGAGGAGCGGGCCGCCTGGCGGTATGTAGAAGAGGCACCGATGGATCCCTTGGAGGCACCCTGTCTGCCTCCGGAGCTCTGAAAGGGCCGTCGTTGTTGAAGTACCCCTCAGGCCCGGGCCGTCTCTGAGTCGGTCTTGATGGCCTGGAGCGACTCGTCCACCGTCTTCCCAAAAAGGTTGTTGCCGTCGAACGGCATATCCAACACTCTGGTCTGGACGTCCTGGCGAAAGTCTGTCGCCTTGAGCCATCCTCGTCGTCAGAGGCAAACCCTGTTGCCCAGTTGGGGAAATCGGGTATCGTCAATGTCCGTTGCCACCGTTATGGCGTGATCCGACGCCACCTCTCCTTCCTGCAGAATTTGTAGGGCCTCCGCCCTCTTGTCGCCCGGTAGGAAGTCTAGCAGGGGAGCTTTCTTGAACCAAATCTCCCTGTCGTAGCGGGCCACGATCACTAAGGCATTGGCCGCCTTAATCATCGTCGCCGCCGACGAGATGACTCGTCGACCCATGGAGTCCAACTTCTTGCCCTCGCTGTCCGGCGGGGAAGTGGAAGTTGAAGCCGCCGCACTCGCTGCTTTCTTCTTGGCCGCTGCTGAGACGACAGAGTCCGGCATGGGCTGGGCCCTGAGGCACAAGGGGGCGGCATCGGGGACTCGGTACTTCTTCTCGTACCTGTGCCTCTTGGCGGGTGTCGTGGAAGGGTTCTTGAGGATAGCCAGCCCCTCGTCCCAGATGTCGTCGAGCAACGGCACCGCGAGGACCGTCTTCCTCTTGGCCTCTCGTCGTTGGTAAAGAAACCATTCCTTTTTCTGTTCTTCGGGGCAGAGCTGGAAGAGCTCGGGTGCCCTGGTTATCATGGCGTGTAAGGAGCCAATTTCGTCGGGTGGAGAAGCCCGAGGAGGGGGGGGGGGTTGATGACAGGATGTCCGTTGTGTCATCGCCGCCGTCATCGTCCGTCCCAGTCACTGTATCCTCTCTAGGGTCCGGAGAGGGGGATGAGGGGTCCACAGGCCTCGCGGGCACGAAGGGAGGAGCGGGGTGGACTCTCCTCTGCTTGTTCGGAGGGCTTCCTGACGGGCCTGGTTCTGGATCCTCTGTCGCGGTCCGTTGTAACCTCGTCCTTATCTCAGTACATAAGGATTGGATCGCCAACAAAATGGCCACCGAGCTATCCAGGGGCTCGGGTAATGGCTGCGACGGACGGGATGGCCACTCCACTGGGCCCTCTTTGTCGCCATCGTTGCTATCTTCGATCACATCAGCGGGAACCGTCCCCTGGGGTCGAACCTTCTCGAACTTCTCGTTGAGGCCTATGAACCTCTCGTTGAGACCCTTCCCGATTTCCACCAGATCCTCCTCAGAGGCTGATTCCGAGTCTATAATGGCCACCACCGCCCCCCTCTTTTTCCGCCGGGAACTTCACAGGGGTCTTAACAATGGGCTGGAAAGAGGATTCCCTCCGCGGTGGCCGGGATACTCTGGGCCCAGAGGCCGTTTCCAAATAGCATAGTCTCACCCGGCTTCGCCAGGGTCGCAGCGACCACTTTGATAGAGGCCTTTGCTGGCTGCTCACCTTAGGCGCGTCCTGGGCCTTCGCCTTGGGAGGAGGGTCAGCGCCTCGCTCCCCCTCGGGTCCCTTCGAGATCGACCGGGGCCGCTCCAGCAGCTTACCCGGGTTCTCGGACTTCCTCTTCCCCGAACCAGAGCACTGGCTTGTGGTTGAACATGCCGGGGAAGTCGCGCCCTGCCTGGCAGCCGAAGAGCCCGACCTTTCGGCGCTCCTGGTGCACGCGGACTCGCGGTGCTTGGCCTTCTGTTGGGCCCCCGTCGCCGGGGCGCCCTCACAGGACTTAGAAGCCCGCTCAGACTTTTTCTGTGCCCTTCTCCAGCCAGGCAGCGAGGCGGGAACGATGATCTTGTTTGGTCCGTTCCGAAAGGTTCTTGCAGAACGCACAGTCCTTCTCCACGTGCGTCTTGTCCTCATGAAGGCAGTAGAGACATCGCGAATGCTCGTCCTCCTTGAAAACATTTTGTAATCCGCAGCCAGGGCAGCACCAGAACAGCTTGGATTCGGGCGTCGAGCTTCCCTTGTACTGGACCATGTCCGTTGTGGTAGGCCGCAGATCATCCGGAATCCTCCAAGAAGCGTAAACTCGACGAAAACTTCACCCTTGAGGGGCGTAGAAGAATTCCGAAACGGGTCCCCGTTATCGGAAGTAGAAACGGTGGAGCTTGAGGCTCGGTTAAACCGAAAAAATGAGAAAATCTCCTGAAAAAGTGCGAAAACGCAGCAAAAACTCTAGAGCTAAAGCACGAGGACTCCCAACACTTGAACGTGCGGTAAAAATCTGAGGATGGCTGCCAGAGGCGGGGCTTAGGGAGAGGGCAGTCATTGGCTGAGGGCAGTATGACCCAGAGATCAGTGATTGGTTACTACTAAGAAAGACAGATCAGAAACGAAACTGATACTGATTTTTTCTTTACCGAGGATTCCCAGCCTGACGACGGGGAATATTCATGAGCATGTGAATCCATGCCAGACCCCATGCTGGAGAACTAGGGCTAAGTTTTTGTTAAGGTTAGAGTCGGAACCCAGAATCAGTATCTCTGTTTTGTCATCATTCAGGCAGAGGCCGTGAGAGGCCATCCATGCCTGAATGAGGAGGTACATTTTATTTACTAGAGCTGTGTCTTCGACAAAGTTGCCAGAAAGTGGTATGGGGATCTGTGTGTCGTCCGCGTAATAAGTATAGGTTACCCCCAATCTGTCAAGTTTGTCGAAGAGTGACTTAGTGAAGATATTGTACATTGTTGTGGAGACACATGAACCTTGTGGGACGCCACAGGTGATTTGTATTGGGTCCGCTGAAGCTAAAGGGGAGAAAACTCTCATCCTAAGGTTGGCTAGGAAGTACAGTGGTGATAGTGAGGATCCTTGTGGTACTCTGCAGTCGTTCACTCGTGGGGCTGATTTGAAGGGTTCTGTTTGCTAGGAAGGATTTTATCCAGAGTAGTGTTGGGTCCGTTATACCTATTTTTTCAAATCTCTTTATGAGGGTGTCATGGTTTACTATGCCGAATGCTGCAGAGAGGTCAAGTAGAATCAGGGCAGAGGTTGTGTTGGCATCAGCGTTTGTCTTTAGGTCGTCCCAGATGGATAGGAGTGCTATTTCTGTTACTCTCACGGGTCTGAAGCCCACTTGCGCTTGGCCCAGCAACTGGTCTTTTTCTACACGCTCTTGAATTAGTTTGTATACATAGGTTTCTAGGAGTTTTGCTGGGTAGGGGATGTTTGAAATAGGTCTGTAGTTGGAGAGGTAGTTGGAGAGGTCTTCCATGTTGCCACTTGTGTTCTTAAGGAGTGGTTTAATATACGCTGATTTGAAGGCTTGCGGTACAGTCCCTGTTGTGAGCGACAGGTTCAAGAGATTTCTGTAGTATTCTAACGGCGTTCCTTGTGTGAGGATTGATTTGTAAATGTCTGTGGGGTTGGGGGGGGAGGGGAGTGGTCTATGGGGGAGCCTACTTTCTTTCTATCTTTTAACAGTTTGACGATCGTCTCTACTGATATTTGCGGGAAGTTTTGGAGTTTGTGCTTTGGCTCCCCATTGAATCTGGTTAGTTGTGTGTTAGGATTGATCGGTCTGTTTTTTATGATTTGACGGATGTTGTTGATTTTATTTTTGAAATGGTCAGCTAGGTCGTAGCATAGTAACTGTGAAGGTATCAGAGTATTGTCGCAACCTGGGGGTTCATCATTTCGTTTATGATGTTGAACATGTCTTTTTGTGTGCTGGTGGCTTTGGTGATTCTGTCGTCTTAGCGAATTTCCTTCTTGTACGATCGGATTTGCCTCTGGAATTGGGTTTTCTAACCTTGGTCATATTCTTTTCTCCATTCTAGTTCCAGCTTTATGTAGTAGCTATGTTTTTCCGCCTAGGTCTGCCTTGTCCAGTTTGATTGCGGATGGTTTTATGAGTTCAAGATGTTCTATTAGGTTGCTTGCTTTGATGGTTTTCCAGTTTCTTTTGGTGGTGGTTAGGAGTTTGAGGGGCTGGTTGGTTGCTTTAGTTGGTAGAGTGATCACAAATGGGATGAGATGGTCGCTCCAGAGTAACTATCAGTGGTGATAAGATTTGTGTTGGGGACAATTGCGTCAAGTGTGTGTCCTGCTGTGTATGTTGTTCCTTTGACCAGTTGTTGTAGTTTCATGCTTGCTAGTTGCCCGATTAGTGTACTTTGTGAGTTGGCGTGTTTTTCTTCAAACTATATGTTGAAGTCCTCCAGGATTATCAGATGTTCATGTTGGATGGCTATGTTGGTGATGGCTTCTATGAAGCTGTTGACGAAGGTTGCATCGTATGTCGGTGGTCTGTAAACCAGTATGAATTTAATGTTTGTTTTTGGGTTTGCTGATAGGTGCATGACCATGGATTCGCAGTTCTTGATGTTTAGAGGTTTGTCTGTTTTTATTTTCAGGTGTTCTTTGAATGCTATTGCAAGGCCACCTCCTTTTTTTCCCTCTTCTGTTTAACCGTAGGTATTTCAAGTTGGTGGGAGCTGTGGAGTGTGATTTTGTAGTTATCATCCAACCATGTTTCTGCGACGAATAGGATGTTGATGCCATTGTCGCACAGCAGCTCGAAGATCTCTGTTTGTGTTTTGACATCGATCTTGTGTTGATTAGGTTGAAGTGGATTTTTATGATTTGATTTGGTTTGTGTCTTATTATCGGTTTTGTTTTCTGACTGGTGTTTTCGTTTTCATCCATGTAGGTCTCCGGTTGTGGTACAGTCACGTGTGTCGTTGTCAAATAGCTCTTCCAGGTTAAGTCTTGGGTTTTTGTTTTCTTCATGTTCCTCTTCGATATTTTGTAGCTATTGAAGGGTAAGTCCTCATGTTTTTGTGATATATGGGGTCAGGGCGTCAATCGTGCTCATGTTCCCTCTGGCGTTGTCCGTTCTTCTGCGTGCCTGTGTTCTGTTGTCGGTCTTTGTGGTGGTTGTCTGCGAGGTATGGTGTTAGGTATATAGACTTTTCTCTTCTGCCGGTGGTCGTTCTGTCTTCAGTCTTGTTAGTGGGGGTGTGTTCTGCAGTTGTTGATCTGTGGTGGCATTCAGTTGGGTTTGTTCCCACACCATTTGTCTTTCTCGCGGTCCTATTTGTTTTCGTGGCATTTTTGTGTTACTTGGCAGTAGGTTGATGAGTTGATGTGTAGGTTTTGTTTTTGCGTTAGGATTGCCGGTGTTTGGTTCCTTGGAATTAGTTGGTTTATGTTCCCTTTGAGTTTTCTTTGAGGTTGTTTTGAGATTGCAGGTTTTTTTTTTTGAGTGTACAATTGTAGGTGCTTTTCCTGGTTAGTTTAGTTTGGTTCTTTGCTTCCTTGCATGTATATTTATGGGCCTGGTGTTGTTGTCGCGAACGGTCAGGTTTTCGTGCTTAGTCTGGTTGTCTCGCGGGGTTAGTCTGAAGTGAGGCCTGTTTGTCTGGTACAAGCTGGTGGGTTGTATTGTGGTGTGGTTAACTAGATATCATGTATCTAGTTCTATATATGGCTAAGGAGAACAAATAAATTGGGTTTAGTTAGTGAATCAGGGGATGATGTAGTTGGAGTTGTTATATAGCTAGGGCAAACTCTATAACCATTTATGTGAGCAAATTGTATAATTCTCTCTGGAACTGATGTAGGCTGATATTCAGTGTTCTCTCTAGGGGTGTGGCAGATTAATGCCCACCGTCTTCACTAGATGTGACACAGGCTAATGTTGACACAATTTCAGACCCCTCTCTTGGTGGGAAGTAGGTTATTATTCCCTAATGTTCACCATCCAATCTAGCTGAGAAGCAGTTTACTATTCACAAATTCACAATTCTCTCTGGATGCGACGTAGGCTAATGTTCACAGTTCTACTTTAATGTTGCACAGGTTAATAAATTGCGATCCTCTCTAGATGGCGAGCACGCCTATGTTCACAATACTCTCTGTGACGCCGGTATAATATCCACAATCCTCTCTAGATGTGATCCAGGCTAATATTCACCATTCTGTTATCGTGTGGGAGGCAGGCTAACATTCACACTCCTGTCTAGCTGCGACACAGGCTATAATTCACAGTTTTCTCTGGATGTAATGCAGGCTAAAATAAATCAAACAGTTCTATCTTTAATGTGGCACCGGCTAATAGTTACAGTTCTCTCTGGATGTGCCTCACCGTAACATTCACAGTTCTATCTTGTTGTGACTCAAGGCAATACTCGCAATTCTTTATAGGTGTGACGCAGACTACTATTCATAGTTCTGTCTTAATGTAGCACATGGAGATAATGACAGTCCTCTCTTGATGTGATGCAGGCTAAATTCACAGCTCTATCTTGATGTGTCACTGGCTAATAATTACTACAGTCCTCTCTAGATGCGACTCCGGTTAATATTCGCAATCTTTTCTAGTTGGCGAGTAGGACAATATTCACAGTTCTATCTTAATGTGGAACAGGCTAACATTCACAGTCCTCTCCAGATGCGACTCAAGGTAATATTCACAATCCTCTCTGGCTGCGATGCCGGCTAATATTCACAGTTCTATATTTGTGTGGGATAGGCTAATAATCACAACGTGGTATCATTACTATTTTATATTTGATTTTGTTTTTGGTTTACAAAACCTTTACAAATATAGTAACGCTGCTTTGCATCAGCCAAATACACATAAAACCAACATGAAGCATGAGCTGCCATACCAAGTCTTTTGACAGGATGAAAGTTTTTTTGTTTAAAAGTTACAAGTTTGGACAAAAATACAAATGTATAGGAGAAACAAAGAAATCTTCCCAAACTTCACAAAATACAGTGTGCAGGTATTGCAATTTGTCGAATAACCATTGTGCATCAACATCATTCCACACCATCGAATTAAAAACCGCTCTGTTATGGGTGGACAGAAGGCGTTAACATAGATGGACGAAGATGCAACTTCTCCGTGATTAGATGTATGCAAATAACAGCATGGATATCCATCAATGCGACCATTAACTCATATAAAATCAAGCAGCAAGCATAATACACCTTAATAAAACATGGCAAGATTACAATTTAGTGCAAAATGCGCATTAAAACAGTTGAGCAAAATATGCAATGTGCAAAATCTGCTGAATACGACATCGACATAAGACATCATCCCCAAAATCTAACTACGGGTGAGAAATCACCAATGTGAAAGGTTCGACCATATTCCATTTGCTCATTATAATAACTTGTGTGGGTCTAGATGTGCATTAGTAGGGCCCAATGTGTCCATCTTGTGTCAATTAATTCCTTATGACTTCCTCAGAGTTTTTTAATGTGATATACACGTTTTTTATTGGGAGCTAGAGCTCACTTTCAAGCATCATCGAGACTAAATGCTGATGTTAACGATAGGTGAATTAACAGACTTCAGCATGAAGCTATTCCATAGTAATTTGCATCCACTAAATTAACGTGACAAAACTTCCTTGAGAGGGCTCTTTAGCTTGTAATCCCTATGTTTATATCGCCTTCCAGGAGAAGTATTTTCAGTGGATCAGGGGCTTTTAGCAGTGCGATAGACAGTGCCAGGAGTAGGGTGGAAGTATCTTGTGGATCAAAACTAAGGCATCCTACAGCTACACTAAGCCGCGGAGATGTATCAAGCCAAGGTTTGCATATGGAGACAATATTAGACTTCCTATTCCAGTGTCTGCTCCGTCTCAGCAGAGCATTTTCCCAACTCCATAAAGGACAAGGGACACCTAATTTATAGAGTGGGATAAACCACTCAAGACAGAAACGTCGTCCCCAATAAACCGGATAGCATGCAACTATTGCTCCTCGTCGGCTGCCTCTGCGATCCCTTGATTTCTTTCGTTCAAAGTTTCCTCGATCCTACGTACAAGTCGCACTGTGGCCAGTATGATCCAGTTAGTGCTGCCCCACATACACCATGACCAAACAGCGTATCCTTCATGATTTAGTGCTGACCCCATATATGCGCCAAGGTGAATCTTTATTTTGCATTCAAAATGGGGGCAAAACAAGAAGAGATGCTGTAGTGTGTCTGTTTCATTTTCATTGGTACAAAAACGGCATTTAAGGCCAAGGTGAAATGTTTCATGCCCTTGCCATTTTCAAATTCGAAATCCAGAGTGAACTAAATCAAGGAAAAATCTCATATGTCGCAGACGCTTTGTTGTCGGGAAAGTACAACAAGTATGAACATCAAGGTTTTTGCACATGTCTGAAATTGGAGTAGTTAGTGAAGGAGGAATACCCTTCGATCTTGTCCGAGTTCAGTGCCCAGGAGTTCCGATGAAATCGTTTTTTGACAAGTCCTGGACGATTAATGTCTTGCTTTTTCAGATTCAAATACATTACAACCTTTTTCATGCGATCGTGAAAATTAGAAATTGATGCAGGATGATCGTTACTCAGCATCATATGCAGGTCCTGGTATAAAGAGTTAAGTGGGGGTGAGACCATCTTCATAAAGTTGTTGAACATTCGCCATTCGAATCCGTCAGCCAGAGGATTTAGGCCCAATTCATGAATTAGAATCGGATTCGGTAGGTATCCTTATAACCCCTGAACTGATTTCCACAATTTGCCTTGGATTGCGTTCAAGACAGAACCCAGGTTCAACAAGCATAAATCCAGGCCACAAAGAAGTGTTGGTTCAACCTTCAGTTGATAGAAATCTATCAATGGCGACAGTGAAAACTTACAGTGACGCTGGAGTATCAGTTTCATCTGAGCTATCAATTGCACAACTTTGAGGTTTAGTGAGGTTTGCCAGTTGTTGCATGAGAGACTATTCGAAAGCTGGTATCCCAAATATCTCATCTCAGTTTTGATCGTTATCTCTTTGGCGTCAACATACCACCTGAATCTCGGCAATGTCCTCTTGGCTGTAAAGATTAGAATATTTGATTTTGCTGAGTTGATGGTGAGGTAAACAATATTGATGAAAATAATTGAGTTTATTTTGTAGCCCGAATGGAGTTCTATTGAAAAGAATTACATCATCAGCGAAAGCTAACCAGCTTAGGCGTAGATGTCCCAATTTCACAGGAAAGATATCAGTCGCTTTCCAGGTGTTCTCGATATCTGCAAGGTACAAATTAAAGAGTACTGCTGCAAGATTGCAGCCTTGTTTGAGGCCAATTTGAGTAGTAATATGATCGGACAATAAGCCTGCAGCGTTAATACGAACCCTGTAAGAAGTCTTTGTGTGAAGGTCGACAATCAGAGCCAAAATGTGCAGTGGAATTCCATACGCTAACATTTTTGTCCACAGGCGATTACGTAACACGCTATCATACGCTGAGGCCATATATATGGGTCCACTGGAAGCGTTTCGCGATGTCATCAATAAATGGCAAAGGATGATCGCATTTAAGGGGGTGCCCATTTCCTTGCGAAAGCCCACTTGTGCTTTCGATAGAACAGGAGAAGCGATCATAAAGGCTTCTAAGTTGTTCAATACTAAACGTGAAAAGACTTTTACGGCAACGTCAATTAGGGCGATAGGCCGGAAATTACCGGGGTCATCAAGTGGGCCCTTTTTGTGAATGGGGATAATTGTGGCAGTCAGCCACGAAGGCGGAATTACTCTTGTCTGGAATATTAAATGGAACCAGATGAGTAGGTGTTTTGCCCAGAAGTGAGGATCATCTTTAATGACGCACGGAGGAAGCCCATCTGGGCCTGCCGACCTGGAAAACGAAAGTTTAGAGATAGCCCAAATCACGTCCTTCAGTGTCCAGGTACATGTAGATGCCATGGTCATACTTGCTGCTTTAGATTCCTGTTTCACATGCTCAAGCTGCAAGGTGTACTTGACCTTAAAATAGTTTTGCCAGGTAGTCCCTTCTATACCTGCGACCATGCAGGTCACTTGCTTAATCAAGGGATTTCTAAGGGTTGCCTATATTTCCCTAGCGTTACATTTACATAGTAGTTCAATCATTTTTTGATTGTCCAACATGTAACGTGCATGGCGTATATTTCTTTTATTTTGGTTCTATACTTAGCCAGAATACCGCTTTTGGTTGATGTATATAATGCGCCAGTTGGAGACATTTGTCTCGCTACTCTTAGGTCACGATTTTTTATGCGTTTCAGGGCTGTTATTTCAATCAAATATGTGTAAGAACCATGGGGTGTCCGATGTTCCACGTGCAGTTT
The DNA here is from genome assembly GCF_040938575.1 of Ambystoma mexicanum. NCBI lineage: Eukaryota > Metazoa > Chordata > Amphibia > Caudata > Ambystomatidae > Ambystoma > Ambystoma mexicanum. The sequence goes on along the minus strand of NC_090921.1, from coordinate 495,938,325 downwards.
GGATAGTGCTTTGAGATGTTCTCGAATAATCTTTAGATTCCTGTTAGTGACGCTTTCTAAATGGGATGGTGATTCCAGATTGTCGTCACTAATCAGAATGTCCCTGTTGACCAAAAATATGAGTTTTCTACAAGTGCTTGCATTCCAGCGAACAGAAAGGGCAAAACGATCACTCTCCACAAAGGCGGTGTGAGCCAAGGTTTCAAAGGTTTGGCAGGCAAGATGAAGGACAGTGCTCAATATGCTATGGTCACCCAGGCCTATATGGGAAATCAGTGCAGGAGCAAGGTGGCCGGACAACTCAAGTCCCGCGCTGCCAAGAGGTTAGATTACTTGATGTTGCAAGAGTCAATGGATGGATATTCCATGCTTCAAAAAATTCTAGCCAAAGCGTACCCCTAACTCAAGCCTGCTTTTCATAAGGCGTCGTGTTGAGACGGGCAGATCTAGTTCCTTCTATTTCTAGGTTTGCATTGAAATCGACCTAATCAAGATTTCATGCGTTGGGTACTGCAGCATTGCACTGGTCAGTGTCTAGATTAATAGTTGAAAGGCCTTTTCTAAAGGTGTCGCCATAGGGTTCCAGTAAACTGAAATAAACAGTCATTTTTGGGCAAGGTTTCCGACCATAGTCAAGATGACCATCAAAAAGATATCTGGGTGGTCCAAGATTTTAGCTGTAAATCTGAGGTTGTTCTTTATAAGAAAGGCAAGTCCGCCACTAGGGCGTCCCACTGAAGCGCGGCGAGCTGGAACACAGTATGAAATAAGGCCGTCCAGAGTAATTTCCGTCAGTGCCACTGTTTCCTGAAATATCAATATCTCAGGCATATGCAAAGGCCCCACCAATTTGAGCCATGCATAGATATGTTTTGCCCTGCAACAGTTCCAAGAAGGTATTGCTAATTCCGATAGTTACGAGGTGACAATTGAATCATTCGTGACAGCTGTCGCTTTGAGAAGTGGTTCATCCAACTTAGACCATTGAGAGTTTTAGTTAGCAAGGCAAGCTGGTCCCATAATTCACTGTTGGATTCGGATGTTGCATGCTGTACCGGCCCTTTGCGGGCCCTCTCCATTGGAGCCGGGGGAACAAATTCCAGAAAAGCCCAGGCGGTATCCATCTCTCTAAAGAGATGGGGATCGAGTCCCAAGGTCTCGTTGATCCAGTATCAACTTGGTGATTATAGGGGATTGCAGTTTACATAATCCTTTATAGTTGTTCTCGCTCCCAAGTTTGACCCACTCGATGTCTTTTGTGGCTAGGATTTGTAAAGATGGAATCTGGTAGAAAGCGTTCATCAAAAAGGATCTATTGATCCGTGTGGTTCCATTGATATTCGACTCACTTCCCCATCCAATGATATGCTTCATCTCCTTGGACAGCTCAAATCGCTCCGGAATCGGTTTTCCCTGCAATTCAGGGTCGTCCTCGAAAGTTTGATGCAAATTGAATGAGGATTTAGTTGCTATTGGAGACATAGAGCCTTTCTTGGGATCCATTCCAATGGTCTCCAAGGCAGCAGTCGTAAGGTTGATATTGAGACCCACCTGTTGCATGTCTGTCGCCACCTGTTGACAGACGATGGGGATCTGTGGTGGGATTGCATCAGCCAGCTGGACGTCAAGGATACATTCCTCCACTGTGCCCAAATTGCCTGCCTTTTTATTATGGATAATTGAAATGAAATTATGGAGTTGGGCTTGCGTGTTTTCCACGTTCTTGACAGGTGGCCTAATTGGAGGGGCTGTCGGTTCGGACTCACCTGTAGGTTTAATTTGTAAGAGCCTCTTGCTCTCTTCATTCAATTCCAATAGATTGAGAGCTGCACATTCACATTTACATTAATTTTCAAATTTGGCACTGCTACAGTGACTTTGGAGGCACCTATTCCATCAGCTTTGGAAGTTTTAGCCGGAGTGTCTTTTGATTTGGCTTTGGAAAAGTTTAACCTTTTCTGTGCTGTGAGAAATGACTTCTTAGCTTCCGAGAAATAAAATGCGACTAGGATTGGGCTGCATCCTTTTGGCCGGTTTGGGGCTGTAATTCGGCCTTTTGGAGCTTTGTTGCTTCTTGTAGGTCAATGATGTCAGTTAGTGCGGACGGGCTGTCAGGTGAAACTTTTGTCTTTTCATCATTGCCGAGCGGTCCATTCAGAGCCACCTCACCTACAAAGGTGGAACTTTTCGAGACAGCATCGAACAGAAACTGCTCAACTTGGAGAATGCGATCGTGGTGCAATTTGGCCACTTCCAGCAGATTTATGGTTTCATCCTTTGAATTTGCGGTGACCTGGGAAGATGTTCCCTGGAGTACCTGAGCATAAGACTTACATGCAGGGATCAAATCCCTCACAGCACAGTCTGTTTGTGAACCTCTTGAGGTAGTGGTAGATGTGGACTGCTGGACTCCCACTTGTTGATTTAAGGTCAACATTCTCTCTATGTGAGTAGCATAAAAGGAGCGTGCCTGTTCCTGTGCCAATATGTAGCCTTCAATTTTGCTAATTTTTGCAATCATGGATCCAAAAGCACCTTTCATTTCTCTAAGGGTAGCGTGAGTAAGGTTGTTGCCCTTGTCGAGGAGATTGAGAAATCTCGTGATGACAGGAACATTCTGCAAATCATGATCCTCGATGTTAGTTGGGAGGTCTTCCGGTGTCGAGAAGGGAATGTCCCTGGTTTCAAATCAAAATGTTCAGGAGAGCCAGACCTCAGCTCGTGCTCTGTGACTGAGTTTGACAGGGAGGGGCATTTGTCTTTTTGAAATATGGGTTCTATGCGAGATCCCGCCTCATGAAAGCCTCATGAAAGCTGGATCCAAAAAAGTCCCTTCCTGGAGTAATATTGTCTTTATATAAGAGATTATCAGCTAGATGTAAACGCACTTGCTCCCGCGCGGACGACTCACAGAGGCGGGTGTGGAAGGTCAAAGAGACAGCCACACCTGTTTCCCCAACTCGTCCATTACGACAGGAGCAAGCATTGAGTTGTCCGATATGGGCACAAAGGCCCCCTTGGTCATCATTACAATTGGAGCCTAGGACAGCTTTTTGAGAAAATTCAATCATCGTGTTATTTTCATCGTTGTTTGCGTCCTTAACCGAAAATGAAAGCATAGGCCAATTAGCAATGTTTTTGGGAGAGAAAAATCCTTCCCTTTATTCAGGGGGCATTGAGGGTGCTGAAGTTAGGTCGTCCACTGTAGCTGGAAAATCTAACACGGGGGAGACATGAACTGACATTGATAGCGAAGACTTTTTACTTGATGGCAACCATGGAATATTAGTGTTTGCAGATTTGCTAGTTTATCGTTTTTGGCCACCCAGAAGGGGCTTCACACATGCGATTGGTGCTACGTAGTTTGCGACTCATCATTTCAGAACCAATCGGGAGTGGATAAGTACAAGGTTTCTCACACCGAAAAGGTACAAAATACAGACAAGATTGAGAGATGTCAGTGAGAGAGTGTGTGTTTAACTAAGGTGCAGAGGTGAGAGACCAAGAAGCCAATGCACCATTTGCTTCAAATGGGCCCAAGCAGCGGACTGCAGAAACGTTCCCTTAGATGTTATGCGTGAATGGCGGACTCAGTCGATGGTGCACTTTCGCCTCACAGCAGTCAGTGCACTTCTGCAAAAGCTATGACTCAATTCAAGGGGCAATTAATGTCAAAGAGTGCACTTGACTGCCCTGGCAATCAAAAAATCAATATAGTCAATGAGCTAGAGCCCTCCCCGCTAGACACAAGTCCCCAAGGGCAGAAGGCAACAGCAGCAAAAGACGTCTCCCTATTGATAAGACCAGGGAGATGAATACAGTGCAAAATCCCACTACAAGGGCAAGGACCCAGCTGAAAGAGCCCCTAATCCCAATAGGTACCAGGGCCCTCAGGGTTTTAATTTGGTGACCGTAAGTTATCAGAGTCAAGGAGTCCACTTTTGGACATGTACAGAGTAAGAGTGACATGCACAGTATTTTTCAAGTGTGAAACCAGCTGAAAGCAGAATGTTTTTGCAACAGTCTTCAGGGGTTCAAAGGCTTCTATGCCCGCAGTCACCCCTTCGAACTGTAACTATACACAAGATTGTGTCAGAAGCTGGAAAGATTGCGTATAAGCTCAAAAAGCATACCTCGCTGATGCACTTTATAATAAGGCAGCTGTTTGCTGAGGTGTCAACAATATACAGACATCTAAACACCTGGCTACTCCTATAAGTCTCAGGGGCGCAAAAGCTCCAAGGCCCGCAGTCACGCCCTAGAGTGGTGTTCCTAAAGACACTTCTAGACAAAACATTGATAATTAAACAAGATGGTGTGAATCAGGCACAGTCATACCCAACTGACAATCCCCCCCCCACTTGATCGAGGGAAGTGTCTCTTATCTCTGCAGTTAACAAAGCTAATTGCTTAATACCAATCTCCTGAGGTTCAAAGGCTCAATAGCCCGCAGTGACCTCCTTAAAGAAGTACTTACTAGGGTATATACACCCGGCTGTAAAAAAGACAGAGTGTATTCAAAGTTCAAAAACAGTCATGAAGCTCAAGTTAACAGCGTGGCGAGCCTTGGACACGACTTGGTTCAATGCGGCATAAGCACAGTAGCCAGCCTTATAAGTACTTGGACAACATTCACCCACACATCAGGTTGCAATGATACACAGATTTCTTCAAGTGAGGACTTAGGTCCTGCCCTCAGGGGTTCAAAGGCTCAGGGGCCTGCAGTCACCCCCTTTGGAAGTGGTCCTCTTCGAGCATTTGGGACAAACTGATTGAGCAGTGAAGATATAGATGCCAAAGGCATTCAAAGTGGCCAGCTCTATGTGCATGTCCAACCTCAACAGGGAGCTTGACGTGAGCCACGTTCGTGTCCACAGTCCTGGGTCACTGCACTAACATCAGATGTCGATCCTCGAAAAGGAAAGACAAAAACCCAGAGAGAGGTGCACACCGCACAAAAAGAGAAGATGACCGAAGCGCTGCTTGGATCCAATTGTGTTGCCGGTCCTAGATAATAGTCAACATAGTTACAGTAGCGGTTCAGCGATAGCAAAGCACAGCAAACAACATATTGCGGTACAGTTAAAGAAAGGTGAACCGTTGCGCACCGCCCTTGTAGGCATCTGAGAGCGCTCCTGATAATCCGTCAATACTGTAGCAAGTGTGTGTTATCAGAAGAAACAACATGTGGCATGTTGGGTGCAGAAGTCAGCATACATAGTGCGTAGCAACGCAACAAAGTCAGTTTGCCGAGTTCGGCCAAAGTTAGTCTTACCGAGGTCTCCAAGGGCTAGACCTACAAGGTTCCAAATACCTAACACACTGCTGGGCATTCCGCGCATGCGCAGTGAATATGTAGGCTGGAGCAGGGCTGAGTGTCGAGGCAGGCAAAATAGTAGAATGACTACTCAGAATCAAAGATCCAAATTCCACGGAGCAAAAAGGACAGCACCTTGCTGTCACCTAACACACTGTTGGGCACAACGTGGTATAGGCGGATAAGCACAGTGCCCTCTAGATGTGACTCAAGGTAATATTCACTCTCCTCTCTAGATGTGACGCAGGCTATTATTCACAGTCCTCTCTAGATGCTACGCCGCCTATTATTCACAGTTCTATCCTAATGTGGCACAGGCTAATTATTATTACAGCCCTCTCTAGATGTGACGCATGCTAACATTCACAGTTCTATCCTAATGTGGCACAGGCTAATTATTACAGTCCTCTCTAGATGTGACGCATGCTGACATTCACAGTTCTATCCTAATGTGGCATATGCTAATAAGTACAACATGGCATAAGTGATAAACACGGTGCCCTCTAAATGTGGCTCAAGGTAATATTCACACTCCTCTCTAGATCGGACGTAGGCTAATATTCACAGTTCTATCTTTATGTGGCACAGGCTAATAATCACAGTCCTCTCTTGATGTGACGCAAGTTGTTATTCACAGTCCTCACTAGTTGCGAAACTGGTTAGTACTAACATTCTGGTGTGCCATGTTCTATGGGTAGGTAGAGTGGCAGGGCTTCTGGAGTAAAGTGATTGCTCTACTCCCCACTAAGGCCACACCTACCTTGATGGTCGCTGCTGGTTGATGGCTGGCCACTGGCATCCCCTGATGACACCTGCAGACACGATAGGGAACAGCCACTTTTGGAGCCGTCCTTTGCCTCAGGCCCTTAGCTGAAGGGACTGCTGGGCAGGGGGCTGCCCTGGAGGGCTGTTAATATCCAGGGAACAACCAATCAGGGCGCGCGGGAGGGCTTGGAGGTGGGGAGGAGGGCCGTGCAGGAAGCGACCAGGCGATGGTGGGTGAAAGAGCACGCGGCGCTCTGCAGTGGCGAAAGTAGCCTTTAAATCTTTAAATTAGGTCAGATTGTATAGTGGGGGCTGGAGCGCCTCTTGCCTTTCTCTACCCCTTGTGTAAGTGGGGTGTGGAAGCACAGCAACACCGGGTTACCGGGCCTGTGTTGTGGGGGACAGGGAACAACCAATCAGGGTGCGGGGGAGGGCTTAGAGGTGAGGAGGAGGGCAGTGCAGGAAGCGACCAGGCGACGATGGGTGCAAGAGCACACTATGCTCTGCAGTGCCGAAAATACCCTTTAAATTAGGTCGGATTGAATTGTGGGGGTTGGGGCACCTATTACCTTTCTCTATCCCTTGCGTTAGTGATGAAAACAAATATATGACATGCATTACTAACCAGAATAGCATTTCTGATGACTGTAACCGGAGCAAGACGATTTGGCGTGGCCAGTTCGGCGCGGGCCGATTTGCAGCGACTGCTTCGGCGCAGGGAACATTTGGGCGTGCCCAGTTAAGCGCTGGGACGTTTCGCCGCAAGGATCTTTTGGCGCCACGGATGCCGCATTTTGTACGGACTAAGGCCCAGCCTTTGGTCTTGCCCAGATCAAATGTTCAGGTTCACCTGGCATTCCTGCCCGTGCATGAATATAGTGTACTGTCCATGAAAAACACAATCTAGGATTCCATCTTCCGACTTTCACACCATACCATAGCTGCTAATACTACCACAAAGAGTCTCCCTAGGAAGTCTATGGCCTGCCACCCCGAGATACGCGTCGCGCTGGTGCCACTCGGTTGGTGTCCTTCATTGTAATGTAGCATAGATCAGAGGCCCCACGTGACATATTGTTGAAGAAGGCACTTTGCTTCACTCAGTAGGTATACCACGACAGGACTAAATGTCCCAGAATGCAGTATACCCCACTACTTACTGGTGTCGGGGCACGATTACCACTGCCAAACGCTGTGACCATCTTTGGCCAGATGGTTAATGGGCACCAGTGTGAAAGTAACTGGTGCTCTACAGATCCGAAGCCAACCTACAGTTACCAATGCCCACGACTAGTTCCCCAATCCTATACTAATGCATGTAGTGAGTTATAGTTCTGGTTAAATGCAAGTTTCCTCCAATTAAGCGAGCACTTATGTGCAGGGGGTGTGGAGGGGTGGGGGCATGACTCCCTGTCACCAGATATCCAATCAGGTTCTATGTCCTCATAATGATGCATTGTGGGAGTTGTAGTGTTGGGCTGCTTCACCGCGATATTCAAAGTTAAACTTAAAGTACCGGAAAAATGGGTCGCAGTGACAGTTCTCTTAACACCTCAAGTAGGTGCTTTAAAAACCATTCCACTGGTTTGCACTGAATGCACAAAAGAAACCCTTGACCCTTGGGAACTCCATTTGTCAGGCATTCATACTGCATTTGACATTAACACATTGTGCTGCACTTGGCCGGGGGGAGGGGGGGTATTGATCATCTTGGCATCCTTGCCATGCTTACGGACTCTCCGCCACTGGAGCCCTCCTCGTTGAACCCCTGTGCCCGCTTGAAGATAGCCCAACATTGGAGTTGGAAACCATTGGAGTTGGAACCCGTGGAAACATATAATTCAAAACACTATCACTGTAGGACTATAACTGCAGGAAAAAGTCTGGGTTAAACAGAGGACTTTTCTGTGTTCTTCCATGTAGGGCAGCTTACCGCACTGGCCGGCATGACTACCTGCTTCTGCGTCTAATTGCGTATACATCTGCCCCAGCTTGGCATTTTATATGGGGTATTGAATGAGCAGGTTACCTTGGGCTGACATCGCCGATTTGGTTCCAGCTGAACCTGTGCCGGTATTGCAATGCACAGCCCAGGCTGGAGCTCTGTACCTTGCAGACACGGGTTAACAGCCTTGTAATTTTGCAGAGGAAGCTCCCCAGGTTGATGACGCCGGCTGTGAATGACAAGCAGGCCATCGTAGACAGCAGTTGCAGCTTAAAAGCACAGTCGGTACCTACCACAACGCCCGACTGATTTCGCCGTGGGTCAGTTTGGGTGTTTTTTTGCCCATTTTGTTTGGCACAAGGGTGTTTAAACGTGGCTGCAATGCCAGCCACGTCCAAACATTCCTTGCACCAAACTGACAGCGCCAGAAAGACTTCTACGCCAAAGCGGTCGCGCCAAACCGGCCTGTGGCGAAACAGCGGCGCCAAAACAGGGTGTACCGGATTGTATCTGCTTAGATTCACATGCTGTGCATATAGTCTGATATCTAGTGGCAATCGCAGAGTTTTGCAGCTTTCTTTCGAAGATCGAAAGGGGACGTCGCCATGGGCGTGACTGCAACATTATCCCTAACGTGACATGTCGTGTACCCAAAATCGAGGTATATATAAAGAAAACTGTGTGCAGTACTTTCCAAACTCCACTGCTCAAAGAGAAACCCAGGAGGTTATCTTTGGCCAGGAATCCACTGGTAACGACCAGGCAAGGGAGAGGTAGGATCCGGACTTTGTGTCCGGGAGGAGGGATGGAAATAGCTATACAGGCTTGGCTCCCTTTCTCGGATTGAACCGCACTCCAACCCTATGGTTTCTCGATTAGCTGGGCCCACCTACTTCAATGATCGGCTTCATTGCAGGGGTTGAGAGTGCAGTGGCTATTTTCATCAGTAGGACTCGATCCAGCTAGGTGGCTGTTCCTGTTAGGTAGAATGTCTATCTTATGTGTAATTCTCCCCACTTGGCGAGTCCCCCAGCACTTTTTGCTAGACTATTGGACCTTTTTCTAATTTTTTCATCTGTATGTTATTATTAGAGCATAGCACCTTCTATGTAGTGCTGTTGGAAGCTCCTTGATCTTCCCGCTTTGGTTTCCTTTTTCTTTTCCTGTGCTTACATGATGTTAGCAGGATAGGGGGATACTTTTTATCTTACCTATACTTTTCTTTTGTGAGATCAGCACACCAAACCTTATGTGGAGTGCTGAAGGGACAAATAATATCCATTTTCTCACTTCTCCTATAACTTCCTGTTAGGGAGAATTCTCCTTCAAGGGCTAATTTCCCTCACCTAGTGAGTCCCCCCCAGCAGCTTTGCTGGATTTCTGGAGTTTATTTTTTCCACCTGGTAAGAGTGTACGTCTTTTTTTCCACTCTTACATGTGTTTTGGCCTATGTGTTTTACTCATTGTGTGATCTTGGGCACTGGAGCACACCACTCCAGGTGCCCCTGTTCTTGTATGGGTTACAAAGCACCTTCAGTGTAGTAACCCAGGGTTGTCTTTAAGACTTCCCTCCGACTCCATTTTGCTGGGGCTGACTACTGTCCCCCAGAGAAAGGTAAAGTTGCCATTTACTTTACATATTCACTTTTACCACAGACCCAGTACACCCCATCTTACATGGAGTACTGGAAAGGGATAATCTGTATCCCTTTTTCTGTCTGTACCTCCCTGGGCATTGTTTCGCTCTTAACATTTAGACTTGGCTGGTGGCAGTGGTATCTACCCTAACTTTTCTACCGCAATTATATTAGATAAACGTGGTACTGTGTCACGACCCTTGCCCACAACCCCCTCTGGCAAACCCATTGGCCAGGTGGAGTCAGGACTCGGGCCTCTAGAGCCTGGCATCCTCTTCAAAAGCCCTCATGGGGCCAGTCCTGGCACCTATGGCGCCAGGCTCATACACCATGAAAAACAATGTGCTTGGGAACTACTTTATTGTATTGTCAGCCAACATGGAGGCATCCACATACCTAGGTTCCTAAGAACCAAGCTATGCGGTCTAGTGTTTTGGGTGTGGTAGCCTAGGACTACTTTACCTGGAGTATTTTGTTGGGGCTATTTAAACCACACCCGAGCAAGACAACACGCTTCGCGTTACTTTGCAGCTTGCAACGTGACGCTCACCGTGTCCAGCTATTCCCTCGAACCTCGGAGAAGCAGAACCTGCAAGGAGACAAAAGGAACATCATTAGCAGCAGCATCTTACCTGCAGTCTTCATCTTTAAACACTTGCAGCTACTGAGAACAGCTTCCTCGAATCTGCACGCCTCTCGGACAGAACGACCTGAAAGAGGAAGATAGAGGCAACATTAAAGAAAGCAATAGAGACATTTACAAATTACAAACTGCTCAAAAGGCTTACCTGACTGGCCGCCTCTCGGCTGGCACCACTCCAGACATTCCACTCGCGTTGAAGAACACTGCGACCTACAAGGAAGGAAAGCACAGGTTAGCAAAGGAAAGACTTCGCAGCGCTGCGCATAGCGCTTACTTACCGCATCATAGCGCTCTTAATGCGCCATCATTTACCAGCGGGGCTTAACCATAACCAGTTCGCCGCGCTGAAGCTCCGCATACCTAAGGGAGAAAAAAGAGACATTTTAAACAAAGAAAGGCATGCAGGATAGCAACAAAACTAAAGAACAGCAATAAGACCTACCTGAACAATATCAAACGGGCCGGCGTCAGTGAAGTAACTGGACCGCACTCGCCCATGAAAGACAACGCGCCTCTGCAAAGTAGACAGGACGGAGAGCACACCTAGTTCTACCACAAGGCAGAACCTTCCCCGCAGACCACATCAGGGCAAAGCTGAGAAGCATACCAGCGAGTAACCCGGCTGGGTGGCGTCCCTGTGGATACCAGGTGAGCGTAACATACTGTTCTTGGCTATTATATTAGCCTCTAACATAAACCCACTTGACCAAATCGTCTTTCTTTTGGCTCTGGTTGGGTTTATTTGGCATTTCTTTCTGTTAAAGTCCTTCTTGTGTTTTACTTTGCACGGCAAACAAGGTTTGCCTTCTTTGTTCACCATCTTTTGGCGGGCTTCTGCAGAGAAGCCCTCCTCTTGGCGCCTGGGGGTCTCGGTAGACTGAATGTGAGGAAGGGGT